>NC_135801.1:134303893-134622678 GCF_964213995.1 Mustelus asterias | reverse complement strand
TGGAGGGGGGGTTTGAGGAGGTGGAGGGGGGGGTTTGAGGAGGTGGAGGGGGGGGTTTGAGGAGGTGGAGGGGGGGGTTTGAGGAGGGGAGGGGGGTTTGAGGAGGTGGAGGGGGGGTTTGAGGAGTGGTGGTGGGGGGTTTGAGGAGGTGGTGGGGGGGTTTGAGGAGGTGGTGGAGTGGTCATCTGGATACTGGAACATTGAATTCATAGCTGAAGTTCTGGTTTCTTCCCAGTATAGCTGTCTGGAATAGGATTAAAACCTTCACCTTTGGACTTAAAAGACAGATAAGCTGCTGCTAAAAAAAATTACTCACTCCAGCAGAAAGTTGCAGTGATAGAGAGAAACGGCACAATTAAAAGTGGCACTAAAAGAAGCGGATAGATTGGTAAATGAAGATGGGAAAGAGGAAGAGTTCAAATATAACAATCACAAAATTGCTCTGGGGAGGTGGGGAGTAGTGTTTGTCAACTGAGGGAACTGAAGGCAAGACCCAAAAGGAACTATTAACCAAGCTGTGGTTTGCATAAAGTTATACTTTTCTTCAAAGGACACTACCAGCGAGAGAGCTGGTAATTCCTAGTGGAGGAGTAATGTTTACTTCTCTGGCTTAATAAATGGAAACATTGCCTATGTTTGCAGGAGTCAATAGAAGTTTAACAAACTTTACTTTTTGAAGGTGTGGCTCTAACAGAGGAAATAGCGTCACAGTCTGATAATAAGTACTGACTTAATCAGAACAGAGCTATTTGACACAGACAGACAGAGTGGGAGAGTAGCTGGGAACTGCAATTAGAGAGAGTGCAAGTGATCATTCAGAAACTTGTGCTGGAGCCAGAGAAGCTATTTGAATTTGAGTGAACTCACATCCAGCTATGGGTTCCAGCAGACAAGGGCTTATTTCTTTTTTACTCCTTGTCCAAGGTAGGAACATCATGAGCCTTTGTCTGTGATGACTTTTCTCAAAGGTTTGAATTGTGCAAATGACTGAGAAAGTATTTTGAGACTTGCTTCACTGTTTTAACGAAAGCATTTGCGTATATTCTGCATGAAAAGTAATAATTGCGATTGTTAAAATCTTTTCCTGTTAATGTGTTCACTTTGTCTCAGTTCAAACTTCTGCCAGGCATTATTTTTTCTCACTTTTATGCAGAAGGTGTTCTTCATTATCACACTGTTTGTTGAGAACATTGTGTCTGTCTGTGCAATACTATTACTTGTGAGTCAACTTCAGTGATTGCTTATAGCTCCAGTGCTGCACTGGTAAAAGTGACTAAACTTATTAAAAGTAAGTGACTACAATTTAGACTGTTTAACCTACCTTTAATCCTGTGGAAGGTAAGGTTCTGCTGCTCCAGGCTGATAGTCTATAAGTAGGTATGGCTAAAATACAAGGTCTGTAGACCGGAGAATGAAGTGTTCTGAAATGCTAATATCTTTTGTTTTTGGTAACGTGAACTATCTTGTAAATTCCAGCAGAATGAACTGATAGTTCAGAGCTCCAAAATAGATACATGTTTTATTTTGACTCCTTTGCTGATTTCTTTCAAGGTCCACCAATGATAAGTGCAGCACGTGGAAGCGAAAAAAACAACTACCCTGTTGCTTTTTGTAGAATTGTTTCTCAGCGCACAATTATCCGCAAGCTTTGAACATAGATAATCATTTTGAAATACTCTTTTATTAAAATTACCCTACACTGAATGTGCACCATTGTAGAGTCCTGCACTGCAACCTAATCCTGCAAGTTTACCAACGAACAATCCTTTTGCATTTGTTAACCCAACCTGAATTAATAGGAGGCACACAGGGTATGACAAAGGCACTGGTTTGTAGCTCAAAGTCATGTTTGTTCATGTTTCAAATAGGCGTGATACTAGAAGTTTCAACGAATGTTTGCCTTCAGGCAACATGAATATATTTTTTAACGATAAGATGCTTGGCACAGTTATACTTTGAGTTTGAAACTGTACTGTTGTGCAGTGATTATGATACATGAATCTGTAATAATCCATATGGCTGGACTAATAACTCAGAGAGCATGGCCAGGACTTTACCAGCCCCCTGGAGATGGGCTGGAAACTGGAAGGGTGACAGAAGGTGTTGGGGGGGGAGGCCCGACTTCTTTCTGCTGGTACCGGATATTCCCAAAAGCAGAATGGCTGTTGTTCAGGCACCCGCCAACTGGAGGCAAATGGCAGATTAGCCCAATTAATTGACCAATTAACTACTATTTTATAACCTGGTTGACTTTTTATTGGCAGTTGAATGGTCCCATGTCTTGTGGGGAGATCAGTGAATACAACAAAGCCACCCAGTAGCTCCCCACAGCGGAGGAACTTCCTTTCTGGAGGCTCCATGTCCCAAGGAGGGGGCCCCCCCAGCAACTCCAACACCACGGTTCACCCCCTCCGATTACCAGGGCCTGCCTGCCAGCTGGCCCCTACATACTGAAAATATTTCTTACCCACCCTTTGAGCGTGCTTCAACATGGCGGCACCTTCCCCTTCATCCTGCAACCTCAGCAGTAGCTACCTCTAAATGTGACACTGATGAGGTTACCGAGCTGCTCGCTATCTAATTGCAGATAGAGGCCTAACAGATTCTGGCCAGTTCTGAGTCTGAGCCAGACCAATCTTCTAGGAGAGGGGAATGGTGGAGGGGAGCAAACCTGGACCAGCAGTATTTCCCTGTACTTTCATGGAGTCAGCAAGAACACTTCGAGCATGGTTCCACTCAAATATAATTTGTAAAAGGGTTTGTTGGCCCTTTCTTGAGTGGCCTCCAGCTGTCACTCTGCCGGAGAAGCTGCTCAACACCTGGCACAGCTGGGCAGAGCTTGCAGATCACAAATTCCACCCAGCTGTATACAATCCCGAACAGGAGTCCTGGCTTTAGGACCCTGACTTGTACACACCAATTGGATTTCCTGGACACCAAAGAGGAACTCAATCCCAATATGGGTACAGTTTTATTGCAGGGCAGCTCAAGTGCCAGAAACTAAAATTTGCACAACTGGATAAAGATGAAATCAAATATTCCCCTCATGTGTTCATGTGTTTTTCAGGGAAACATGCCCTTTCATATGACCTCAATTTCTTCCACTCCTCACCAGCCTCACCACTATCCTATCTCTGTGGCCTCACATAGACCGTAACACCATAGGTATAGCAGCAGAATTAGGCCATTCAGCCCATTGAGTCTGCTCCGCCATTTGATCATGTCTGATATGTTTCTCAACCCCAATCTTCTGCCTTTTCTTTGTAACCTTTGATCGCCTTATCAATCATGAACTTATCTATCTCTGTTTTCAATACACTCAATGACTTGGCCTCCACAGCCTTCCGTGGCAATGATTGCTCTTGATTCACCATCCTCTGGCTGAAGAAATTTCTCCTCATCTCGGTTCTAAAGGGTCATCCCATTAATCTATGGCTGTGCCCTCGGATCCTAGTCTCTCCTACTAATGGAAACATCTTCTCCATGTCCACTCTATCCAGGTCTTTCAGTATTCTGTAAGTTTCAATGAGATCCCCCCTCATATTTCTAAACTCCATTGAGTACAGAGCCAGAGCCCTCAAACGCTCCTCATACATCAAGCCTTTCATTCCAGGATCATTCTTGTGAACCTCCTCTGGACCCCCTCCAAGGCCAGCACAACCTTCCTTAGATACAGGGACGAAAATTGCTCACAATATTCCAAATGTGGTCTGACCAGATCCTTAGAAAACCTCAGCAGTACATCCCTGCTTTTGTATTCTAGTCCTCTCAAAGTGAATGCTAACATTGCATTTGCCTTCCTAACTACCAACTCAACCTGCAAGTTAATCTTAAGAGAATCCTGAACTAGGATGCAAACCTGCAGCGGATTGACATTTACTTCCTGCAGTGCCCTGCTTCTGTGTAAAACGCTTCATCGCAAACTTTCTGGTACAAAACCAAATGATAGTTCATTTTGTCTGCGAGGAATAATGCTGCCGGAACTTTACAAGTGTATGCTTTGAAAGATAAGCAGCGTGTATTCAGGATTGGTGTGTGAGTTTTTAAGTTTTTAATGCTTATTGCACTGTTCATGGAAACAAAGAATTTTTTGTGCTGTCATTTCTGAGCCTCCCCATTCATACCAGCAAGCATATAAACTTTTGTAAATGCACAATAGTCATTTATCAATGTCCCCTGTCTGTCAGGATAAAGTTTCCTTTGTCACCCTTGGGTTACCATCTTGAATGTGGATGATTACAGACTCACTGTCTTACAGGAATAGTCGAAAGAAAGTGACATTAGAAAAGAGAATCAAACAAAGAAGGTTTATTGTTTGCTGTTCCACCTCAAAAAAAAGGCTTTCTTTCCTGTAGTCATCAATGATTGATCGAGAACAGAGTGCCCATGCAGTGGTATCGTAAAACAAATTTGAGCACTGCTTTCTTTACACTTAATTCATTGCAACAATCCAAATCATTTGGAGCTTGAAGGCTGTATTTTTTTCCTCCTGTGGACTAATCATTAGTATTTAGTAATTGTGTTTGCAGGGTAATGTTCAATGACTTCATCCCACCCATTGCTGACTCTCAATGGAATACGCCCGACCGTGTAGAAGGATTCCAGCTAATTGTTGGCTGGATTGCTCAATGGAATGTCTGACGGAGGCACAATGTCTCGAGGGAAAATCCAAGATCTCTCATCACACTTTTGTTGTATCATATCTTTACTGTTCAAGTACATAAGAGCAGTGACCTGGTCATCACAATGAAACCCTTGATTTTCTCTCTCATCTGTCAGAGCTAAAGGAAAAAGAGTCATAAAAGGATAAGTAGAATGATTCAAATTTAAAGAAACATTGGGAGAAAATGCATCTAGATTTAAATAGACTGACAGAAAGGAATTGCATTTAGACAATGACTTTCACAACCACAAAACATCCCATAGCATTATCCAACCAATTAAGTGTTTTTGAAGTGTACTTACTCTTGTAATTATTGGGAAGACAGAAGCCATTGTGTTTGCTCCCTGTCACAAGCTGAGTTCCCGAGGCATCCAATTCATCCCTCTCCCTGACCAATGTCTAACGCCAAACTAGGCTGTTTGCAAGCTTGGCATCCTAGCTGACCCCAAGATGACTTACTGACCTTATGTCTGTTCCATCACGAAGCCTGCCTACCTTTATCTCCAAAATATAGCCTTCCTCCTTCAGTCCTACAATTCTCCAAGTTCTTTGCGTTCCTCCAATTCTGGCCTTTTGTACATACAGAATTTTAATTGTGCCACATTGGCAGACATGCTTTCAATTACCTGTGACCTATGCTGTGGAATTCCCTCCATAAACCACTCTTCACTTCCTTTTCCTGTTCTATTATCTCCTTCCATGGCCCGGTGTCATAGAATCATAGAATCTCTTCAGTGCAGAAAAGGCCATTCAAACACATTGGGAGGGATTTTATAGCTGCCCTCATCGCAAAAGCGTAAAATCCCACCCGAGGTTAACGGACCTTTCCATACTCCGCCCCTCACCTACTCCGATTCTCGGGGTGAGTGGAACGGTAAAATTCCGGCCATCGAACCTGCACTGAATTTCTGAAAGAACATCTTACCCAGGCCCTCTTCCCACCCTATCTCTGTAATTCCACACATTTACCATTACAAGGGAGGAAGTGTTAGGTTTTTTAGGGAATATAAAGACTGACAAATCCCCAGGGCCTGATGGAATCTATCCAAGGCTGCTCAGGGAGGCGAGAGATGAAATCGCTGGGCCTCTGATGCAAATCTTTGTCTCGTCACTGGACACGGGTGAGGTCCCAGAGGATTGGAGGATAGCTAATGTGGTCCCGTTATTTAAGAAGGGTAGGAAGGATAACCCGGGAAATTATAGGCCGGTGAGCTTGACATTCGTGGTAGGGAAGTTGTTGGAGAGGATTCTTAGAGATAGGATGTATGCGCATTTAGAAAGGAATAAACTCATTAACAATAGTCAGCATGATTTTGTGAGAGGGAGGTCATGCCTCACTAACCTGGTGGAGTTTTTTGAAGAAGTGACTAGAACGGTTGACGAGGGAAGGGCCGTGGATGTCGTCTATATAGACTTTAGTAAGGCGTTTGACAAAGTCCCTCATTGTAGGTTAGTGCAAAAGGTTGGATCTCATGGGATAAAGGGGGAGGTGGCTAGATGGGTGGAGAACTGGCTTGGTCACAGAAGACAGAGGATGGTAGTGGAAAGGTCTTTTTCCGGCTGGATGCCTGTGACTAGTGGTGTTCCGCAGGGCTCTGTATTGGGACCTCTGCTGTTTGTGATTTATATAAACGATCTGGAAGAAGGTGTAACTGGGGTGATCAGTAAGTTTGCAGATGACACGAAAATGGCTGGACTTGCAGATAGTGAGGAACATTGTCAGAGGCTACAGAAGGATATAGATAGGCTGGAAATTTGGGCAAAGAAATGGCAGATGGAGTTCAATCCAGATAAATGCGAAGTGATGCATTTTGGTAGAACTAACGTACGGGGGAGCTATACGATAAATGGCAGAACCACAAAGGGTGTAGATACGCAGAGGGACCTGTGTGTGCAAATCCACAGATCCTTGAAGGTGACGTCACAGGTGGAGAAGGTAGTGAATAAGGCATGCTTGCCTTTATAGGACGGGGCATAGAGTATAAAAGTTGGGGTCTGATGTTGCGGTTCTATAGAACGTTGGTTCGTCCGCATTTGGAATACTGCGCCTAGTTCTGGTCGCCACACTACCAGAAGGACGTGGAGGCTTTAGAGAGAGTACAGAGGAGGTTTACCAGGATGTTGCCTGGTATGGAAGGGCTTAGTTATGAGGAGAGATTGGGTAAACTGGGGTTGTTCTCACTGGAAAGACGGAGGATGAGGGGTGACCTAATAGAGGTGTATAAAATTATGAAAGGCATAGAAAGGGTGCAAGGTGGGAAGCTTTTCCCCAGGTCGGTGGTGACGTTCACGAGGGGTCATAGGTTCAAGGTGAGGGGGGGGTTGGTTTAACACGGATATCAGAAGGACGTATTTTACACAGAGGGTGGTGGGGGCCTGGAATGCGCTGCCGGGCAAGGTGCTGGAGGCGGACACACTGGAAATGTTTAAGACTTATCTAGATAGCCACATGAACGGAGTGGGAATGGAGTGATACAAAAGAATGGTCTAGTTTGGACCAGGGAGTGGCACGGGCTTGGAGGGCCGAAGGGCCTGTTCCTGTGCTGTATTGTTCTTTGTTCTTTGACTAATCCAACTAACCCACACGCCTTGGGACACTCAGGCCGGAATTTTACCGGCACACCCGCCCCGATTCCGGAGGAGGGCGAGGCTCGGAGAACAGCATTCTCCGTTGGCCTCGGGCAGAATCGTACGAACCTCAGGTGGGCCTGCCAGTAAAATTCCACCCTAAGGGGCAATTCAGCATGGCCAATCCACCTAACCCGCACACCTTTGGACTGTGGGAGGAAACCAGAGCACCCGGAGGAAACCCACGCTGACATGGGGAGAATGTACAAACTCCACACAATCACCCAAGGCCGGAATTAAACCCAGGTCCCTGGTGCAGTGAGGCCGCAGTCTAACCACTGTGCTACTGTGTCGCCCTGTCTACAGGCAGAAATTTGTCTTCGACTGTATTGCTAAGCAAGTGGTATCACATCAAAATTCTCCAATGAAAAGTCACTCTTACATTCAGTAGAATTAAATATTAGGCTGACCACGTAATGGGCCACAGTCCCCAATTATTTGTTTTACAAACCTTCCCGCAGTTTTGGCGGTTACGTGAGAACTCCCCTGCATTTCTTCAAAATAATACCATGGATTCTTTAATGAGGGGGTGGCACAGTGGTTAGCACTGCTGCCTCACAGCGCCAGGGACCCCAGTTCCATTCCCAGCTTGGGTCACTATATGTGCGGAGTCTGCACATTCTCCCCGTGTCTGCATGGGTTTCCTCCAGGTGCTCCAGTTTCCTCCCACAGTCTGAAAGACCTACTGCTTAGGTGCATTGGCCATACTAAATTCTTCCTCCGTACCCGAACAGGCGCCAGAGTGTGGTGACTAGGGGATTTTCACAGTAACCCCCCTTCATTGTAGTGTTAATGTAAGCCTACTTGTGACTGATAAATGAACTTTACTTTAAAGAATATAGAGACTCAGTATGACACCTCATCTGACAGACAGCGCTTCTAACAGCACACCCCCAGTAATCCACTTAAGGCTCATTATGGGCAAGTCTTTTGGTCTCTGAATCACTGGAGACCAGACATATGACTGTGATGTACATTGAGATCCTGTGATAGTCCTTTAGTGAACCTACATTGATACTGTCCAGGAAGTTCCAACTTCCAATGGGCAATTCCCCTGCTCCCTTGGACCCTCTGCAAATGTCTCTGACTCTAAGTAGGAGTCGGAGACTTCAGACAGCTCTGATTTACTTATCTGGATAATTACCCAGAAAATATCTCACAGATTAAAACTTGGGTCTAACAGCTGAGTAACAATTGACAGCACCAATCACCCACTCCTGATCCTCCAACTGCTCCTTCAACCATCCAACCACTCTCAGGAATGCTACCCGACTACCCACCTAGCCCTTACCCATATATCCACTTCACCCACCTACCCATATAACCATCTCACCCACATACCTACCCTACCCATTTACTTCTTATCCACCTCGCCAACCTACCCACTTCATCCATTTACCTACCTCACTTACTCGTCCATTCATAAATATTAAAATTGGGCCTTTAAATTTACTGTACGGCAGCTATTGCCACCAAAAGGGCTGTGTGTCTTCTGCGTTGATCCTCTTCAGAGGCCTCTGTTTGTGTTGCTCTGCTGAGTGAGTTCTTCAAGATGCTGCATGGGAAGTCAGACCCTTTTAAATGTAACCAGCTAAGTGCCCAGTTCTCTGACTGATCAGAAGGTCTGATACTGATTGGAAGATTTGGGCCCACGTGTTCATGTGTCTGGAGTGGGATTTGGATTCATTATCTTCTGAATCAGAAACAAGAATGCTTACAACTGAGCCACTGCTGACAGATGTTACCTAGTAACTACTGAATTGTTTTAGCGTTGCAGTTTTAGTGAAAGGAGCTGAATGCTCTATTATTTTAAGCTTAATCCCGTAACATTTCTGAGACTTATCTAATCTCTATAATGTGCTGGGAATTATATATTACTGTTTTATTGAAGGAACGAGTTTGAAATTAACTTGGTATGGTGATGGGAACCAGAATGTAACATTAAAAAGGGAAAACAAAAGGCATAATGGACAAGGAGCTCTAGAGTAAGAAATAGCAGGGTATTAAGTGAGTAGAGTAAGAGGGAATGCAGTAAGGTATAATTTAGGCTTCCATTGCAATGTGAGTACACAAAGTGTGGTAATAATAGTGAGATGCAGCACAGATAGACATGGAGGACAATGATATTGTGACAATAAGGGAGATTTGGCTCAAAGATATTCCTGATACAGGATCCTAAGGAAAGGTGAGGGGTGGCAGTATGAATAATCAGATTACTTTTAATATTGCCCTTAGAATGTGAACATGATTAGCAAGGCCAGCATTGATTGTCCATCCCTAATTGCCCTTGAGAAGGTGATAGTGGGCTACTTTCATGAACCACTGCAGTCCAAGTGATGTAGATGCACCTAAAGTGCTTTTTTCTGTAGCAGTTTTGATACAACATGTGGCTTCCGAGGCCATTTCAGAGGATGGTTAAAAGTAAACCGCATTGCTGTGGATCTGTAGTTGCATGTAAACCAGAGCAAGTAAGGATGGTAGATTTCCTCCCCTGAAGAGCCTTCGTGAACCATATTTATGAAAATCCAGTAGTTTAATAACATAAGAAGTTCATTCCAGATTTATCAATTAATTAAATGCAAATTCCTGACCTATCAAGTGGGCGCAATTTTCCCATCTCGCCTACCATGAGAATCGTAGTGGGCAGGACAGAAAATTCGGCAGACCATTTAGAGGTCCATTAACCTTGGTTGGAATTTAGAGTCTTGGGGCGAGTGCAGTCAGAAAATCCAGCCCAATGTTTGGACTCAGGTCTCCTGATTATTAATCCTCAGGATTACTATTCTAGTTAAATTGCCACAGTGCCACCATTCAGCTAAGGGAGCAAAGATGTCAAACAAACAAAGAACAAAGAAAATTACAGCACAGGAACAGGCCCTTCGGCCCTCCAAGCCTGCACCGACCATGCTGCCTGATTTATCTAAAACCCCCTACCCTTCCGGGGACCATATCCCTCTATTCCCATCCTATTCATGTATTTGTCAAGACACCCCTTAAAAGTCACTACCGTATCCTCTTCCACTACTTCCCCTGGCAACGAGTTCCAGACACCCACCACCCTCTGTGTAAAAATCTGCCTCGTACATCTCCTTTAAACCTTGCCCCTTGTACCTTAAACCTGCGCCCCCAAGTAATTGACTCTTCCACACTGGGAAAAAGCTTCTGACTATTCACTCTGTCCCTGCCTCTCATAATCTTGCAGACTTCTATCAGGTCGCCCCTCAACCTCCATCGTTCCAGTGAGAACAAACCAAGTTTCTCCAACCTCTCCTCATAGCTAATGCCCTCCATATCAGGCAACATCCTGGTAAATCTTTTTTGTACCTCTCCAAAGCCTCCACATCCTTCTGATAGTGTGGCAACCTGAATTGAACACTATGTTCCAAGTGCGGCCTAACGAAGGTTCTATAAAGCTGCAACATGACTTGCCAATTTTTAAAATCAATGCCCCAGCCGATGAAGGCAAGCATGCCGTATGCCTTCTTGACTATCTCCTCCACCTGCATTGCCACTTTCAGTGACCTGTGTACACCCAGATCCCTTGCCTATCAATACTCTTAAGGGTTCTGCCATTTACTGTATATTTCCTATCTGTATTAGACCTTCCAAAATACATTACCTCACATTTGTCCGGATTAAACTCCATCTGCCATCTCTCCGCCCATGTCTCCAACTGATCTATATCCTGCTGTATCCTCTGATGGTCCTCATCGCTATCCGCAAATCCACCAACCTTTGTGTCGTCCGCAAACTTACTAATCAATCCAGTTACATTTTCCTCCAAATCATTTATATACATTACAAACAACAAAGGTCCCAGCACTGATCCCTGAGGAACGCCACTTGTCACAGCCCTCCATTCAGAAACACACCCTTCCACTGCTACCATCTGTCTTCTTTGACCAAGCCAGTTTTGTATCCACCTTGCCAGCTCACCTCTGTTCCCATGCGACTTCACCTTCTGCACCAGTCTGCCATGAGGGACCTTGTCAAAAGCCTTACTGAAGTCCATGTGGACAACTTCCACTGCCCTACACTCATCAATCATCTTCGTCACTTCCTCGAAAAACTTGATCAAGTTCGTGAGACACGACCTCCCCTTCACAAAACCATGTTGCCTCTCACTAATACGTCCACTTATTTCCAAGTGGGAATAAATCCTGTCTCGAAGCTCCTCTCCAATAATTTCCCTACCACTGATGTAAGGCTCAGCAGCCTGTAATTACTTGGATTATTCTTGCTACCCTTCTGAAACAAAGGAATAACATTGGCTATTCTCCAATCCTCTGGGACCTCCCCTGTATGGAGATGCCGGCATTGGACTGGGGTAAACACAGTAAGAAGTCTCACAACACCAGGTTAAAGTCCAACAGGTTTATTTGGTAGCACAAGCCACTAGCTTTCGGAGTGCTGCCCCTTCATCCTAATGAAGGATGTTCCACCATCCTGATGCTCGCTCCAAAAGCTAGTGGCTTGTGCTACCAAATAAACCTGTTAGACTTTAACCTGGTGTTGTGAGACTTCTTACTGTGTGTACCTCCCCTGTAGCCAGTGAGGATACAAAGATTTCTCTCAAGGCCCAACAATTTCCTCCCTTGCCTCTCTCAGTATTCTGGGGTATATCCCATCAGGCCCTGGGGACATGTCTACCTTAATGTTTCTCAAGAACCCCAATACCTCTTTCTTTTTGATCTCAACATGACTCAAACTATCTACACACCCTTTCCCAGACTCATCATCCACCAAGTCCTTCTCTTTGGTGAATACTAACGCAAAGTACTCATTTAATACCTCGCCCATTTCCTCTGGCTCCATGCATAGATTCCCTCCCTTGTCCTTGAGTGGGCCAACCCTCTCCCTGGCTACCCTCTTGCTCTTTATATATGTATAAAAAGCCTTGGGATTTTTCTTAATCCAGCTGGCCAATGCTTTTTCGTGACCCCTTTTAGCTCTCCTTACTCCTTGCTTTAGTTTCTTTCTACTTTCCTTGTATTCCATACATGCTTTGTGTGTTCCCAGCCTCCTAGCTTTGACAAGTGCTTCCTTTTTCTCTTTGCCTAGGCTCACTATCTCTCGTTATCCAAAGTTCCCAAAACTTGCCATACGTATCCTTCATCCTTAAAGAAAAATGCCGGTCCTGAATCCCTATCAACTCCCACTTGAAAGCCTCCCACATGCCAGATGTTGATTTGCCCTCAAATATCTGCCCTCAATCGACATTCTTCAGTTCCTGCCTAATTTTGTTGTAATTGAAAACTTAGCACCTTAACTTGAGGATTACATTTATCTTTCTCCATCAGTACCTTAAAGCTTACTGAATTGTGGTCACTGTTCCTGAACGGCTCCCCTACTGAAACATCGACCACCTGGCCGTGCTCATTCCCCAATATCAGGTCCAGTATTGTCCCTTCCCTAGTTGGACTATCTACATACTATTTCAAGAAGCCCTCCTGGATGCTCCTTACAAACTCTGCCCCATCCACACCCCTAGCACTAAGTGAGTCCCAGTCAATATAGAGGAAGTTAAAGTCTCTCACTCTGTTACTCTTACAGCTCTGTTATTTTTACAGCTTGCCAAAATCTGCCATCATATCGGTTCCTCTATCTCCCACTGGCAATTGGGTGGCCTTTGGTAACATTGTGACTACACCCTTCCTATTCCTGAGCTCTACCCATATTGCCTCACTGTATGAGCCCTCCGAGGTGTCCTCCCGCAGTGCAGCTGTGATATTCTCCTTAACCAGTAGTGCAACTCCCCCACCCCTTTTACATCCTCCTCTATCCCACCTGAAGCATCTGTATCCTGGAATGGTAAGCTGCCAATCCTGTCCTTCCCTTAACCAAGTCTCTGTAATGGCAACAACATCATAGTTCCTAGTACTAATCCAAGCTCTAAGTTCATCTGCCTTACCTGTTACACTTCTCGCATTAAAACAAATGCACTTCAGTCTACCAGACCCTCTTTGATTAGCAACCCCACCCTGCCTGCTGCCTCTCTGAGTCTTACTGGCCCTACTCTCTGGTTCCCCTTCAGCTAATTCACCTTTGCTTCGGTTCCCACCCCCCTAAACTAGGGAGGACTAGTTTAAATCCTCCCGTGTGACACTAGCAAACCTCCCGGCCAGAATATTTATGCCCTTCCAGTTTAGATGCAACCCGTATTTCTTGTACAGGTCCCACCTGCCCCGGAAGAGACCCCAATGGTCCAGATATCTGAAACCTTCCCTCCTATACCAGCTGTTTAGCCACGTGTTGAGCTGCACTATCTTCCTATTCCTAGCCTCACTAGCACCTGGCACAGGGAGTAATGCTGACATTACAACCCGAGAAGTCCTGCTTTTTAACTTTCTACCTAGCTCCCTAAACTGCTGCTGCAGGATCTCATCACTTTTCCTGCCTATGTCATTAGTACCAATACATACCACGACCTCTGGCTGTTCACCCTCTCCCTTCAGAATGCTTTCTGTTTGTTCAGAGACATCCTGGACCCTGGCACCAGGGAGGCAGCATACCATCCTGGAGTCTCACGTCCACAGAAGCGTCTATCTGCACCCCTAACTGTAGAGTCCCCTATAACTATTGCTCTCATCCTCTTTGTCCCTCCCTGCTTAACAACAGAGCCAGCTGTGGTGCCACTGCTTTGGCTGCTGCTGCTGTTATTCCCTGATAGGCCATCTCCCCCAACAGTATCCAAAATGGTATACTTGTTAGAGAGGGGGATGACCACAGGGGATTCCTGCACTGACTGCCTGCCCCTTCTAGCCGTCACCCATCTATCTGCCTGCGTCTCTAAAGCTTCTATCTATGATGCTTTCCGCCACCTTCATGCTCCTAAGTGCATCCAACTGCTGCTCCAACCTATCCATGTGTTCTGTAAGGAGCTGCAATTGGGTGCACTTCCTGCAGACGTAGTTGTCCGAGATGCTGGAAGCGTCACGGATCTCCCACATCTCTCACATGCAGCACTTAACCCCACTGACTGACATTTCAGGTACCAAATAGATTATTTGGGAAAATGTATAAAACTCTTACCTTCACTTTTACCTTCTCACAGTGGCCTTTTTTTTTGGTCAGAGGAGGAGGGAAGGAGGGAAACACGAGAGGTTAAGTGCAGAATTTTGGTTAAAGGTAAGAAACAATAGAGGAACCATCCTGACTATATCCTACAGGCTGCCAACTAATGCAGAAAAAATAGAGGAACAAATTTTCCAAGAAATTACAGAGCTGCAAGAAGCATAGATTAGTAAGAATTTGGAGGACTTTAATTATCCAAATTTAGACTTGGATAGTAATGGTGTAAAGGATGGAGATGGGGGAGAGGTTTCTGAAGTGCATTCAGGGGAATTTTCTTGGTCAAAATGCCTCCATCCCAATTAGGAAGTAGGCATTGCTGGATCTAGGACTAGGGAATGAAGTGGGTCAAGTGGATAGAGTGTCGGTAGAGAAACATTTAAGACACAGTGATCATTGTATCATAAGGTTCAGGTGAGCTATGGAAAGGACAAGAAGTATCAATTGTGGGAGGCCAACTTTAATGGGGTGTGAACAGATCTGGCCTAGATAAATCAGAATCAAAGATTTACAGGCAGAGCTGAATGGAACAATGACTGCCTTTAAAGAAGAGATATTTTGGGTGCCGTCATGTCCATAAAGGAGAAAAGCAGGACAAAGAAAGCCAGAGCTTCCTGGATGATGAAAGAGACAGAATTTAACATGAAGAAGACAACTGATGCTTGTTACAAATGTCAGGCAGATAATACAAAGCAAAACCAGGCTAAACATACAGAGGGAAGGTGAAAAAGTTAATAGGAGAAGCAAAGAGAGAGTATAAGAAAACACTGGCAGCTAATATAGAAGGTTACAGAAGATAATATAGAAAGTTTCCTCTTGGTATATAAATAGTAAAAGGGTAATGTAAGGAGGGATGATACCGATTAGGGACCAAAAGACGATTTATGTATGGAGGCAAAGGGCATGGCCGAGGTACTAAATGAATACATACATTTGTCTTTACCAAGGAAGAAGATGCTGTTAAAGTCTTGCTGAAAAGAGGATGTAGTTTGGATAGGCTAAAAATTAATGATGAGGAGGTTACTTAAAGTTAATATGTCACCAAGGCCAGGTGATTTGTATCCAAGAATACTGAAAGAAGTTTGCGTGAAAATTGCACAGGTATTGACCATTTTAACCCTCCTTAACTACAGGGGGTGGTGCAAGAGAACTGGAGAATTGCAAATATTACACCCTTGTTCAAAAGAAAAATTGTATGGATAAACCCATACTTATAAACCCATAATTGCATGGATAAAGCCAACCAATTTAACCCTTGGTGGTGGGAAAGCTTCTAGAAATAATAATCTGGGATAAAAATTAATAGTCACATGGATGAAAGTTGATTAATTGAGGAAAGCCAGCATTGATTTGTTAAAGGGAAACTATGTTTAGCTAACATGATTGAGTTTTTTGAAAAGGTAACAGACAGGGTTGATGAGGGCAATAGGGTTGATGTGCTGTACATATATTTCAAAGATGTTTGATAAAGTGACACTTAACAGACTTATCAACAAAAGTAAAAACCATGGAATAAAATGGGCAGTGGCAACATGGATACAAGGTTTGCTGAGTGCCAGGAAACTAAGTGTTGGTGAACTGCTGCTTTTCAGCCGAGAAAGATATAGGCCAGAATTTTACTGTCCCACCCTCCATGGGAATCGGAGCGGGCAAGGGGCGGATCATGGAAAGTCTGTTGTCCTCGGGCGGGATTTTACAGTTTCAGGATGAGCGAAGCTGTAAAACTCCACCCATACAGTGAAGTTCCTCAAGGACTGGTAATCAGATCACTGCTTTTCATGATAAATGACTATGAATATTACAGGACTGTCATAAGAACCCAACAGTTTACTAATATTCAGGGAAGTCACCAGCATCTCTACCCAGTCTGGCCTATACATGGTTCTAGTTCCACAAATTTTCAAACATTCTCCGAGCACACCCCTACCCATCTCCCCCACCTCCAATGCTGCCTCACTTGGCTTGATAAAATTTCACCCAATATTTCGGGTTGGTGATCTTCCATCAGATAACCTATCACCAAAGAGCTTGCTGGGATTTTACAGAATTATTTTTCATTTCAGTTTTCTAGCATATGCAGTAGTTCATTTCTGTTGAACATGTGAAATTGTCCATTTTGGCAAGAAGAATAAAAGAGAAGTTTACTAACTAAATAGTGAGAGATTGCAAAGCCCTGAGGTGCCGAGGGATCTGTGTGCCTCACTGCACAAATATCAAGTCACTAATATGCAGGTACAGCAAGTAATTAGGAAAGCTAATCAAATGTTTTGTTTATTGTGAGGGGAATTCAATGCAAAAGTAGGCGATGCTTCAGTTATACAGGATATTAGGAAGACCACAACATACCTTATTTAAGGAAAAATGTAAATGAATTGAAAGTTGCTCAGAGGAGGTTTACCAGTCTAATAGCTGAGTTGTCTTATGAGTAAACATTGGATAGCCTGGGCTTGTATTCGCTGGAGATTTGAAGAGTAAGAGGTGGCTTGATTGAAACATAAAGGATCCTGAGGGGTCTTGACAATGTGGATATGGAGAGGATGCTTCCTATTGTGGGAGAATCTAGAACAAGGAGTCACTGTTAAAAAATAAGGGGTCGCATATTTAAAACAGAGTGAGGTGAAATATTTTCTCTCGGAGAGTCGAGAGTCTTTAGAACTCAAAGCAGTCTTTGAATATTTTTAGGTCAGAGGTGGAATAGATTCTTGGTAAGCAAGGGGGTGTTCGGGGGTAGGAGGGATGCAGATTTGATGTTACTATCAGATCAGCCATTCACATATTAAATGGCAGAGCAGGTTCAAGGGGCTGAATGGCCTACTCCTGTTCCTTATTCATACGTTTGTAAAACAGAGGAAGGGGATCTGACTGAAAAAATTGATCACTTTTGCTAAGTATCAGTTGTTACAGTTTCAATTGATAACTCTGCTTGTACTTAGCAAATTATTTGTTTTAACTGTGTGTCCAAAGTTTTGTTCCACACCCAATGTCAATGATTAGTGGAGAATTGTGTGCTGCAGCTTCCACCATTTCAATTAAGTTTTGTCTTTGTTGGACTCACCATTAACTCCGACTGGAATTCACATTTCCATGGTTACCATAACCAGCCTGCAAACCAAGCACAAGCTGAATTCCAAGTAGTACGTTGCCTGCAGTTACGTTCCAGCATGTGTGAGAGGGTGATCTCCACTGATAATCCTCAGACAAATGTAAATAAAGCAACAGTTCAGCAGCAAACAGTTCCAATGTCTAAAAAACCAAAACTTACTCAAAAAACAACTTTTAATTCAATTTAACTAAAGAGATCCAGATGCCTTAAGCATTGTAATTACCACTGAACTAGTTATAGTAACATGCCTTAAATTTTGTTTAATGTTAAATAATTGAAGCTATAAAATTTAAGTAATAGTCACTTTTGGTTACATTTTGATTCCATGACTTTGGAGGTTTTAAAACCATTTTTGAAAGACTATACACTTCTCTCCAAGAAGTTTGTTATAAAAACAAATACACCAACATGATATCCGTATTAGAAATAAATTATTAGTCCTACAAGCTATGAATGTGACAAATTTTAGAGCTAATTTTACCTCACTGGTAGCACTATCGCCTCAATTAAATGATTATGGATATCAAACTGAACTTCAGGATTTGGGTAAATGATCCAGGCTGATACTTCACTGGAATGACTGAGAGACCGCTGCAGAGGTGCTGTTCTTCAGAGAAGACGTTAAACTGAGATCCCATTTTCCAGTTCTGACTAATGTACAACTTGATCAGGGAAGATATCCCGATGTTCTCGACATCCCCTTTGGGCCTGGTGATTTCCAGACATCCCACCCCCTCACCCAACCTATCCCCTGAGACCCCAATTTCCCCCTTCACGGCCCTCTAGGTCTTCTCTATCCAACACTACTGCTTTATCTCTGCCAATGAATGTTCTATCAGTTCCCAACATTTAGTTCCAGACAGCTAGCTGCAGTGCCTCTTCTGGCCACTGCAGCGCTGTTCCTGGAATGACTGGAAAGCTGCTGGCCAATCCGATTGGTTGGCAGCTTTACAAGGCAGGAGGACCCCCAACCCCAGTGACAGTCCCACCTTCTGCCAGTCAAGGCTTATGAGAGTGTGAAATGGCATTGAGCCAGCCAAAATTATTGGTGATGCATTCTCCATTGACTCTTCGGGGGGAGGAGGGGGGCTCACCTGAAAAACCTGGCTTTTATCTTCTGATTGGGGAGTCCCAAATTTCCCTGATATGATTTCTGCTGATCTGTAAAACAAGTGTTGTATTCACCGCTGGCCTTGGGGGGAGATACAGTTTCCTGGGTACTCATTTATGTATGCATTTGTACAAAACAATAGTGCAAGAATGCTATAATCAGCTAAACCAGCGGAAAACTTTACTGCAGTTTTCATTAGTAATTTTTTTAACACACTTAGACTGAATTATGAATGCCCAAGTGCCATCTGTGCCCAGAATGCAGTGGGAAGTGTCGTCAAGCCCAATGATGTACTGGGGAATCCCTCTGGTAGATTCCCAGATAAGGGTTTACTCGAAAGTTGTCCAGAAGCACTAACTTCCCCTGGGGAACCTCATTGGGCTGGGAACTATCCGACAAAGTGATTTTAAAACATTAATTCAACTGATTCAGCCCCTTTTACACTCATAATTACTCTGAAAGAATTAGATGGAAAAGGGGACTTTTGAATTCAACATAACTATTTTAAACATTCTGACCGAGCTCTGCACGGGACACCCCGCACGCATCTATCCCACCACATCCCCTCCGGACCTGCCACAGGACCCCTCTACCCGATCTAATCAATCACCCCAACCCCCAGCCCCCCACCCCATTACCACCCAACCCCCAACTCCCCCACCCAACCTGGCACCTGGCCCAACCAGTCTTGACCCCACACCAGTCAGAATACCACCCACCCTGATTCAATCAATACTCCCCTTCCCCCCCCCCATCCCGCCCACCCTCGCCATTCCGGACCTGACTAGCCTCCAAACCCCTCACCCTATCCCCTGCATTTCCCACCCTGACACCCCGCCACCGAGACCTAAAATGCTCCTTTGGACCCAACACACCACACCCCCTGGGAGACTGAGTACCATCCCATCCCCCGAAGGCCGATGCCCAGATCCACCCAGCTTATGCCTGGATCACTCCACTCCCTCTGGCGGATGTCAGGACCTTCCCCCATAGTTGATGTGTGGACCCCATGCCCTCAGTGAATAGACCACCTCCTCCCCTCCACTCCCCCACCCCCTCCTCCGTTTAGTGGCTAGTGACATGAAAGGGTTGCTGTGATTGGGGGCGGGGGGTGTTGTGTCCTCCTTTGCTTTGCTTCCTTTGCACTTCACTGCTGGAACCATTGACCTGCTTCACTTCTCGAGTCTCACCCGGCCTGAGTCTGGAATAAGCGGGCAAGACAGGCGAGTTCAAGCACGGGTGAGTCAGTACGGAGTGGCTCTGTGCCACTGATTGCCACTCCAAGGAGATTATGGGCCAAAGAGAATAGACCAGCTCCGGCTAGATGGGTCCAATGGCCTGTTTCTGTCCTGTATTCACTGCATTAATATATGTAATATACAAGAGCAATACCACTGAGTGGAGGAGGCATTCTGTCAGCGATGCTGCATTCATATCACAGTTTCACCCCCTCCATCAGTTCCATCATGCACAGAATATCAAGACCATCACAGAGCAGTTGGGCTGAATGGCCTGTTTTTGTGCGACACGCTCGGCAGAATTTTGTGTCACTTTGGCTGCAGTGTAAAAATGCAATTCGGACAATGCCATAAACTGCCACCTATAAATCTTTGCCCATTGTTTTCCCTTGGCAAAGCTCCACTTGCAGTAAATATAAACTGCTACAGCTGTGGGGGGGTGATCGGCACTGCAAGGCTGCATTTGTTTTTCTAGGCTCAAGCTGGATTAGCGGTGCTTCCGGATTTTCACAACCCTCATTCTCACTGTCATCAGAAAAGCATTGTGTCTGGAGATGAACAGTGATGATTGCAGCTTCCACAGCCGCTTATATATGCGCACTTGTTTTGTGTTGCTTCTTGTTCTATGGAATTTGGAGAGCATTTCAGGGAACCAGAAGCCAAGATAAACAAATACTTCCTTCTGAAATGACTTTCTGTACTATAACTGATAGCGGGCATCAGCCAACATCTATATTCATGACCAATCTGTTTTGCTGGCAGTAAGGCCAAGTGGCATTCAAAAATAGTAGATGGATTCAACCTTGCTGAACCACGCAAAACTGGTTTTGCGCTATAAATGTAATAGAATAGAAAAAAGTAGTAAATAGGGGGATCATATCAGAGTGAGGGAGTACCGAGTGGAATATCCCAGGACTCCTTCTGCTGTGTCTGAGTCACAGGCTAATATCCATAGTCTGCTAACACTAATATGGGTCGCACTAGTTAAAGAAACGCATGGCCTGCTGAGATAATAGCTGGAATTCTCTCAAAAAAGTTCTAAGTGTTGAATTCGCATGAAAATTGGAGTAATTCATGCTGTTATTTTCAGTGGGAGTTCAGACTCGAATCTCCCGCACTGTACACTGTAGAGGCCACCAGCGTGAATATCATTAAATTTCAGGGGGTAGGGCCTATTCCTGCTGGAGAGGCTGAAATCAGCTCGCTGAGTGGGCTACTGCACATACGCCGATCTGTCAGTGCCTAGATCGGTGCATGCGCAGTGGCCCCGCACTGCCGGCCTCCCGACGCTTGCCAGCTCAATCGCTCGCTTGCCCCGCAATGCCGGCTCTCCGCCCCCCACAGCCCGATCGTTGGCCCCCCGATCATTCCCGGGCCCTCCCCCACCCAGCCCGCTACAATTTCCAGCCCCCTCCCCCCCCCCCGCCTCCCATCCCACAGTAACACCCCCCAGCCGGCTGACTCACCCCCCCGCCAGCCCACCCCGATCACAGGCCTCCCTCTTTCCCCCACCATACTGACTGCAGAGTGGCAGTGGGACGCCCCACCCCCATCAATCGCCCCTAGGCCCTGTCCCATTAGGCCCTGCCCACCATATGCCCCAACCCCTTAGCACAGCCCTATGCCTGGTGGGCAGTGTCAAGGTGCCCCCTGGGCATTGGCACTTTGCCCCTTGGGCAGTGCAGGAGGCCTGGGCTGGCAGGGCTTGCTCTCTCCCTCTCTCAGAAATGGTTCTATCTATAACTTTCTATATGTCAGCTTTTTAAAGTATTGTCTTTTAAAAAAAACAATTAATGTATTATATGAGAAAACCCAGGGTGCCAATGGCCAGGGGATACCCCCTGTGCCCGACCCTCTGGAGGGCCCCGATTGCGCCCCCCCCCCCCTTCACTCCAGCGGGGTTGGGCTGCTAGCTCCTCACAAGTGGGGAGCTAATGTAAACCTCGCTGTAGTGAAATACTCTTGGTGTGGGGGGAGAGGCTAACAGGCCTGGAGAATTCAGTCCCGGGCCCGCTAATGTGTTTAAAATATATTTAAATGACTATGCGCATGCATTATGCACCAGAAATAGGCATGGAGCTAACGGCGCTGGAAATCCAGCATTGGGAGACGTGCTCGGGGCCGGACGCCCAGCACAGATCCCGCGGATCGGGCACTACCTAAATCTCCTGGCCCGTTGTGCTAAACAATCAGCGCAGCGGGATGGGAGAATCGCCCCCGGTAACCCTGACATTGAAAACCTTTAAATAGAAATCATCTCCAGATGGGTCTTGAAGATTTCCAGTGATATAGCTTTGACTATCTCCGTTGGCAGCTTTGCTCCGCTGTGGGATTGTCCTTGGGATGAAAGGTTGTTGATACCTACTGGGGTTACTGTTATTTTTAAATTGCATAAATGATTTGGTTTTATAAACTCAATGCAAAGGGGAACATTTACAGATGGGACTGAAAGTGCATGGCTGGTGTGGTTGGAGGATGCAGCTCAGAAATTATAGGATGAGTCGAACAAAGTATGTAAGGTGGCTGAATGATTTATGTGCGGAAATATTAAGTATTGCAGATAGGAAGAGAAACAAAGCACAAATACACAAATAGTGCTAAAATAGCTAAGGACAAAGCTGAAAGAGATCTAGGAATCTTAGTTGACTCAATACTTAGTAGGCTATTTTGCCGAGAAAAGCGAATGCAGCCTCGCTGCACCCATCACCAACAACTGTAACACAAAGTCGTAGAATTTTACAACATAGAAAGAGACCCTTCAATCCATCATGTCTGTGCCAGCCAGCAAGTACCTGTTTATTTCTAATCCCATTTTACAGCACTTGGTTAGTAGCCATGTGTGCTGTGGCATTTCAAGTGCTCATCTAAATGCTTCTTAAATGGTGTGAGGGTTCCCGCCTCCACCACCCTTCCAAGCAGTGAGTTCCCGATTCCCACCACCCTCTGAGTGAACAGGTTTTTCCTCAAATTCCCTCTAATTTTTCTGCCTTTAACAATAAATCTATGCCCCCTGGTCATTATCCCCTCTACTAAGGAAATTATTTTCCTAAGTACTCTATCTATGACCCTCATAATTTTTACACCTCGATGAGATTCCCTCCTCTGTCTTCTCTACTCTAAGGTGTTACCCCAACCTTACCAGCCTCTCTTCATAGCTGAAATACTCCAGCCCAAGCAACATATTGGTGAATCTCATCTGCACCTTTCCTAGTGCAATCACATCCTCTCTATAATGTGGTGACTAGAACTGCACACAGCACTCTAGTTGCAGCCTAATGAGTGTTTTATACATGTCCATCATAACCTCCCTGCTCTTATATTCTATGCCTCAGTTAATAAAGGTAAGTATCCCATATGTCTTCTTGACCACCTTGTCTGCCTGTCCTGCTGCCTTCAGGGATCTATGGACATGCACCCCAAGGTCCCTCTGCTCTTCTGTACTTCCCAGCGTCCTATCATTCATTGTGTATTCCCTTGCCTTGTTAGTCCTCCCAACATGCATCACCTCAGACTTTTCAGGGTTAAATTCCATTTGCCACTGCCCTGCTCATCTGACCAGCCCATCTATATTGCTCTGTAATCTAGGGCTTTCCTCCTTGCTATTTACAACACCACCAATTTTCATCTCAGGTTATCTGTGTACGGTTTATCTTTGCTGTGGTGGGGAAAGAAATGAGGTGCAGAATATGGCACTGTTCTTGTTGTCCTACAAATGTAGCACAGCAATAAAAAAAAGTAGAATATTGAACAAAATAGTGAATTATACATCAGACTAATTCATGATCAAACTTTACAGTGCTCTGGTTAGACTACAACTCGAACAATGCATTCAGTTCTGGTCAAGACATGAGTAAGATATTCAAGCACTGGGGGCAGGGAGAGAAAAGATATGAGGGCTGATCCCTCTGTCAGGTGAATGATACATTTCTTTGGAATGTGCAGGAGCTAAGTGCATGAAGCATTTCTCTGACGGCAATCTAGTTGTAACTTGTTTCTCATGCAGTGAAACCATCAACAAACTTATTTTACCAAACTCATTCAAGCAAGCTTCCTGTACAAATAAGGTTCAAAAATCTCCATCTGCAATTTCATATACACAGTCTTTTTATCTACAATTAGAAAAAATAACCCTGTTCTATATTCATTATCATGACTATTAAATGCTATGTACCATGATTAAATTGATAGCCAAACTGACATTTAATAAGGATAATAATTCTAACTCAACTCAGTTGCCTTCTATCACTGTTATTGCTTTCTTCCTGTTATACACCTTATCCATCAACGATTATCTATGCCCTCAGCTAAAGATCTAGTTATTCTTCAATCATTTTCTGTCTGTCTCTGCCTTAGGCAGACAGTGGCTCGGAGTCAAGGATGACTTGCTCTAAATTAAAAATGAGTTCTCAGGTGACAGAGGAGTCCAATGCATGATGTACAGTTTCTGTCACAAGTGGGGCAGATAGTGGTTGGAGGAGCGGGTGGGTGGGGTGCCCGGGTTGCCACGAGCTCCTTTTGGTGTCGAAGCTTAGTTTCGGCTTGCTCTCAGTGATGAAACTTGAGGTATTCAGCTCCTTCCCAAATGCTTTTCCTCCACTATAGGTAGTCTTGGGCCCAGAATTCCCATGTGCCAGTGGGGATGTTGCACTTTTTCGAGGAGGCTTTGAGGGTGCCCTTGAAGTGTTTCCTCTGCCCTGCTGGACTTGCTTGCCATGTTGAAGCTCTGGGCAGAGCGCTTGCTTTGCTCTATGTTCCCCTTACTGGGTGGAATCTGCATTGCATCCCTGAGGTGAACTCTTCAGCCACAGGGAGAAGGCAATTAAGGAGGACTCTTGCAATGGCCTTCCCTATGTGCTGACACAATTTGTTTTTGTGACTTTCCCTGGTAATTTATTTGCATTCCATTGGTGATGAGTTTGCCAGAAACAATTTTGTAACCCTCCTCCAGAATTTCATAAATTTTAATTATGTCACCTTTGTGTTTTTCCAAAGGAATGGATACCCAATTTCCTTAATTCGTTCTGATAAGTTCTCCAAATGTGGCTAATAATTATTGGTTATTCTGAACTTGCACAATCAGTTGAGAAGGTCCATAGCCAGCAAATAAAAGCCAATTATGTGTGCAACCCAAACAAACAGGCGGGTTTCAGAGCACTTGACAAGACTAAGACAAAATAATGGCTCCAAACTGCAATAGTTTTGTTAAATAGCAACCAGCTACTAGAGGACCTGTGAAAGAAAACAGAGATTGATTTCCATATTAATATAATGGCACTACTCATAATTATGTTCAACAAATTAATTATTAGCAAGAGCACTGAATCGTTAATTAAATTCCTGGATAATATTTGGATTTTTGACAGTGAAAAGTTTTGGAAAAATTACATTAATCAGTTGTTCAAAGTTATCAGTATTTTTATGCTATTTTCATACCAAGATTATGATCTTGAAAAACGAATCAGACTTTTTGTTATGTCTGTGACATTTTTTAAAAATTGGCAACATCGTACTTACTGTATGGAGAAAATATCAAATGAAAATATACCATTGAGGAATATTAACACAATTTATTGTTCTTTTCTAACACAAAATACCACCGCACCATCTGTGTATGAAACAGTAATTTGAGCAGGGTTTTGTAGGAATGGGCAAAAATCCAGAGCCACATTTCAAGCCCATCATAGCTCAGCTGACTCTTTTATCTTCATCTGACAGCAAAGCAAATGATGCCCAAGGGCACAATGGAAATATAATGACTTAGCCTCACCTCATTTTACTGTCTGTGGTGTTTGGTTTAAACGCTGTTTTTGTATCTTCATTTTTACGTGGTTTTGGTATTTCTAGTTTGGATGCTCGTTCAGATTAGAAAATGAGATCTATCTCTAGAACGTAGCTGGGGCTATGTGGTGAGAGGTGCTTTAAGCTGGGTTGGGAAGCTGAACAAATAACATTTTTAGTTCTGATTTGTGGAAAAACAAAGGGTACAGATTTTTCAATAGATAACACCATGAATGCTCAAAAGAAGAACAAAAAAGAAATACTGGAAACCTACAGCAGGCAAGTCAGAAAAGAAAAGATAAAACTCTTTTGCTGTAGAAGAGGCTCAAGCCCCAAAAACATAACAAATATGTTTGGTCCATCTCTCATTTGATAAACCTATCGTGGATTCTCTTGTTGAATGAGATGAAGTGGACATCAATACTATTGTTATTTTTTTATCACATGTAGAATAGACCATCAAGTCAAATCAGAGAGTATAGAAAGACCTCAAGTCCATATGACATTGCTCGACATTATGATGCTCATTGCAAGAATATTATTACATAGAAATTAGAACATGGAAACGGACCATTCAGCCCATCTGGTCCATTTTAATGTTTATCCACAGTAGGAGGAGTAATCATAATCCTATATGCCTTTCCCGCTCCCATATCAACTTATCCTGTTTGTTTACAAACCAGTAGTCAATTGAAGAATTAAAATGTTTATTCTCTTTGCATTTTTGGTCCCATAATCAATGATACTGAGTTTGAATTCAACGTTTTTAAAGATGGTTTTTAAAAATATCTATATTTCTATTGCTATTGCATGTCTCCTGATTACTGGGTGAGTGTCTATGGAGGATGCATGGAGTCATCAAGGTGGCATGCAGTGACATGGGGAATGTGCGGTGGCATGGGATGGCAATTGGGAATGTGAGGTGAGATGGAGTCGCATGAGGCGGGTAGAATGTTTAGAAGCTTTTTAAACGATGTTTGGAGCTGGGCTGTTGTGCTGGAGCACCGACACAACTGCTTTCCTCACACATTCCTTTGCAACTCGCAAAATGCACTGCATAACTGACCCCTGTGTGAAAAGACCAAAATCCCTCAAAGTCACATGGATCAAGTGGGCATTTTGTGAGCTGCAAAAGTCATAGATCAGGCTTTCCCAAGCCCAGAGGAAAGTTCTAGGTATATACGATAATTCGCTACTACTAACTGGACACTAATTGGCATTCTTCTCAGGAATAAGCAGTTTGTAGTTATAATATGCTGAGATATTTGGATATTTGGATATGCTGAGATGTATAGGGGCGGCACGGTAGCACAGTGGTTAGCACTGCTGCTTCACTGCTCCAGGGTCCTGGGTTCGGTGCTCGGGTCACTGTCTGTGTGGAGTTTGCACATTCTCCTCGTGTCTGCGTGGGTTTCCTCCGGGTGCTCCGGTTTCCTCCCACAGTCCAAAGATGTGCGGGTTAGGTTGATTGGCCAGGTTAAAAATTGCCCCTTAGAGTCCTGAGATGCATAGGTTAGAGGGATTAGTGAGCAAAATATGTGGGGATAGGGCCTGGGTGGGATTGTGGTCGGTGCAGACTCGATGGGCCGAATGGCCTCCTTCTGCACTGTAGGGTTTCTATGATTTCTATGGTACGATGGGAAAAAGATTATTAAAAAGATTAAATATGCAATATTTTTGTTCCATGTCACCTGAAATGCTTTCTATCAGGTCTACAAATTCAGAAATTGAAGAGTGGTGGTGCTGGAGTGCATATGTAGAAAGATTTTGTTTGTTACTTGAAGCAAATTAACTTGCAACAGAAGCCAAGAAGGGAGCAATTATGCTCACCATTTGTGAATCTGCAATAAATATTTTGATTGAGATTCTGATTGCTCCTGTCCAGCTTAAAGGCAGAATCTAAGAGGCATTAATCCAAATGGTGAAAGAATATCTGAGCCTGAATACACTCATTATTGTGGAACAGTTTGAGTCTAACCATGAAAGACAAAAGGAGATGAAAATGTTTCTCAGTCTATGGCAAAACTGGGAAACTACAAAAACACTCGCCAGCTATGGGTTTCTTGAGAAGACAGTACTTTGAAGAAAACATTAACACAGAGCAAAATATTGGTAGAAAGCAGACTCATGTCTCAAAACAGTAATTACTAGTATGAGCCATAAAGTTCAACAGCTGTGGATTGGATAGAGTTGCGAAACCATTTTGGAGGAGTGGTAATCATCATTACATTAAACTAAGTGCAGTAGCTGAGTAGTTGCTCTGAACTAGTAGGTGCTCCTGGATTGGCGGAAGGAAACAAAAACAAGTCAATAAATCATTTCGCAGCACTGTGAGGAGAAGACAAAAATCCGGTCTTCATTATGGCAATTCCAACAAGGAACCTGAGGAAGAAACTAGTAGCACAAGGTTGGAGGAATGAAGAAAGAAATTTCCCATCTGGTCCATTTCAGGAAAGATGCAATGTGAGGTTGTGGTTTCAAATCAGATATTGATTAAACTGCATTGAACATTGGAGTTCCAGTGTCTATTATGTTTGCATAAGCATAACATGAAAATCTCCAGAAAATTGTCCGACAAAAATCATTTGATTCAAAAGTTATTGTGGGCACCTTTTCCTGATCCTTGGGAAAATGAAACATAAAAATCAAAACAAACAATTGTCTTTAATTGTAGTAAATTGCAGAAGTCCCTCATTAATGAGCCAAGATTGTCTGAAGCTAAACTCGACCAGTATCATAAAAATCACCACTCAAAAATTGTCGGCCTATTCATGGATGAAGCCCAATCTCAGCCCAAACCTTGTTACAGCAAAGGGCATCCTGGTAAATCTTAATGGCCCAGAAATTTATTGAGCAGTGTACCTCATCATCAATGGCCTCAATTAGACATTTTTCTTCAGCTTTCAGATTGTCCTAGCTTTTCACAGCAAATTGATGAAAATATAAAACAATAATGGAGCAAAGATGTGATCTGGCAGCCTCATGAATGTTGTGCCTGTTGATCAACCTACTGAACTGAAATTGAACAATAGAAAAAGAAACAGTTCATGGTGGAGATGGAAACAGGATGGCTTGGAGTCTCTATACAGAAAGAGAGGGATAGAAAGAGAATGGATTAAGAAAAAGATGGAAGGTGTAACAGCCATGTGAGGAGGGCTAAAGATGATTCCGACATGCTATCACTCTAAGTCTGACCTGGTTTTCTCATGAATTTAGCAAGGATGCACTTTGTCAACACGGCAGAAGTCCCACTATGTACACCTCCTGATTATAAAGAGTTATTCAGGCAGGTTTCAAAGTTTAAACAAAGAACAAGATATATTTATTGACCCTATTTAAAATAAGACTAGGTAAATCACAGTCGCCAATCATACATCACACATTCCCTGGGCACACACATTCACTGGTGCAGATGGTAGGATAAGAGAATAGCTTAAGGGTTTTTTTCACAGTTCACAAAGAAAATAAGACAAACAAAGAAATATGTGGTTAACTGCCCTTGGCTGGTCTCGATGAAGTGATTCCATTCCATGGTGCAGCCATTTAATTCCGTTGTTTTCCTGGGTGTAGTTGTTTGGAGCAGATTTCCATGTTACATTCCCAAAAGTTCTTGGTTTTCAGTAGATTTGTCTTCGGATTTTTTATTGCAAATCCTGGTGCAATACTTTTGAGAGAGAGAAAGCGAGAGAGAGAGAGAGAGAGAGAGAAATAGCAAGCTTGCAGCTTTTCAATATAGCATTCTGCTCTCTCTGGCTTGGTAAAATAGTCATTAAAAGCCCTGTTGGCTGTATCTCCAGAGAAATTTGATTTTCACTTATGTGGTTGTCATTATTTTGTAGAACAAATAATTGCATTTTCATGTCTCACTCAGACACTTTTGCAAAGATTCAAAATAGAATGAAATCCAACAAGAGATGTGGTATTTCACACTCCTCGGGGGGATACCTGTTCCCTTTTGATCCCACTTGGGAGGAATGAAAGTTGTATGTTCTGGTTGGTTAGCAAACCTCCATTATCTTAATAGAATTATAGGTCATTGTTTATTTTTTAAATTCAGGAGAATTAGAAATTGCCGGCCCGATCCTCCAACCTCTTCAGACGGCTGGTGGGAATCCCGATGCCCTGGTGAATGGGGCATCAGCCAAAAATCAGCATTCCCGACCAGCGTGAGGGCTCTCAGGATTCACCCCCTCTGCCTCCCTCAGACCCCTACTCAGCCTCCCTTCAGGTCACATGCCTTGGCAGTACCAACATGGAGCTACCCCCAGGCACCCTGGCACTAACACTCTGGCCTGGCACCTTGTGCCCCAAGGTGGCTCAAGGAGGTAGGTCCAGTGGCCATTTGCCCTTCTGCGGCTGCCAGGCTGCAGAAAATGGGTCCTTCAAGAGTTCTTGGGGTTGGGTGGGCTCGGGCTGGGACTCTCTGCCATTCTGGGCCAGGACAGGATGTCATGGCTTGACTGCCCCTTCCAGCCCTGGCAGACACCTGGCATGCTGAATTCAGGCAGCTCTGTGAACAATATCTGCATTTCTGCCGGTCAGCTGTGAAGATTGTGAAGTGGCCAGGGCACTTCAACCTCCATGCCCCCTGGTCACCTGGCAGGATTTTAAATCATTGCAGCACTCCATTCTGCAGTAGAGATTTCCCTTCCTCCCTGTCAGACCTCCTCTGAAATCAGGTGAAATTGACATCTCTCTGGGAGGGGGAGGGTGGGTGGGTGGGGGGGGGGGGGGGGCGGGCGCAGGGGGGAGCGGGGCGGGGGTGGAGGGGGCATCTCCAGTCTACGTGAGCACTTAGCCTCAGAATGGGAGAATCAAGCCCTGCATCTTTTTTAATAAAGACACATCATCATTACAAAGGATATCACTTAAATTGGATTGTATGGCCTTTGAAAGCATAATTGTGATGATCAAACCACAGTAGATAGGCAAGTCTAATGGTGCCATTTGGCACCCAACCTAACCTCCATTCACTGCAGCGGGATGGGAAAATCCCGCTGGCGTGAAGTGATAACATTCCGGTCATTGAGTCATACAGCGCAGAAAAGGCCTATCGGCCCATCGAGTTGGCACTGACAATAACTGCCACTAAAGGCGCGCTAATCCCATTTTCCTGCTCTTGTTTCATATCTTTGAATGTTATGATATTTCAAGTGCTCATTCAAATATTTCATAAAGATTGTAAGGTTTCCAGCCTCTTCTACCTTCCCAGGCATCATATTCCAGACTCCCACTCTCTAAGTGAAAAGGTTTTTCTCAAATCCCCCCTGAATTTCCAGCCCCTTACCCTAAAACCTTACCACCTAGTGATTGACACCTCAACCAAAAGGAACAGTTGCTCCCTACACCCCCTTCTTTGTTCTCCAACCCCCTCACAATTAACAAGACAATTAACTCATCGCCAATTTCTCAGTTTCTAAACAATCAGCCCATATGGCACATTTGTTACAAATTTGACAATAACTTAAATCTGATCAATTTAACATTTAACCTTATAAAACACCATCTTGCTGATTTTTGTCCATTCACTTCCTTTAACAATAGCATAGTTACGCCACATTAATCACATTACAGGCTTGGAATCAAGATAGCCAGACCTTAGGAGTTAAAGATCACTTAAACTTCGATGACTGCAAACAAACTTCATGCCAATGTTTAAAAGTTAACTGGATCAATTGAATAGCGCATTACAGATTCAGCATGGTCCACTTCCCCCTTCTTCAGACATTTGTTTCTTCTCTCAGTTACTTGTTATTTATGTATATGACCCTTCAGCAGGTCTCATACCATTCATAGGTTAGGTGGGAGATGGGGGGAAGGAGATTCACTTACACATTCAAGCCACACAAGCACAAGTAACACAATTGTTACAGCTGCAACAATCAACAGATTTGACAGTACCCTGGACAAAGCAGTTCTGTTGGGTTAGTACAGTAAGAAGTCTCACAACACCAGGTTAAAGTCCAACAGGTTTATTTGGTAGCAAATACCATAAGCTTTCGGAGCACAGCTCCTTCGTCAGATGGAGTGGATATCTGTTCTCCAACAGTGCACAGACACAGAAATCAAGTTACAGAATACTAATTAGAATGCAAATCTCTACAGCCAGCCAGGTCTTAAAGGTACAGATAATGTGGGTGGAGGGAGCATTAAACACAGGTTAAAGTGATGTGTATTGTCTCCAGACAGAACAGCTAGTGCGATTCTACAAGCCCAGGAGGCAAGCTGTGGGGCTTACTGATAATGTGACATAAATCCAACATCCTGGTTTAGGCCGTCCTCATGTGTGCGGAACTTGGCTATCAGTTTCTGCTCAGCGACTCTGCGCTGTCGTGTGTCGTGAAGGCCGCCTTGGAGAACGCTTACCTGAAGATCCAAGGCTGACTGCCTGTGACTGCTTGAGTGCTCCCCCACAGGAAGAGAACAGTTTTGCCTGGTGATTGTCGAGCGGTGTTCATTCATCCGTTGTTGTAGCGTCTGCATGGTTTCCCCAATGTACCATGCCTCGGGACATCCTTTCCTGCAGCGTATCAGGTAGACAACGTTGGCCGAGTTGCAAGAGTAGGTACCGTGTACCTGGTAGATGGTGTTCTCACGTGAGATGTTGGCATCCGTGTCGATGATCCGGCACGTCTTGCAGAGGTTGCTGTGGCAGGGTTGTGTGGTGTCGTGGTCACTGTTCTCCTGAAGGCTGGGTAGTTTGCTGCGGACAGTGGTCTGTTTGAGGTTGTGCGGTTGTTTGAAGGCAAGAAGTGGGGGTGTGGGGATGGCCTTGGCGAGATGTTCGTCTTCATCAATGACATGTTGAAGGCTCCGGAGGAGATGCCGTAGCTTCTCCACTCCGGGGAAGTACTGGACGACGAAGGGTACTCTGTACACCGTGTCCCGTGTTTGTCTTCTGAGGAGGTCGGTGCGGTTTTTCGCGGTGGCGCGTCGGAACTGTTGATCGATGAGTCGAGCGCCATATCCTGTTCTTATGAGGGCATCTTTCAGCGTCTGGAGGTGTCTGTTGCGATCCTCCTCATCCGAGCAGATCCGAGCTTGTCCGTAGGGGATGGCTTCTTTTACGTGTTTAGGGTGGAAGCTGGAGAAGTGGAGCATCATGATGTTATCCGTGGGCTTGCGGTACAGTGAGGTGCTGAGGTGACCGTCCTTAATGGAGATGCATGTGTCCAAGAATGCAACTGATTCCGGAGAGTAGTCCATGGTGAGTCTGATAGTGGGATGGAACTTGTTGATGTCATCATATAGTTGTTTCAGTGATTGCTCACCATGACTCCAAAGGAAGAAAATGTCATCGATGTATCTAGTGTATAGCATCGGTTGAAGGTCCTGTGCGGTGAAGAAATCTTGTTCGAACCTGTGCATGAAGATGTTGGCATATTGAGGTGCGAATTTTGTCCCCATGGCTGTTCCGTGTGTCTGGATGAAGAACTGGTTGTTGAAGGTGAAGATATTGTGGTCCAGGTTGAAGCGGATGAGTTGTAAAATTGCATCTGGAAACTGGCAGTTGACGGCATTGAGTACTGAGGCCATTGCAGCAATGCCATCATCGTGGGGGATGCTGGTGTAGAGTGCCGAGACATCCATTGTGACGAGGAGTGCTCCTGGTTCAACTGCTCCATGTGTGTTGAGTTTCTGTAGGAAGTCCGTAGTGTCGCGACAAAAGCTGGGGGTTCTTTGTACAATGGGTTTCATGATGCCCTTGACATAGCCGGAGAGGTTCTCGCACAGGGTTCCATTTCCTGAAACGATGGGACGGCCGGGTGTGTTTGCCTTGTGTATTTTTGGGAGGCAGTAGGTTAGTACACCAGCCACTAGCTTAAATCTTTGCCAGTTCTCAGCCTTTTGGCTAAGATCAAGTGTAGTTTTGTTGTCCTGCACTTGGTTGAAGTCATGAGGTTTACTGAGGCTTCATTTGAAGCAATTTTTTAAAGCGGCATCTTGGCCTTTTGGCTAAGATGCAAATGAGATCAAGCCTTGGAGGAGGTACAATGCCTGCTCCAATCAGCTTGGATCATGTAGATCAAGCTCAAGACAGGAAGTGGTGAGCCTGTCTTGTCGGCTTGGATCTGGAATGTCTCACTTGTTGAGACTTTGATTGAATTGGACATAAACAAAAAAAAACTTTGCCAACATAACATGCCTACGGTGTATACTACCGACAGAACACACCATAGCAAATCACCAAGCCTTCATCAGCAGCACTTCACAAAGCTATAAACTCCATTACAAGTTGACACAAGGCCAAAAGTACATGAGACAACCATAAACTTCAGGTTTCCCTCCAAGTCATATACCATTTTGTATTACCATCCATTTATTGCTACTAACGATGTGTGCATTCCATAACTTCACAATTTGCCGTGTAAAAAACAAATGCTTTTTTGACTCTCTGCTCTAAATCAGTAACATTTAATCTTGGGTCAATTTCCTCACATCACTGATGGAACCTTAGAAAGATACAGCACAGAAGAATGTCATGATGCCTGTGCCAGCTCCTTGGTAAAGCAATCAAATAGATTCACTCCCCTGTTCTTCGCCCACATTTCCCCTTAGACTATTTATCCAGCTCCTTTTCAACCGTTATTATTGGACAAAATGTAATGGGCCCTCGCTGGCAGGTTTGCAGGTGAGGGGCCTGTAAAACGTCCCTGCTGTCCACCATCCCACCACAACCTGTCCTCAATTTTATGGGGGCCAAGCAAAGCCTAACCAGCCCATCTGCCCTTGCCCAATTGAGGTCCTTTAATTGCCAATTAAAGGCCACTTCCCACCCAGCCTAAATTTTTAGGCTGGTAGGAGGAGATCAGGCTTGGCAAGTCTTCCTGCTTGGGCTTTGGGGAGGAAGTGGGGGACACCTCCTTCACTGGCCTCCTTTGCACATCCAGCTTCCCCCCAAAACCTCCTCACATTGTGAGAGTTTCTCCGGAACTTCCTCCCGAACAAGGGTAGTCTCATCTTCAGCCAATTAACTCTCCTCGCAGCATTGAATGGCTGAGGATCTGCTGGCATCAGTGGTGAAACCCTGCTACACTGACAAATCCTGGACATTGAATCTACTTCCAATAACCTTTCAAATAAAGCATTCCAGATCATAGCAACATGCTGCTTCTTTTTCTCATATCACCTCTGGTTTCTTTGCCAATTGCACTTAAAGACATGGATTCTTTTTAACCAAGTTGATTTTTATTGGTTTAATGAAAAGCCAGGGTAAATCACTTCTTATGTGCGTTTGTGACCTAACTGGAGAAGGATGTATATAATTGGGATAAAGACTAATGGGGAGATATGGGGTAAAGTGTTAACATCACTGATGATGAAGTAATGTGATGATGATGACCTGATGATGAAGTAATGTGATGACAGAGATCAGGAGGGAAGTGATGTTCCAACCTTAAGCAAAATTCCTAAAATGTACATGATGCACTATCAATCACGATATGAGGACTCCAGTGAGTGAGTGAAATAACAGGCTTTTATTCACAAAGAACAGGAGCACACCCTTGTAGCTGACCTGGCCCAGACTGAGGCGAGGAGGAGGGACCATCACCTTTATACCTCGCTCTGGTGGAAAGAGAGGAGTCTCAGGTGGAAAGGGAGGAGTCTCGGGCCAGGTGCAGCATGGGTGTGTCCAGGCATACACATGTAGTTACAGTGGTTCACCACATTCACCCCTCCTTTAAAAAAGAGTCCGGCGGGGGTAGGTGGAACAATATGTACAGAGGTATGAAGATCTATATATACACAAGAGTCACGAAACTGAGGTAAGGCGTCGTCCCTTCACAGGTTCAGCCTGTCGGGCGGCTTGATCAATCGCTGTACCAGTTGAGGTGTTGTTTCCGATGGCAGGGTGGAACAGCTCGAGTCCGCCATCGTCCCTTCTGGTCGGGTCCTGCGCGGTGACTCCGGGGGCTCAGGTGAGCTACGTACAAGGGGCAAAGATGAAAGCGGACCTGGTGCTACCTGAACAGAGGGGTCTAGGGATGTGGGATGGGGGGTCATAGTGGGCTCCGGGGCACCCGCAGGCGCCAGGTCCCGGATAGAGACCGTGATCTCCCGCCCATCGTAGTATGCCACATAGGCATATTGGGGGTTGGCGTGGAGGAGCTGGACTTTTTCAACAAGGGGGTCCGACTTATGGGGCCGCACATGCCTCCGGAGCAGAACGGGGCCTGGGTACGCCAGCCATGACGGTAGTGCAATTCCCAAGGAGGACTTCCTCGGGAAAGCAAACATCCGCTCATGGGGGGTGGCATTGGTGGTCGTACACAGGAAGGACCTAATTGAATGCAGTGCATCAGGGAGGACTTCTTGCCAGCGGGAGACTGGAAGGCCTTTAGACCGTAGCGCTAGTAAAACGGCCTTCCAGACTGTCGCGTTCTCCCTCTCGACCTGCCCGTTACCCCTGGGGTTATAGCTGGTAGTCCTACTCAAGGCTATGCCCTTAGAGAGCAGGTACTGACGCAGCTCATCACTCATGAATGAGGATCCCCAGTCGCTGTGGATGTAGTTAGGGTAACCGAACAGGGTGAAGAGGCCGTGCAGGGCCTTGACGACCGTGGTTGAGGTCATGTCCGAGCAGGGAATGGCAAAAGGGAATCGGGAGTACTCATCTATAATGTTGAGGAAATAGATGTTGCGGTCAGAAGAAGGAAGGGGCCCTTTGAAATTGACGCTGAGGCGTTCAAAGGGGCGGGTGGCTTTTATGAGGTGTGCCCTGTCCGGCCGATAGAAGTGTGGCTTACACTCTGTGCAGACCGGGCAGTGTCTGGTTATAGACCGGACGTCCTCAACAGAATAGGGCAGGTTATGGGCCTTAATAAAATGGTAGAGCCTGGTGACCCCCGGGTGACAGAGTCATTGTGGAGAGTCTGTAGCTGGTTCACCTGCGCGCTGGCACATGTTCCGCGAGACAGAGCGTCCGGAGGCTCATTGAGCTTCCCGGGCCAATATAAGATATCATAATTGTAGGTGGAGAGCTCAATCCTCCACCTCAGTATCTTATCATTCTTAATCTTGCCCCTCTGCGCGTTGTTGAACATGAAAGCCACCGAACGTTGGTCCATGAGCAAGGTGAACCGTCGGCCAGCTAGGTAGTGGCGCCAGTGTCGCACTGCTTCGACGATGGCCTGGGCCTCCTTCTCAACAGAGGAGTGTTGAATTTCCAAGCCCTGAAGGGTTCGTGAGAAGAAGGCTACGGGTCTGCCCGCCTGGTTAAGGGTGGCGGCCAGGGCGAAGTCAGACGCATTACTCCACCTGGAAGGGGATTGACTCGTCCACAGTGTGTATCGTGGTCTTCGCAATGTCTGCTTTGATGCGGTCGAAGGCCAAGCAGGCCTCTCCTGAAAGGGGAAAAAGGGTGGATTTAATAAACGGACGGGCCTTATCCGCGTAATTAGGGACCCACTGGGCATAGTATGAGAAGAAGCCCAGATATCTCCTCAGTGCTTTAAGAGTGGTGGGAAGGGGAAGTTCCATGAAGGGGCGCATGCGGTCAGGATCGGGGCCGATGACCCTGTTCTCCACTACATACCCCAGGATGGCGAGGCGGTGAGTGCGGAAGGCACACTTCTCCTTATTGTAGGTCAGATTTAGGAGAGCGGCCGTATGAAGGAATTTATTAAGGTTTGCGTCGTGGTCCTGCTGATCATGGCCGCAGATGGTGACGTTACGCAGGTATGGGAAGGTGGCCCGCAGCCCGTTCTGGTCCACCATTCGGTCCATTTCGCGCTGGAAGACCGAGACCCCATTGGTGACTCCGAAAGGAACCCTAAGAAAGTGGTAGAGGCGGCCATCCGCCTCGAAAGCCGTATATTTGCGGTCCTCCGGGCAGATGGGGAGCTGGTGGTAGGTCGATTTGAGGTCAATCGTGGAGAACACCCGGTATTGCGCAATCCGATTGACCATGTCGGATATGCGCGGAAGGGGATACACATCCAGCTGCGTGTACCGGTTGATGGTCTGACTGTAATCGATGACCATCCGGTGTTTCTCCCCAGTTTTGACCACTAGCACCTGCGCTCTCCAGGAGCTGGTGCTCGCCTCAATGATCCCTTCCTTCAGGAGCCGCTGGACCTCGGACCTAATGAAGGTCCTGTCCCCCGCACTGTACCGTCTGCTCGTAGTGGCAATGGGCTTACACTCGGGGGTGAGGTGTTCGAATAGGAGGGGTGACTTGGAGGGTCGAAGGGCTGCAAGTGGTGCACGGTGGGCGGTCTAGGAACTGTGGGTTGCAGACGGAGATCGGGGGAAGAGGCCCGTTGTACTGCAACGTGACACTCCTAAGATGGGTCATGAAATGGAGCCCTAGGAGTACAGGAGCGCAGAGGTGTGGCAGCACCAGGAGCTTAAAATTTGCGTACTCGGTCCCCCAACCGTAAGGGTCACCACACAATACCCGAGGACATCCACCGAGCGGGACTTTGAGGCCAAGGAAATGGTTTGTTTGACTGGCCGCACCGAATGGGCATGGCGGCGCACAGTATCGGGGTGGATGAAGCTCTCCGTACTCCCGCAGTCAAACAAACAATTTCCCACGCGGCCGTTTACCTGGATATCCATCATGGACCTGGCGAGCTGATGCGGACGAGACTGGTCCAGTTGGACCTCTGCCACCGTGGGTCCCAGAGAAAAATTGACCGGCGTCCAAAATGGCGGCTCCCTTGTCTCACATGCGGCCGACGGCGTCCAAGATGGCGGCTCCCTTGACTCCCACGTGGCCGATGGCATCCAAAATGGTGGCTCCCTTGACTCACACGTGGTCGATGGTGTCCAACATGGCGGCTCCCGTGACTCTCACACGGCTGATGGCGTTCGGCTTTTCGGTTCCCTCGGGTCGCACGCTGCGCTGTTTGGTTTCGAAGCCGACTTTGCCCTGCAGACTTTCGCGTAGTGGCCTTTCTTTCCGCACCCAGAGCAGAACACCTCCCTTGCCGGGCAGCGTTGTCGGGGGTGTTTCCCTAGACCGCAAAAATAGCATTTTGGGCTTGTAACAGCCGCAGCAGTCGAGTCATTGGTGGGGTGCTGTGTGGCATACGTCTGTGGCCCTCCTAGGTACTGGGGTGGTAGTGGCCGTGAGGCCTACGATATCGCGTGATCGGGTGCGTACGCCTCAAAGTTACGGGATGCCACTTCTAGGGATTCAGCGAGTGTCACAGTTTTTGGTAGATCTAGCCCACCTTGTTCTAGCAGGCGCTGCCAAATATAGTTGCATTCGATACCCGTAATGTAGGCATCACGGATAAAGTCCTCCGTATACTGCGCAGCAGATACAGCCTTGCAGTTACAGGCCCTGCCGAGCGCACGTAGTTTGCGGAGAAACTGTGCGTTTGATTCTCCCGACTGCTGTTTTTGGGTAGCCAGAAGGTGCCTGGCGTAGACTTCGTTTGTCTGTTGGCTGTATTGGCTCTTTAGGAGCGCTAGCGCGTCCACGTACGTCTCTGCGTCACAGATGGTGGCATAAACTGTGTCGCTTACCCGGGCATTGAGCACGTGCAGCTTGTCTGCATCAGACCGGACGGCAGTGGAGGCTCCGAGGAAGGCTTCGAAGCACTTCAGCCAGTGATTGAAGCTGTTGGTGGCTCCCACAGCTTGCGGATCCAGGTTTAAAGTATCGTGCTTTAGAAGTTGCTCTATTCTGTTTTTTTTAGTGCATCAATTTAATTCACAATCAATCACGATACGAAGACTCCAGTGAGTGAGTAAAATAGCAGGCTTTTATTCACAAAGATCAGGAGCACACCCTTGTAGCTGACCTGGCCCAGACTGAGGCGAGGAGGAGGAACCATCACCTTTATACCTCGCTCTGGTGGAAAGGGAGGAGTCTCAGGTGGAAAGGGAGGAGTCTCGGGCCAGGTGCAGCATGGGTGTGTCCAGGCATACACATGTAGTTACAGTGGTTCACCACAGTACATAGAAGATGTAAATGGACAATCATAATTTTAACAAACTACAGTCTTAAGCAGCTTGCTTTGGGAGAATGGCCAAGCCCCAAAGAACACCATCTAGCTCCTGAACACACAATGAAAGACTAACCAATGTTCTCGCTATGTTGTGCAGCCTCACATCAACCTGAAAGTTCTTACGCAGGCTGCGTACAAGTCAAAGCCATCAAGCCAGCATGCAAACGGCTCTAAAGGGGCCATGCATGTAAGGGGCCATGTAGCACCCATGCACTCCAATTGAAAAAAATCAAAGGACATGTTAGATAACACTTGCTTATTGCTCTCAGAATTTCTTACGTTTTTAATTGTTTATTTAAGTAACTCTTTAACAGGGGTATGTTTAGAGTGGCATGGAGGAATTGAGGTTAATAGCAAAGATGCATTTAATAGGAAGCCAGATAAGTGAATGAGGGAGAAAGGAAATAGAAGGATGCAGTTAGATAAAGTAGGGTGGGAGGAGGCTCATGTGGAACATAAACATTGACATGAACATGTTGATGAGAATGGATTGTTTCTTTGCTGTAAATCCAATGTATTTTGATGTAATTCCAGAATATTCATTATTATTTGGAAAAGTGATTTGACCTGGAAAAAAAATGCTTGCGGGGTTAGTTTCCTTGCTGCTTGAGAATGAAGGAGGCTTCCATTTGGTTATTGGAACATTTGCTTATACAGCTGGCATGCGTGCAAATTCATCCTGCTCATCTGCACTACTTGGAATAAGTACTTGAATGAAGGTCATGGTCGGGACAGCTGAGCATCATCCCACCGGTAAACGGGTGGAAATTTTCCTCACTCCTTTATAGGTTGAAGGAGACAGAACCTGATCAATTTTCCACATATTACTGATGAAGATTGAACTGCTGGCAAAGCGGCAGAGAGGAAGCTGTGCTGAAATTAGCACAGTTCTTCATAATATATTGGCCAGCGTTTCCTCAGGTGTTGCAACCAACCATTTACACCAGAATTTCTTTATGAATATCATTAGTATTCCCCAAAATGTAAAGACAAGTGTACAATAAGCAGAAATCAGCGTAAACAATCAGGGCCCTGAAAAAGCACAGAACTTAACACTGAATCATAGAATCATAGAAACCCTACAGTGCAGAAGGAGGCCATTCGGCCCATCGAGTCTGCACCAACCACAATCCCACCCAGGCCCCCATATCCCTACATATTTTACCCGCTAATCCCTTTAACCTACGCATCTCAGGACTCTAAGGGGCAATCTTTAGCATGGCCAATCAACCTAACCCGCACATCTTTGGACTGTGGGAGGAAACCGGAGCACCCGAAGGAAACCCACGCAGACACGAGGAGAATGTGCAAACTCCACACAGACAGTGACCCAAGCCGGGAATCGAACCCAGGTCCCTGGAGCTGTGAAGCAGCAGTGCTAACCACTGTGCTACCGTGCCGCCCCCTGTATTCTGTATAACTGTATTCTATAACTGTATTCTTTTATGCATATTTGGCAGACATGTTTCAGAAAATGCAAGTGTTGAGGCATTATAACTTTTAATTTAACCATCTAATACCAGAAAAATCCATTCAAAGATCCAGAACATGCAATGTAAGTTGCAGTGAATCATAGATCCATCGAATCCTTACAGTGCAGAAGGAGGCCATTTGGCCCATCAAGTCTGCACCAACCACAATCCACCCAGGCCCTATCCCCCGAACCCCACGTATTTACCCTGCTAGGTCCCCTGACAATATGGAAAATTTACCATGGCCAATCAACGTAACTCGCACATCTTCGGAGTGTGGGAGGAAACCAGAGTATCCGGAGGAAACCCAAGCAAGCATGGGGAGAATGTGCGAACTCCACACAGTGACACAAGGCCAGAATTGAGCTCGGGTCCCTGGAGCTGTGAGGCAGCAGTGTTCACCACAGTGCCTCTGTGCCACCCACCAAAGAGAAGTGAATAGAAAAATCACTTCGAAATTTTCTGTAAACTTAAACCCTTTCAGAATTACTGTCAATGCAGGAAGCCCGCTGGTCTGTGCATGTGGGGACTGAACTCTGTTGATGAGCGGCTGAGAGTTTCAGTGGAAGTTTCACCAACTGAGAAAATCGAGATATTGAGGCGTAATGTAAAAATGGTTCTATTTCACTCCCATATGGATTCCGGCAATTTGTTATGCTTTAAAATTGCCCGAGGCTGCCGACGTTCCTCCAAAGACTTTAGGAATGCTTCCAACGGTCTATCCAGTTGAAATGGAAGCACATCAGAGTTGGATAGCTGTTGTGAACTTACCACTCTGTTCTCATTTCATTGCCATATTTACTCAGCCTTCCATTGGGTGACCCAGGAGGCTACCAAAACCAGGCGAGCATCTTATTACTGTGGGTAAACCTGGCTGCAATGTCATGTAAAGAAGTCAATGCAATTTTTAGGGGCAACTGCGGAAGATGTGCTTGCACACTCTGCCTATTTATAGCAGGTGACATAAAGGAAGAGACCAGAGAAATGTTAGTGAAACCCTAATTTTGTGGGGCTCGGAGGAGCAGTGATGTTAGCTCCAGGCTCAGCACTGTTTCTCGGGGATCTCTTATTCCGCAAACACATCCCTTCCTCCTCCACTCGTTGGGCCTCCCATCATTCTGGCCAAGCAAGCCTGAGGACCAGAGTAGAAGACACTCATTTGGGACAGCTAGCTTTCCAAAGGCATGGTAATAAAGTGTGGTTCTCTTAAACAATTGGACCTCTCAATGTCAGGGTCTGGTAGTAGGCTCACATGCTCCGCCGGCCGTTCACCCAAGACAAAGAAACAACTAACACAAAAAGAACTCTCCAACATTACAATTGTTCATCAGCACTCACATTTCTGAAGTAAAAATACTGAAAGTTAAAATAATTTATAAAATGTGTGGAATATCAGTACTCAATTAGGCTTGAAAAATTAAATGCAAAGCTAGTTAATATCATAACAATCATTCTGAAATATTAGCTTCCTTCTGATTCACTAATTGATCTTGTTTCTGTCCTTTTATATAGGTGGTCTTCTTCTGCAACCATCCCAAGCTTTTAATGTTGACGTGTTGGGAGCCAAAACGTTGTCAGGCCCTCCAGGTGTTCAGTTTGGCACCACCATTCAGCAGTTTTCAAATGCAGATGGGCAATGGTAAGGTAGACTTTATTCGGACTTCTATTTTGGGAACATCATAATGGAGCATGGTTCACCTACAGTCATGTTTACTGCATGTTATGGAGCGATGAAGTAAATTAAAAGAAAAGACAGATACAATGGTCAATTTGGGTGGTGTAAAGAGAAGAATGAATGACTTCTTCAGCACTTTTTTTTTCTCATACTCCAAAGAGAATGGATAGCTAAGTGTCTGAAATGTAACTCAGAAGTGGCAATTTTTCTGTGGTATTGCTGTTCTACTTGCCATCTTTTCTTTAAGGAAAATTGAGCTGATGAGCTTGTGTGACCTCTTGAGCAAAAGTGTTGACAGAGACAGGTTTAGGAAAAGCGTTTCTGAAGAAGATCCATAATGGACAGAGAATGAAAAACAACCTGACCCACCTGACAAAGATAATGATGGGAGTTGAAGGGTAAAGAAAAATAGCAGTGATTGAATGGTTACTTCCTATCTATCTTTGCCTAGAAATAGGAAGGGAAGTTATTTAAATCAGATATTTAAACAATTAATCTATAATACATTGAAAATCTTAAATGTGCACACACCTAGGGTGGGATTTTCCAGCCGCGCTCGCCCCAAAACCGGAAAATCCCACCCGAGGTCAGCGACCTTTGCATGGTCTGCCCCCTGTCCGCTACGATTCCAGTGGTGGGCAGGACGGGAAAATTCCATCCCTACTGTGTAATCTGTACTTCTTGTAACAATCATACACTTCTGTCAGTCACATTTATCACACACAACTCCATCAAACTATGCCCCACCTGCTTTTCTGCCAAACGTCCCTCTGTTTCTGTTGACATTGCTTAATATTTTCCCATGTGGCAACAGTTATTTTTAATTTATTCATTGGTGAGATGTTGGCTTTGCTGGCTAGGACAGAATTTATTGCCCTTTAGAAGGTGGTGGTGAGTTACCTTCTTGAACTGCTACAGTCCATGCGGTGTAGGTACACCCACAGTGCTGTTAGGAATTGAGTTCCAGGATTTTGACCCAGTGACAGTGAAAGACCGGTGATATAGTTCCAAGACAGGATGGGAAGTGGCTTGGAGAGCAACTTACAGGTAGTTGTGCTCCCATGCATCTGCTATCCTTGTCTTTCTAGGGGCTAGAGGCCCTGGGTTTGGAAGGTGCTGTAGAAGGAGCTTTGATGAGTTTCCGCAATGCATCTTGTAGACGGTACACACTGTTGCCACTGTGCATCAGTGATGCGGGGATTGAATGTTTGAGCTGCTTTGTCCTGAATAATGTCAAGCTTCTTGAATGTTGTTGAAGCTGCTCTCATCCAGGAGAGTATTCCATCACACTCCTGGCTTGTTTCCTATAGATGGTTTCAAGGAATCAGAAGGTGAATTACTCTCCACAGCATTCCCAGCTTCTAACCAGGTTTTGTAGCCATCGCATTTATATGGCTAATCCAGTTCAGTTTCTGGTTAATGGTAACCTCCATGATGTTGATAGTGGGGGATTCAGTGATGGTAACGCCATCTAAGTTTGATTCTCTGTTATTGAAGATGGTCATTGCCTGGCATTTCTGTGGCATGAACGTGGCCACTTATCAGCCCAAACTTGAAAGTTGACCATGTCTTGCTGCATATGGATACAGACTTCTTCAGTATCTGAAGAGTCGCAAATTGTGCAGAATGTTGTGCAGTCATCAGTAAATATCCCCACTTCTGACTTTATGATGGAGGGAAGGTCATCGATGAAACAGCTAAAGATGGTTGGGCCTCGGACACTCCCCAGGAGGGACTCCTGCTGTGGTGTCCCTGAACAGAGATGATTGATCTCCAGCAACCACAGCCACCTTTCTTTGTGCCAAGCATGACTCCAACTAGCAGATAATTGTTCCTCTGGTTCCCATTGACTCCAGTTTTGCTCGGGCTCCTTGATGCCACATTCGGTCAAATACCACCTTGACGTCAAGGGCAGTCACTCTGACTTTATCCCTTGAGTTCAGCTCTTTTATCACAGAATCACAGAAGAGGCCTTTCAGCCCATCGAGTCTGCACCAATGCATGAAAGGCCCTGACCTGTCCACCTAATCCCACTTGCCAGCACTTGGCCCATAGCCTTGAATGTTATGGTGTGCCAAGCACTCATCCAGGTACTTTTTTTATCCATTACATTTCAAATTACTTCACTGACTGGAAAACATTTTGAGACAACCTGAGGTTATGAAAGAAAGAAAGCAAGATTTGCATTTATATAACACCTTGTAAAGCCTCAGGCTGGCTCAAAGTGTGTTATAGGCATGGAAGTACCTTTCAATTATAGTCACTTGTGTAATATAGGAAACACAGCAGCCAATCTGTATTCAGCAAGCATCCACAAACAATATTGTAATAGTGATCAACTAATCTATTTCTGTGATGTTGATTGAGGAATAAATATTGGCCAGAACATTGAGATTAATTGCCATGCTCCTGTTTGAAATATGTAATGGGAGAGTTTGAACCTCCCCTAGAGGTCAGACCTGTCCTCTAAAAGATGATAGCTCCAGTAGTGTAGCACTCCCTCAGATTGTCAGCTGAGAATTTTGCACCCAAGCCCTGAGTTCAATATTTTGATTCAGAATTGAACATTTTTCCTGCCCTGTTCAATGTTTTCTTGGAGTTACTTGGAGGGCCGAAGGGCCTGTTTCCTGTGCTGTACTGTTCTTCCTGTGCTGCACTGTTTTGATTGATCTGTGTTTGATTGTGTTAATCTGTTCTTATTTATGTCACTGTACCTGATTCGTTAAGTTTGTGGATATAGCCAGAGCGACAATTAAAAAGAGAAGACCTGCATCCTGGATGGCACCATGGGTGGAAACTTGCCAATTGTTTTCAGAGTGTCAGGCTCAGACTAAAAATTGGCATGAAGCTGTCCAACTACACAGACCAGTTTTCTCTCCTGTTCCTGAGCCTCTCTGAGAGAAAATAGGTGAGTGGCTGGGATTTACTCTGTCACTCTGTTGGGGTGGGGCTTGATAGAGCTGGACAGGCCAAGAACACAGACATCACGGTGCCACCTTTAAAGAGCGCATTGATCAGAATTAAAAATAAACTCCCCCACCCACCACCACCATGGTGGTTTTGGGGGCTCTGCCCCCCTCCCCCCACAGAAAATCATCTGGGGTTGTCCCCTCCCACTCCCCCAGACAATCATCAGGGTTCTCCCCCGACCCGTTCAGGGGCCATTGGGCAGACTGGAGAGGAGGAAGCGCGGGAGCAGAGCTTGGGGCTATCCACCAGGGAGCTCCTGGCAGACTCCATTCCTTCTGAATTCCACCCCCCCCTCCTGACACCAGCACATCTATTGGGATTCAGGAAAAACAAAGTGATACGGTGTCACCAGGGACACCCAAAAGTCAGCCGGCCCCTCCAGGTTGAGGCCCTCCAGAGGCTGCCAGCCAAGGACACAGGGCATGGCACGCTGTTGGAGTGAGATTAGGAAGCCCCACGACCCTCTGGCACTGACATTTGTGGATTCCCACCAGTGCCTGCACCATGCAGTTGAAGCCTTGCACCATGGAGCTCACGTGCTGAGTTATGATGCAGACATCTCCTGTCACATCCAGTACCAAGGTCTCCAGTGCGGACGCCAACCTCGCAATGCCCTGCAGTTACGGCACCATCTTCTTGGATAGAAGGTGATGGGACTCCTCCAATTGGCCTTGCATTTTGAGGAGGGCTGCTGTCATCCCTTCCTGATACTCATGACTCTGTCATTGCAGCTCCAGCAACTGTTGGACAACTGGGCCCAGGGGCACATCATTGGCAAGGGGCTCAGCAGTCCTGAGCTCTGGCATCCCTCAGATTGCCAGTTTCCTGGGATATCCCGGCCTCTGCCTGCTGTGAATCTTCAGCTGTGAGGTAGTGAGTGACCCAGAAGCCTATCTACTTATTGGCCCCACTGAGGTGTGAGTATCTACACTGGTGCCGGGTGCAGGTGACAGCTGTGACGCCTCTTCAGTGGTGGGGTTGGGGAAGTCCCATGTGAACTGCTGGAATCTGGTGTGACAGGTGAAGGAGGATGGTCCGGACTGTTCCGCTGGTCAGCCTGTAAGAGAACGCACACACATTAGTGCATTCTGGAGGAAACAGGGGGAACAATCATTCCTCACTTGAGATATGTGGAATGACAGTAAATGTGTTGAGGATTCTCATGTTTCTCTGCTGCTTCACCAGCAGCGCAGGCACATTCTTCCTTCTCCCCGACCAGCCGAGGGTTCACTCCTCAAAACATGTGGCGGTTCTCAGCTCGGGTATGACTCCAGCTGGCTGCACTCGCTGACGCCTGTTGTGGTTGATTTTGTCCTACAATGACACAGAGAGGAAGAGTCTAGGTGGGAGTGTTGATCTTTAAGATGGTGATGAGGTGTGGCAGGTATTCGGCTTGGTCGGCAGCTGGAGTGTGAGGAGCACAGCAGCTATTGGAGAAACATGGTGATTGTGGGAGGGAGGGGGGAACCTGATGCCTAGTGTTGGCAAAGGCCAAGGTGGCTCAGTGAGAGAAAAGGTTGGGGGTGCGAGGCGTGTGCGAGAGGGTCCAGTGGGAGACTGGGGGCGGGTTCACTTACCCTGGCTGAGTGAAGAAGATCATTCATCTTCTTCCGGCACTGCTGCCCCGTCCTCTTTTGTAGTGAGCTTGTATTGACCAGGGCTGCCTCTGCATCCCAGGCGAGGGCGTATTGCTTGCAGCAGTTAAGTTGTTGTGGGGTGAGCAAATCAGATGGAACACGTGGGAATAAAAATGATCGCTAATGAGGCATAAGATTCTGCCCGAAAACACGCCGGCACTGTCAAAGGGAAACATTCCGTTTTTTTGGGCCAGTGCCAACACTCTGCCATTTTTTGGTAAGATTTCGACCAGAGTTTCACAAAAGCCTTAAAATTGGAATCACATTACTTAAAGTTGGCAGAACGTAAGATCCAAACCTACTAAGCCTTAATTTAAGAGGATCCCCAGTGAATTGAATTACAATTCACGGGTCAGTTGGTTTTCAATTTAATTGTTGGTTGGCCAAATTTACTTATAAAAATAAAATTGAATAAATCTCAACATCTCTGGCTGTTTGTTCATTGTTTGTAATTTAACCAGATGTGCACGCCCTCTGCTGATCCCGGCCAGAGGTTATTAATGTTTCCATGGAATTTTGAATTTTTAAATTGTTCTTTGTTTGACTTCCTTAGTTAAATTTTCAGTCACGGTGTCAAGTAGCCTTTTGATCCAGAACTACAATAGTTGCTTTTTGTATGGCTCTTACTAAGTTATACCATATCATACATTTAACTCCTCATTTACTCATTGATAAGACACACTCTCTTCAATACAAGAAGACACGCTAAAGTAAAACTGCTGAGTATTTTAATGATGTTTAAGAGTGGAATAGATGTACAAAATAAAGACTGAGGGACAGATGTTCGCAGGTAAACTTCATCAGGAAATTTGCTGACATTCTAGGTCTGTCTCCCTAAAAAGGGGTATGGGAGAGAGAAAGACTCTTGCCCATCAACCCTACAACCAAAGCCACAGGAGTGAGCAAGTGCCAATTTGGGCTGGTTAGAAGGCCCACCTCAGTTCTCTGGGACTTCACCCCAGTTATTTTACAAGCTTCTAGACTCTCTAGCGCTCATCCTTCAGACCCCTTAAATCCCCACCCTTACCTGGTCTCTCATACCTTCCATGACAATCCAATGCCAACTCATTACCCCTAACCACCCCTATGCTGCTTCATATTCCTATGCCAAGTCAATGCCAGTGATACCCCCACACTACCTCATAGCCCCCATCAAAATTCAATGCCAACTCTTGCTCCTCCATACTTATGCCCCCTACATGCCAATTCAATGGCAACTCATTCTCCACACCACCATGCTTGCTGATAGCCCCCAAGCAATTTCCACAGGCACTTAAGCAGTATCCAACATGGACAAATATGAAGAGCCATGTGGAGTTGAAATAAAAACTTCTAACAATCCAATACACATTTCATTCATACACACTTGCTGGTGAATCAGTGGCAGGATTGGACAGAGTCAGCATGGATTTATGAAATGGAAATTATGCTTGATAAATCTACTGAATTCTTTGAGGATGTAACTAGTAGAGTTGATGAGGGAGAGTCAGTGGATGTGGTTCATTTCGACTTTCAGAAGGCTTTCGACAAAATCCCAAAGAAGAGATTAATGTGTAAAATTAAAGCACCTCGAATTGGGGGGTTGTGCATTGAGATGGATGGAAAACTGGCTAGCAGACAGGAAACAAAGAGTAGGAATAAACAGGTCTTTTTCCAAATGGCAGACAGTGACTAGTGGGGTATCGCAGAGATCAGTGCTGGAACTATTCACTATCCAGCTATTCACAATGTATATTAATGATTTATACGAGGGAATTAAATGTAATATCTCCAAATTTGCAGATGACACAAAGTTGGGTGGGAGGGTGAGTGTGAGGAGGATGCAAAGATGTTTCAGTGTGAGATGGACAAGTTGAATGAGTGGGCAAATGATTGGCTATTGCAGCGTAATATGGATAAATGTGAGATTGTCCATTTTGGCAGCAAAAGCAGGAAACATATAAACATAGAAAATAGGTGCAGGAGTAGGCCATTCAGCCCTTTGAGCCTGCACCACCATTCAATATGATCATGGTTGATCATGCACTTTCAGCATCCCACCCCCACTTTCTCTCCATACCCCTTGAGCCCTTTAGCTACAGGAAAAGCAGATTACAATCTGAATGACCATAAATGAGGGAAGGGGAACATGCAATGAGACCTGGATGCCCTCGTACACCAGTTGCTGAAGGTAAACATGCAGCAGGCAGTAAAAAAGGCAAATGGTATATTGGCTTTCATGGCGAGAAGATACAAGTGCAAGAGCAGGGGTGCTTTGCTGCATTATGCAGGGCCTTGATGAGGCCATATCTGGAATATTGTGAGCAGTTTTGGTCTCCTTATCTGAGGAAGGATGTTCTTGCTCTAGAGGAAATGCAGAGAAGCTTTACCAGACTGATTCCTGAGATGGCAGGACTGACATATGAGAAGAGATTAAATCATTTAGGATTGTATTCACTGGAGTTCAGAAGAATGAAAAGTTAAAGTTTATTTATTAGTCACAAGTAAGGCTTACATTAACACTGCAATGAAGTTACTGTGAAATTCCCTGAGTTGCCACACTCTGGCGTCTGTTTTGGTCAATGTACTTAACCAGATACAGGAATGAGGAGGGATCTCATAGAAACTTATAAAATTCTAACAATTCTAACAGGGTGGATGCAAGAAGGATGTTCCCGATGGTTGGGGTGTCCAGGACCAGGGGGTCACAGTCTGAGGATACCGGGTAGATGGTTTAGGACAGAGCTGAGGAGAAATTTCTTCACCTAGAGAGTGGTCAGCTTATGGAATTCATTACCATGGAGAGTAGTTGAGGCCAAAATGGGCAGTACGGTGGCACAGTGGTTAGCACTGCTGCCTCACAGCACCAGGGACCCGGGTTCAATTCCAGCCTCAAGTCGCTGTCTGTGTGCAGTTTGCACATTCTCTCTGTGTCTACATCGGTTCCTCCCAGGTGCTTCAGTTTCCTCCCACACTCCAAAGATCTGCTGGTTAGATTGATTGGCCGTGTAAGTTGCCCCTTAGTGTCAGAGGGATTAGCAGGGTAAACACATGGGGTTACAGGGACAGGGTCTGGGTGTGATTTTGGTTGGTGCAGACTCAATGGATCAAATGGCCTCCTCCTACACTGTAGAGATTCTATGACTCTAACATTGAATGTTTTCAAGACGTATTTAGATAGCACTTGAGGCGAAGACAATCAAAGGATATGGGAAAGGCGGGATCAGACTATTGAATTGGATGATCAGCCATGATCATAATGAATGGTGGAGCAGGCTTGAAAGGCCAAATAGCCACCCTCCTGCTCCTACTCATGTTTCTATGATTAAAATTCCTATTCATGAAATTCTTTCAAAGCTTTCAAACCTCTTCAAATGGTGAATCTCTTATAAAAACAAACAAACTGCAGACCCTATATTAAAGACAGTTATAATTTAATAGACTCTTCAAGCTGTCAATCAAACTGTGAATTGAGAACCTCTCTTCAGATAATTGTAGCATTAGAAACTCAGCCAAGCATTCATCGCAACACAATAATAGCCCTTGGGAAAATGTCAAAAAACTCTATTGAAACTGCGTGACCAGATACTATTTTCTTTATAACCTGATGGCCTATCAGTCAAAGGCGTTCAACAGATTTTTTTTTGAACTCCCAGTGACAGCTTTGGTCCTTTTTTTATTTAAAGAGCAGAAATTTTAAAAACCTAAGATAAGCATATGTTATCCACCTTTGAGTGTTAGCACCTAGTCCCATAATTTATGATTCCCATATTGCAGGGTAAGGCCCTTGCAACAACCAAAATGGGGTCTGTTTGAACTCAGCACCAAGAGAAAATATTTTCCTCCTGCAAGAATTATGCCCTCTCCCAACACTGCCCCCTCCTTCCCACTTTTCCCCTACTAGCAAAAATTGAACCTGTCAGAAATATTGGTGAGAATTCTGCATTTAAAAAGGTGAAAACAAGGAAATAGGTCACTTCTTTACACAGTCCTTAACATCATTTTTTAAACTTGATAGGCCTGTTGGATTCTCTCTTAGTTTATTTAAGACGAGGAACATTGAAAATTGCTGATTTTTAAAAAAATCAAAGATGTAGGTTGACCCTCTGTAGTCAAGAAATATAATTCTGCAGGTAAAATGATTAAGCCCCAATTCTCTGTCTACAGTGACTTTTGAGGCTGGGTGAGAGATGTTTTTGTTCTAGTTTGTATATCCCAGATCAACCTGCTGAGCTTTCCTTGTTGATGAATCAGGTATTGACCATCTGCAGCCAGTTTCAGTCATACAACAGCAGTATTAAGGTATTTGATTGTCCACACAACAAGTTGATGGTGGATGTAATTGATGCAGAATAGGGAGTGAATGATATCTTATCAATGTTCGGGCTAAGCTGAAATGTCTTCATTTGAAATTCCAGCTTCACAAGGCTGGCCAGTCTAGCAGCTATTGTAAGTCACTCCTGTTGAAATGGTGAGGGGTAATCAATCAGCAGCTGCAAAGACCACTGGCATTCTAAGAATTTGCCAGAGATCTGCGCAGACATGTCTGTATAGAAATCCTAAAATAAGTCACCTGATTCTTTAGGTCCATTCTGTGGAGTACAGTGTCCATATCCCACATTCCTTTTTAAAAGTAAAGAGTACGCCTCCCAATATGCTTTCCAGCATAGGATATGACTGCAACACTGATTTAAACCCAAATTGGGAAGGGCCATATTGGGTTCCCAACCTGATGTCACTTTTTGGAGATTAAACGCTACGCACCCACCCTATTCCCTGAACCTGCATCAAACTGAATCCACCGCCCTTTGGCAGCTGAAGGTTTGCCCTTGGGGTATGAGCAGTCACTAATATGTAATGGGTATATTTCTATCTATATTTAAGAAGGTTATTTACTGTATTATCTCACACCAATGGGAGCTCAGCAGTGCTCATTCTACTTCCATCCTGGACTATTGTAATGACACGATGCCCTGGCAATGCTAATGCTCATGATGAGCTAAGCCACAAGACTCAACACAACCCAAATTGCTATTCAAACCAACGTATGAAATCATGATTATTTTGGAGTAGTGAAGAGCTTTGTTGTTAGAGAAACTGAGCTCTTCTTACTCCGGAAGATGATCAACAACGTTCTAATGGAGTGTCTGGTAAATGGTGAACAGTAGTTTAAATGTTAGCCAAGCTAAGTGCTGTGTTATTTTCATAATGCTTGTCCAAATATAAAAATCTTTCCATTCAAAAGCAACAAAATACATTTGTGATGTGATACATGTTCTCGCCTTCAGTTTCATGTGGTAGAGACTTTCACATCATTAAATAGATATTACCCTGAGGAAAAGAAAATTGCTCCTGAAATCAGTTCAGCTGAATTATATCCCACTTCTAAAACCCAACCAAACTCAAACCTCAGTCAGTTTCACCCTAAATGTAATCCTCGGCTCAATGCTAAACCAAACTCTAAATCTAATCTCAATGCTAATAGTTAACCCAAATCTAGCTCCGAAATCAAGATTTTATTTTCAGTGATGTCCAAGGATGTACATCTTCTCAGGCGTGACAGGAAATTACAATAGTTTCACACTTTGGTGCGTAGGCTTCAAAATTTGGGTTCAAATCCATGGTAGATGACTTGGAAAGTAAATGGGCCATTGCGTACATAGCAAATTCGAAAGTTAAAGCATCAATTGCATAAAGCTGGTGTGACTTGGTGACATGCTGAGGTCACAGCCTTTGGTTAGCAATTCAAAGAATTCGTAACTATTTCCTGACTCATTGTTTTCACAATGACAAAGATTGATGTATTTCTTTTAATCACCCTGGCATTATCAGCCTTCCCCTCCTAAACCTCTGCTTATTGTGGTACATCCTGTTCTCCCATTAAGTACTGCTGGCAGCTGTTCACTTGCAATCAATGGAAAGCAAATTACAAATGGCAGCTTCTACAAGGAAGCCTCTTCTTACTGTAACATGTGCACGATGCACAATCCATATACCAAAGTTTATTTGCATTTATTGCTTCCTGTATTCCCATTTTCTGTAAAGTGTACAGTATTCAGGTGTGTGTATAAACTATATACTGTATATAAATATAATGCACTCTTTTTGGAACGTCATATACAACATTGTAAATTAAAATAAAAGCAAAATACTGTGGATGCTGGAAATCTGAAATAACCACAGAAATGTTGAAAAAGATCAGCAGGTCTGATAGCTTGTGTGGCGAGATAAACAGAGTTAATATGTAACATTTACTCTATTTCTCTCACCATAGATGCTGCCAGACCTGTTGGGTTTTTCCAGCATCTTCTGTTGTTATTAGTGTAAATTAACAATCAGCAGAATCGAACCAAATTCATCAAATCACTCAAGTTATATTATTTGTTGCTATTATCTGTCAGCTGTATTAGAAACTAGAAATACCATAATATTAATTCACAAATAAGAAATGACAGTTCAGGGTTTATTGCTTTGCAGAACAATCATTCATTAGTACAAAAACCAAGGAACTTACATTGTCATATTGGAACAACACAATTCCATTTCCATTAGAATATTAAACTGTGAAACCCTCTAACGAGGATCCTGCAGAACCTTCTCCATTGAATTCAAACTCTGGTTCAGGGACATCTGGGCACCTCTAATGCTTGCTGCATTCCCCAATCCCTTGATCCAGACTACAGTCCCCATACATTGTGAGCTTTTTAACTCTACAATTTTGGAAAGTATTCAAGTCTTAAGCCATGTAGATTTTCCCCATTATCTTAACAACTTTGTATGGTCTATTATCTGGTATTTCTATTATCTGAAGAAGCTTGGTTAGGTTGCAAAGTATTGGAGCTTGTATTAAATTTTTTTTGATGTATAAGTCTTCTAAAAGTATTTGGTGCACCCAGGGGAATTTGAGAGTAAATCTCCCTTCTTGATACTAACACAAGACTTTATCATAGAACCACAGAATCACACAGCACAGAAGGAGGCAATTTGGCCTATAGTGCTTGTACCACCCATATGAAAGAGCTAACCAAATCATCCCTGTTCTTTTCCCATAGTCCTGGGAGTTCACCCAATTCCCTTTGGAAAGTTATTCTTGAATCTGCTTCATCATCCTTGCAGGCAATTAATTCTAGATCATCATAACTCAGTGCATTTTTAAAAATTCTCCTTTTTACCCCTATGGTTCTTTAAATGTGTGTCCTTTGGTTAATGACTCTTTTGCCAGTGTGAACAATTTCTCTTTTATTCATTCTATAAAACACTTCATAATTTTCAACAGCTCTATTAAATTTCTCCTCAACCTTCTAAGAAAAACCAACCCAACTCTCCATTTAACTGATGGTTTTTTTTACCTCTGGTACTATTCTGTCAAATTTCTTCAGTACCAAGGCTTCTATTGACTCCAGAATAAGATCCCCACACATTTGACCTGAGCAATGCTGGAGAAAAATTTTATCGTAGTGAAGTCTTCCACTTAACAACAATAATTTTCATATGTTTAACACTTCGAACAGATAAAGGACGAAATTTTCCCATCCCGCCCGCCATGGGGATTGTAGCGGGCAGGACAGGACCATGCAAAGCACCATTGACCTCGGGCGAGATTTTCCAGTCTTGGAGCAAGTGCGGCTGGAAAATCCCACCAAAATGTCTCAAAGTGCTTCTCAGATGTGTAATCAAAAGAATTGGCTAACTCAAGAGGGAATTTTAGAAAAGTTAACTAGGATTAGTGAAGCTTACATCCACAGCCTTCCATCTCAGCAGCAAGAGTCACACTTTGTGCCACGTAGAGAGCTGTCACAAATGAAGAGGTTAGATCTTGTCTCAATACAATCACAGTTTAAATCATTTTATTACCAACTGTTTTAAAATGCAACTTTCATTCTTATCGATTTCACATCATAAGCAGAAGAAAGACAATCAATCAATCAATTACTTTGAAGAAGGGATCTCACCACATTTTAAAAATATATGATCAGATTTCCACTATCCACTGAATATATCTTTCCAATGAGAAAATCATAGAATCATAGAATCATAGAAACCCTACAGTGCAGAAGGAGGCCATTCGGCCCATCGAGTCTGCACCGACCACAATCCCACCCAGGCCCTACCCCCACATATTTACCCGCTAATCCCTCTAACCTACACACCTCAGGACTCCAAGGGGCAATTTTTAACCTGGCCAATCAACCTAACCTGCACATCTTTGGACTGTGGGAGGAAACCGGAGCACCCGGAGGAAACCCACGCAGACACGAGGAGAATGTGCAAACTCCACACAGACAGTGACCCGAGCCAGGAATCGAACCCGGGACCCTGGAGCTGTGAAGCAGCAGTGCTAACCACTGAGAGAACTAACAAAATTACAGATATCTGAATCTATGGGTTGTTGAATGTCCTTATGTCTAATTTAGCAAAAGGACTGTGATTTATTTATGTGGGAATTTCCATTTATTACTTTGGTCAATTTTGTTTTGGTCAATCAATCAATGGAGGGGCAATTTCACCCTCTAATTTTCTAAAAGATCCAATTGAAAACGACATTTCTTGGCTGACCCTGTATTTATTGTTAACTTCACTTATCACATTCAGCCATTAAAGGAGCTGTTAGTGCAGATGAATTGGTTGTTTATGAAATCTGAAGGCTTATTCCCTCTTGCCATGCTTTTAACAAAGACATAAGAAATTCATTGAGAAACAAAAGAGCCACATTCCTGTAAACAATGCGGCCAGAAATGTTACATTCAAGTCTAAATTTAGAATGCCCTTTGATCTCTTTCCTCAAATATACTTGTGTCTGCATTCTGAATGTTTGGAAGTGGTTTTCACAAGAAAAACCCTTATCGTGATGGTATTTTCAACCTTAGGAGACTGGACTGTTTGATCTCCTGGAGACTGTTCAAAGTTTTTTTTTACTTTTCCAATTCAATCAAATCAAATCCAATTCAGAGTCTCAACAAGTCGAGACATTTCAGATCCAGGCTGACAAGACAGGGCGAGCGACCAAACTACCCTGTCCTGGGCCTGATCTACATGAGGCAAGCTGATTGGAGGAGGGGGAGGTTCCTCCTCCAAGACTTGGGCTCATTTGCATCTTAGCCAAAAGATGCCGCTTTTAAAAATTGCTTCATGTGAAACATATGAAGCCTTAATGTAACCCAATGACCTCAACCAAGTGCGGCCGACCATGGGCTGCCGACCATACTACACTTGATCTTAGCCAAAAGGCCGACTGTTCAAAGTTAAACTTTACAAACCCAACAACCAAAATTTCAGTCCCTGAATCAGCTACGAGAAAACATGCCTGGACCTGCTCAGCCTTGTCCCACTTCACACTTCCATGTTAACTTGACCGTTAGGCTATCAAATTTAAATTTTCTGTTACAATAGTTTTCAAATTTAATAATCTGACAGGTCAATCTTCCACTAAAACGGAGCATTTGTTTAGCTCAGACTATTCTCTCCATGCAAGCATGTTACTGCACTGCAACAAAAAGCTCATTCCAAAGTGACCTGGCTGTTGTACTGCTGTGATTACATTAAGGAAAAAAAAACACTCGGGTATGGATCACCAGATGACACTCACCATCCAGACAAACACAGGGCAAGTGTCACTGATTAGGTCCCAGAGGCCTATCGCAGGCCCTAACCTCATCCTTCTACTGGCTTGGGGGAAACATGCCAGCTTTTAATTGTTTATGAAGGGTAACATCCCAGATAACTACACTTCTTCCTTTACCCAGAAAAAATGGTTACAGCACAGAAGGCCGGTCCTCTCAAGGTACAATACACCTAGTGCCACTCCTTTGCCGTTTCACCGTAGCCCTGCAAATCTTCAGAGAATGACTCAGTTCTCTTTTGAAAGCCTCGATGGAATCTGCCTCCATTACTCTCTCAGGCGATGCATTTCAGATCCTAACCCTGGCATGTTCCGCCCTGGTGGGGCTGGTGAGTCATTGAAGCTTCCTTTCACATCGGTGGGCCCAGAAGATCCTGCTGACGTGCAGGGCTGGAAAACTTTGTGAAAAGGTTTTTCCTCGTGTACCCATCACTTCCCTAAACGAACTTCACACTGTTTTACTGCAAGCTACTTTTCTGTTCATCTCGGTAAACAAGTCTTTGACCTGACTGAACGCCTGGGGGAAATGTCTTTGATGCAGCTCAGAGAAGTGTCACAACATTTATTACGTCATTCAGGACGTGGGAAGAGGAAATGATTAACATCAGTGGTGGGCTGTGTTTGTCAGCTCACCTCCTTTGTGCCTTGCAGTGCTAACTCTTCACGCAACTCTACAGTGAGTCACAGCTGGTGAGTTTCATTCACTTTTCGAAACTCAGCCTGTTTCAGCTTTTCGAGGTGAGGCCCCATCATGAGGCCCTGGATGTTTTATTTTGTATATCTTTAATGAAATTGGTTGATTACCTATCATTGTAATGCAGGAAAGAGCACACTGACTCATTATCCCAATGGCATCAAATATATAAATACACACATGGGAAAAAAACTTATCCTAAAATAACAAACTCCTACAGTGAACGACCTTTACTCAACACCCTGAATCAAACAAACCATTGACAGCTCAGCTCCTTGTTTCGAAACAACAGACTTGCAGACTTGTTTGCTGAACCATGGGAAAGGAAGATCTGTGATTCTGAACCTTTCTCTTCTTACCTCATATTCCCACTCTTCACAAAATGGGCTTTCAGCTTAAACCTACACTTACAGCACACAAAAGCAAAGTTGAGAGCCAACACACAAATGGCACTCCCATGTTGGGGTCTATGTCATTCATTCCTTGAGGAACTTTGTGAGCAGGATCACTTGTATTAGCTGCAGTCCCACTACATGACATTTCTGCATCTTCTTCAGGTGCTGGTGTAGTCTCATTGCCCTAGTTTCATCCTCTATATTCAGGATACACAGATTGTCCCAGGATTCAATATCACCGTCTGATTCTTTATCACTTGAGTCACTGCCAGCTGGCTTTCAGGTTTGGTGACATCATTGAGTGTGTTGCTTGTTCCCACGCCATCTACAAGGCTTTTGGCATCAAACAACTCCGCTCTGTAAACCGTCTTCTGAAGTTACCCTCCACTTATAGGTTTGACAACAAAAGTGTAACCATCAATATCGAGCCACTTGACAATTTTGTGGGGTTCGGGCCAGGTATCTTGTATCTTAGTTCCACACTTTATATTTGTATTCCTGAGGAATACTCTTGCTCTGATCGATATTATCGTACTTATTGTCATGTAGTGATTTTCTTCACAGTGCTTCTTTCTCTTTCCTTTTGAATGCCATCCCCTAACATGTCGTTTAGCATCATATGATGATAAACTATCCAATTGTCAACTTGGCTATTATCTTCAAAATGTGTGTTGAGCCCATGGAGAAGAACTGGGTCTCTCCCAAAGAAGAGGAAGTGCAGAAAATCACCTGCTGAAAGATGTGAAGTTCTGTTATCAGCAGAATCTAGTTCTGGAAGATACTCAAGCCATTTTTGTTTGCCCTCGGTATGTAGGGTACACATCTGTAAAAAAGGATGCGGTTGTATCGTTTGCCATGTCCATTACCCTATGAATGGTAGTGGGTAGTGTGACTCTTGACAATACCATACACCTTGCAAAGTCCCCTGGCTCATCATCATCTTCTCAAGGGCAGTTAGGGATGGGCAATAAATGCTGGCCGAGCCAGCAATGTCCACATCCAAAGAATGAATAATTAATAAATAAATAAAATGATCTTGCTCTCAAAGTAACATTCTTGGTTGATGTGTATTCAACAGGGAACAGCAAAATGAACAACCCAATCATGCACTAGAACACAAGCTGCAGTTGAGGCCCTCTGATGATATCTGGGGCTTGTTGGTGAAGACACCTGTTTGTATGAGAAGGTGCTTGCTCCCATTGCTGCTAGCATCGACAATTGTGGAATCCATAGCGAGGACTTCCAATGTCCCAGGAAAAGCTAGGGAAACTGGGGTGAAGCTGCTTCCTGCTTTGGCCCAAGTATACCTCTCACAGTTCTGACAGTCAATGGCAATATTGACAGCCATCCCTGCTCAGTAACACTACCTTCTTGTCAGGGCAGTTGTCTTTTCTGATGGTTAGTGCCCTGCTTGATCATGAACTTCAACACATGAACCTTCAGACTGCCAGGAAGGATGAATTGCTTCACCTCCCTCCATTGTAAAGATAGAGAACATGATCTTCCCCCTTGTCCTTTTCCAACACCTCAACCGTTTACGTGCCACTTTGGACTCCTTCATAAGGTAGAGTAAGGCAGGTGGATATCTTGTTTTCCAGTAGAACTGAAGACTAATTGTGTCTTCATCAAGAGGTTGAAGCTGTCTGATATCCTCCTTCGAGATAGATGGCAATGGTGAGAGTGCACATGGCTCAACTCTGCTGGATTTGGTTTGGATTTCATTAAAAGCACATTGGTGACATTTGACAAATTCCTGTCCATATTTCATGGGGGATTTGGTATGAATGCTGTCCTTTGCTTGAAACATGGACATGGCATCAGCTGTTTTCTCCTTTTCACCTGGCAGTGACGGATTCCGTTGCATGGTCAGTCTTCTTGATGTAAGCATCAGCATTTCCATTACTTTTGCTGGACCTCTATCTTATCTGGAATCTGACAGAGACAGATCAGCTGCCCATCTGGTTTCCGCTTCTCTGAACTTGGTGGATGTCTGTAAGCAGCTAAGCAGGTCGCTCTCGGTAAACACTTCAAACTGATTTATAATGTCTCTGAACCTTTGAGAAATAGCCCATCTCAAAACTAACAGTTTGAGTTTTATGCTGGAATAATTCTGCTCATTTGACCTGAGACTGATTGGCGTGGGAGATAAACACTTTCCCCTGCCTCTGAACCTGTGACGGTACAGCTCCTAGGCTAAGAAAACTGGCATCAGTTTCCAGTATGACAGGGAGGTGGAAATTGGGTAACCAAAGGTGGGTGAAGGGAGGAGCTTCTGCTTGCGAGTGCAAAAGGAGGCTTCACACGTTTGAATCCAGCCTCCTGTGACCCTCCGTGAAGTATCACACTTTTTGCCTTTTTTCACCAGCTCCTTTAATGCTTTCTGGTTTCCTTAGTAACGCTGGTGAGGAGCACAGCCTTACACAAACCTCCTCCGTGGCCAGCTAGATCCAGGAAACCATGTAGTCCTCTTTTAGTGTTCGGCCACGACCATTCTCACATAGAGTGGATCTTTTCTTTGGGAATAATGCAGGAAAATGGTGTTGAGGTGGAAGACCAGCCAGGATCCAGTTGAATGTCAGAGCAGGCTCGAAGGGCCAAATGGCCAAGCCCTGCTCCTATTTTCTATGTTCTTATGTTCGTATGTAGGTGTACTGCTGCTGACTCTGCGGCACTCTTGTCAGCCATGCGTGACCTCCTCCTGCTGTGCTCTCACTCTTACAAGGCACTTAGCTAAGGGTCACTGCTGGCTAAACAAATGACCTATGATTAGTTTTTGGAATCAGACGAGCTGGAGCAGGCACCAGAAGCTCACCCAGGTTATTGAAATGTTTTTGCATTTTGGTAGATTGAACCAGGGGAAGGGCTTACTCAGTTAATGGTGAGGCGTTGGGGAGAGTTACAGAACAAAGAGATCGAGGGGTACAGGTTCATAGCTCCTTGAAAGTGGAGTCACAGGTGGACAGAGTGGTGAAGAAGGCATTCGGCATGCTTGGTTTCATTGGTCAGAACGTTGAATACAGGAGTTGGGACATCTTGTTGAAGTTGTACAAGACATTGGTAAGGCCACACTTGGAATACTGTGTACAGTTCTGGTCACCTTATTATAGAAAGGATATTATTAAACTAGAAAGAGTGCAGAAAAGATTTACGAGGATGCTACCAGGACTTGATGGTTTGAGTTATAAGGAGATTCTGGATAGACTGGGACTTTTTTCTCTGGAGCGTAGAAGGCTGAGGGGTGATCTTATAGAGGTCTATAAAATAATGAGGGGCATAGATCAGCTAGATAGTCAATATCTTTTCCCAAAGATAGGGGAGTCTAAAACGAAAGGGCATAGGTTTAAGGTGAGAGGGGAGAGATACAAAAGTGTCCAGAGGGGCAATTCTTTCACACAGAGGATGATGAGTGTCTGGAACAAGCTGCCAGAGGTAGTAGTAGAGGCGGGTACAATTTTGTCTTTTAAAAAGCGTTTAGACAGTTACATGGGTAAGGTAAGTATAGAGGGATATGGGCCAAATGTGGGCAATTGGGATTAGTTTAGGGGTTTAAAAAAAAGGGCGGCGTGGACAAGTTGGGTCGAAGGGCCTGTTTCCATGCTGTAAACCTCTATGACTCTATGACTCTAAATGAAGCTCAAGATACGGATTCAGGTCAGTCTAAGGTCTTCGATTCATTGTTTATACAATTCTGGACTCAAACACAGCCCCAGATCACTGTCTACCTCATCATATTTCTACTTTATGTGTGGGTTGGAATAAGATGGAAATTCCTGCTCTTTGGGGGGAAATTCAATGTGCCACTAGCATGTGCTCATGGTATGTCAGGTTTGTTAGAAAGAATGGTGGGGAGGAGGGAAATATTCTCTGCTCCATCTGGGAGTCGGGTCCTATAGATTTGTGATATCATTCCCCAGAAATTCTGCTCTGTGGGGGGTTTCGCTACATGAGATTTTCGTTCTACTTCAGAACATTTGTTCAATGGTGCTGCAGTAAAGGCAGTGATAGGATCCTGGATTCAGGTTCTGATACTTGATCTGTTCATATGAAAATACAAACATATGAATTAGAAGCAGAAGTAGGCCATTTGCCCCCTCGAGCCTGCTTCACCACTCAATAAGATCATGGCTGATCTGATTGTGGCCTTAACTCCACATTCCCAGCTACCTCTGATGACCTTTGACTCCTTTTGTCAATCAACTATCTCTCCACCTCTAGCTTAAAAATATTCCATGACACTGCCTCTACCACTCTCTGGAGAAGACAGTTCCATAAACTCACCACCCTCTGGGAGAAAAACAATCTCCCCTCATCTCCACCTCAATTGAGAGACGTTTATTTTTAACGCTGCAGATGCTGGAATCTGAAACAAAGTCAACATTCCAGCTCTGACAAAGGGTCATCCTGACTCGAAACGTGGCTCTATTCTCTCTCCTCGGATCCTTTTAAGTTTATTTATTAGTGTCACAAGTAGACTTACATTAACAATGCGATGAAGTTACTGTGAAAATCCCCTAGTCGCCACACTCCGGGTACACTGACGGACAATTTAGCATGGCCAATGCACATAAACAGCGGGTCTTTAGGACTGTGGGAGGAAACAGGCGCACCTGGAGGAAACCCATGCAGACACGGGGAGAATGTGCAGATTCCACACAGTCAGTGACCTAAGCCGGGAATCGAATCCGGGGCCCTGGCGCTATGAGGCAGCAGTGCTAACCACTGTGCCACCATGCCACCCATTGTCAGATCTGCTGAGTTTCTCCAGCTATTTTCTGTTTTTGTCCCTTATTTTTAAACTGAGTATTGTTGTTGTGCCCTGAATAGTTTTCCCAAGCTTGGCCGATTTTCTTCCTCGAGAGCACAGGCTGGGCAAACTTTCTGTTCCGCAGTCAAATTTTCTGAATTCTTTCACTTCCCCCTGCCAAGTGTGAGAGGGGGTGATTGATTGCACTTTTCAGTTCTGTTCTTGTACATTCAGGTCACTGGTCTGGTTAGCACGGTGTTTTACTTGCTTTACGGGAACAGTAACAAAGTAGTTTGGCAGTGAAAACTCCCAGACTGGTTTCTATTTGTTTTCTGCTCATTCTCAGCAGAGACATTTGTATGTTGACTTTCCTCACAGCTGCCCTTACAAAGCACTGCTGTATGGGTCATTGTTTTGGTTAGAGATTTATACTCTTGGAAAAACTTGACTATTCCTCCACAATTCCTGGATGCTACCAGGAAATGTCTCATGTACAGGATTTTTAAAAAACCGCATTCATTCACAGTTGCTGACATCACTTAGTGAGATTGTCTATAGGTTATCTCTTAACCAATAAAGATCTGGGTCATTATTTTCATTGTTGTATATGGGATCTCCCTATTTGCAGATTGGCTGCTGTATTTCCTACATTACCACAGTGAAAACATATCAAAAGTATTTCATTGATTAGGAGGTGCTTTGGCTTTTCCTGGGTGTATATATAAATAAATATAATACAAGTCTTCTTTCAACATCTGCCATTGGCCAAGAAAAGGATTTGTCTGGCACCACCCAGTGGACAAAGCTGGGCATCATATCACCATTTGACAATAAAGATGAGATATGTTGACTATCGCTCACTGAAGGGGGCAATTATCCAACCTCGCCTCACCTGGTGCAGATCGCACCAATCCCAGAAAGTAGCATGCAGGCCTAAAAACCGGTTTCGCCCCTGGCACCAGACAGTTTGCTATCGTTCCGCTATCTTTCTAATGGCGCAAACTGGATCGCACCCAGTTGTTATGCCCTGTATAGTTTTCCCAAGGATGGATCGCACGCACCCTTTACACCCCAACCTCCAAAATTATTTAGCCACAGGATTGGTTTGCTTCTCAATTACGTACATTCTGGGACACAAATACAGAGGAAATCCAAGGCCTCAATATTCAAATCATTACAAGAGCTCAATTACCCATTTAGTCCTTGTGTACTGTCTGCCATTACTGTGTTAAATGATCAAAATGGCATTATTTAGCACTAATTCGTGGAAATTTCATGTCTGGATTTAAAAAGGAACTAAATTAGGTGCCTGGCAAAATTTAGAAGACAAATCGATCCACTTACTGTGACGAGGTTCAATACAGGAGTGAGAAGAATCAAGCTGCAGAGAGATACATTCTAACATGCTAACATTTCTTAAAGAAAATCATCATTAGAAGGAAGTGCTTTCAGATAAAAGGGCTCGTGCTTAAGTTGTGGGAGACTGTTGCTCCAAACCGCAGACTGTAAACAGCTAGACAGACAGCTGTTCCATAGTGAACGGACAGCTTCCTGAGAGTGGGTGAACTCAGCTGTCGCCATTCTGGTCCTGTCAGGATCATCTCTATGAGAAACAATGAAACTCAGCTGTTCTCCAGCAGTGATGGTCTTGCTCAAGGTATATAAGGCAATATGCCAGGGGCAGCTGTCTGGCACACGATTGCCAGACACAGCCTCCACTGTGGAAAAAATGTTTGTCGGAGATATAAGGGGTTAAGGACTTTAAACTGAGAACACCTCTGCAACCTTCCTCATAGTGAAAAGCCTGCTCATAATAATTCAGCAAAACCAATTACCATGTCCTGCCCAGTGGGCCAACTTGATCTATAGCAATATAATGTGACAGGAATCAACATTAGTTTCCTGACAGTTTGTTAAATGTTGTCAATTTACTTTCGTTCAATGCTGAAGCCCATTCAATATTTACTGCAATTTTCCTTCCGGAACATGATAACTCAGTTGAATTACTCCTTTTCATTAGAAGATCCCTGTTTGAAATAGGTCCTCTCACCATTTTTCCACTCATGCTATGATTTCTGATAATTTTGCATCACATCTGCTTGAAACTGATAACGAATTGTCAGCAAAAGGTTCAAGCCTTAATCTACGCAGCATTTGTTTTCCTATGCAAAGCACCTTGGGATATCTTTCTAAAGTCACAATATAAGTAAAAGTTGTTGTTCTTAAACTCTTACGTCACAAAGACAGGTTTTTCTGAAGAAAAAGGATTTAATCTTCCTTCCTTTCAGCGCTCCTAATGCTCTGAAGGGCCAGGTTTGGTGGCACAGTGGTCAGCACTGCTGCCTTACAGCGCCAGAGATCCGGGTTTGAATCTGGCCTCAGGTGACTGTGTGGAGTTTGCACATTCTCCCTGTGTCTGCGTGGGTTGCCTCTGGGTTCTCTGGTTTCCTCCCACACTCCAAAGACATGCAGATTAGGTGGATTAGCCATGTTAAATTGCCCCTTAGCTCATCAGTGTGAGTGTGGCTATACTTGATGTGGTATGTCCCTAAAGCTATAAGCCCCTAATGACAGAATAGCAACCTGTTCCAGGAATAATTAGCTACAGAAACAGACAAAAGTCTGATCAATGCACCGTCAGGGTGTTGGAAGTTTGAGAGAGAGAGAGAGGGAAGGCTCTGGATAACGAGGGAAGGCGTGCAAAAACGGAACGGCAATAATCATGGGGGACTTCAACCTGCATATTGAATGGCTGATTCAATTTGGAAGGGGTGGGATGGCGGAAGAGTTCTTAGAATGCTGTCGGGATAGTTACCTTGAACAGTATGTTACAGAACCGACGAGGGAACGAGTTATCTTAGATCTGGTAATGTGTAACGATGTAGGTAGAATTAAGGATGTTCTTGTGAAGGACCCTCTTGGGTCAAGTGATCACAATATGGTCGAATTTCTGGTACAAATGGAAGAGGAGAAAGTAGGGTTCCATACCAGTGTCCTCTGTTTGAACAGAGGGAAGTACGATATGATGAGGACTGAATTGGCTAAGGTGGACTGGGAGAGCAGACTGGTAGGTAGGACAGCTGAGGAACAGTGGAGGATTTTTAAGGAGATCCTTTTCAGTACTCAGCAACAATATATTCCAGTGATAAAGAAGGACTGTAAGAAAAGGGATAACCAGCCGTGCATTACGAAGGAAATTAAGGAGAGTATTAAATTAAAGACCGATGTGTACAGAGTGGCCAAAAACAGTGGAGAATCAGAAGATTGGGAAAACTTTAAGAAACAACAAAGAACGACTAAGTAAGCGATAAAGAAAAGAAAGATAGGCTATGAAGCTAGGCTAGCTCTAAATATAAAAATGATAGTAAAAGCTTTTACAAATATATAAAAAGGAATAGAGTGGCAAGAGTGAATGATGGACCCTTGGAGGACGAGAGGGGGGATTTAATAGTGGGAAATGAGGAAATGGCTGAAACTTTAAATAAGTTTTTTGTGTCGGTCTTCATGGTGGAGGACACAAATAGTTTACCGAATATTAACGATAGAGGGTTGGTAGGAGGAGAGGTACTCAATACAATTAATGTTACCAGGGAGGCAGTGGTTGGTAGACTAACGGGACTGAAGGTGGACAAGTCCCCGGGCCCGGATGGAATGCATCCCAGGGTACTGAAAGAAATGTCAGAGGTAATAGCGGATGCGTTAGTGGTTATTTATCAAAATTCGTTGGATTCTGGGGTAGTGCCGGTGGATTGGAAAACGGCTAATGTTACGCCGCTGTTTAAAAAAGGAAATAGACAAAAGGCGGGTAACTACAGGCCGGTTAGCTTAACGTCTGTAGTTGGGAAAATGCTGGAATCCATCATTAAAGAAGAAATAGCAGGCCATCTGGATAAGAATGGTTCGATTAAGCAGACGCAGCATGGATTCATGAGGGGAAAGTCGTGCTTGACGAACTTGTTGGATTTTTATGAAGATGTGACCAGTGCGGTTGACGGAGGAGAACCGGTGGATGCGGTGTTTTTGGATTTCCAAAAGGCGTTGGATAAGGTGCCTCACAAAAGGTTGCTGAAGACGATTGGGTCACACGGAGTTGGGGGTAGGGTGGATTGGGGATTGGCTATCCAACAGGAAGCAGAGAGTCGGAATAAATGGGTGCTTTTCTGGTTGGCGGATGGTAACTAGTGGCGTGCCACAGGGATCGGTACTGGGGCCTCAACTATTTACCATTTATATGGACGATCTGGAGGAGGGGACTGAGTGTAGGGTAACAAAGTTTGCAGACGACACAAAGATAAGTGGAAAAGTGAATCGTGTGGAGGGCGTAGAAGGTCTGCAGAGAGATTTGGACAGGCTGAGTGAGTGGGCGAGGATCTGGCAGATGGAGTATAACGTTGACAAATGCAAGGTTATTCACTTTGGAGGAAATAATAGCAAATTGGATTATTATCTAAATGGAAAAAAATTACAACATGCTACTGTGCAAAGGGACCTGGGGGTCCTTGTTCATGAGACGCAAAAACCCAGTCGGCAGGTGCAACAGGTGATCAAGAAGGCAAATGGGATGTTGGCCTATATCGCAAGGGGGATAGAATATAAAAGCAGAGATGTCTTGCTGCATCTGTACAGGGCATTGGTGAGACCGCAGCTGGAATATTGTGTGCAGTATTGGTCCCCTTACTTGCGAAAGGATATATTGGCCTTGGAGGGAGTGCAGAGAAGGTTCACCAGGTTGATACCAGAGATGAGGGGTGTTGATTATGAGGAGAGACTGAGCAGATTGGGTTTGTACTCCTTGGAATTTAGAAGGCTGAGGGGGATCTTATCGAGACCGATAAGATAATGAAGGGGCTGGATAGGGTAGAGGTGGAGAGATTCTTTCCACTTAGAAAGGAAGCTGGAACTAGAGGGCACAGCCTCAAAATAAAGGGGGGTCAGTTTAGGACAGAGTTGAGGAGGAACTTCTTCTCTCAGAGGGTGGTGAATCTCTGGAATTCTCTGCCCACTGAAGTGGTGGAGGCTACCTCGTTGAATATGTTTAAATCACGGATAGATGGATTCCTGATCGGTAAGGGAATTAGGGGTTATAGGGATCAGGCGGGTAAGTGGAACTGATCCACTTGAGATCAGCCATGATCTTATTGAATGGCGGGGCAGGCTCGAGGGGCTAGATGGCCTACTCTTGCTCCTATTTCTTATGTTCTTATGTTCTTATGATTACAGATGATCAAGAGGCCCAATTTTAGCCCCCAAACCAATGAGACAGGATGGCATAGGGTTAAAGTTCGAGCAGCAAGCACCTGACCTCCATAGAATCCATGGAAGCTCTACAGTGCAGAAGGAGGCCATTCGGCCCATTGAACTTAAACCGACAACAATCCCACCCAGGCCCTATCCCCATAAACCCATGTATTTACACTGATACTAAGGGCAATTTAGCATGGCTAATCCCCCTGATACTAAGGGCAATTTAGCATGGCCAATCAACCTAACCCACACATCTTTGGAGTGTGGGAGGAAACCGGAGCACCCGGAGGAAACCCATGCAGACACAGGGAGAATGTGCAAACTCCACACAGACAGTGACCTGAGGCTACAATTGAACCTGGCTCCCTGGTGCTGAAAGGCAGCAGTGCTAACCATTTACCACCATGCTGACCTCATTTAGGTCATCTTCTCCCATCATCATTTTAACAGGCACCGTTTGATCAACCAATGAGGTCTTTGTCTCAGGTAAGCCAGGAACTCAGTGACATTCAAAAATCGAGGTTCAGTGACATAATTCAGACCCTGAGAATGTTTAGTGAGCAGCTGAGTTCGAAGGTGGCTCAAGGTTTTGAATGAATTGCTGAGTTTAGATCTTTGAACTCTGATTTCTTTGTATGTCTGTTGGTTCCATTCATTCATTTGAACAGACGAGGGGACAGCACTGATAAGAGTTTTAAAATGGTTTTCTTTTACTGAACAGAACTTAAAAAGCTTAACATGACAGAAGCAAAAACAAAAAGCAAACTTGGAGGCTGGCTTCTAAGCAAGCCAGTCCCTGTACTGTACTGTACACACTGAATGGATCTCAGAAACAAACGGAAAGAACACACACTAAAATCCAAACTATATTTCAGTTCTTATCTCGTTATTGGAAATGTTTACCGTAGGCTGTCTCAGACTAGAAAAATATTCCTTGCAGCTGCTGTTACGAAAAATTTGTTTGCCTGAATTCGGTACCCTTCAGGAATGCCTTCAATTTCTAGCTAACTTTTAGTCTTTTTATTCTACAGTAGTCAAGTTAGCAGAGTAGTTGCATCGGCAGAAATATCTTAAAATGAAGTCTTTGCATAGACTGAAACAAACAGGGCTAAATATACACAAGATCTCTCAATGCCCATAACGTGACACTGTTACATTTCATTGAACTGATCAACTACCACATTTGTTACAAAGCCTTCAGATTAAACAACTTTTAACATGCTCAACATCGAGAAAGAATTTCTTCTCATTTCCACTGAGATATTACAAAGCTGAAATGCAGTAAAGTTGGGCACCAAAGAAATGTTCTTAATTTCTGCTAATCTCTGAACAAACTAATATTTCCATTTTTTAAAATTTGATTGCAATTTTTCAACCTTCAGCTTTCAAGCGTAGGGATTCTGATCAGCAAAGTCCACTTATGAATGCTTATACTATTTTCCTGTTTACACTATTTTTACATAAGCGATCACTGTTTAAAATAAAATAAGTAAAAATAGTGCACTCAAGTATGTAATGCACACATTCCTAAATTAACACCAATTGGAATTTCCATCCCTGACATTTTCAAGGTGGCTAAATGCATTGATTCTAAATGTCTAGAGTGGTTCCCTCAACAGGGAAACCTCCAGTGAATATCAGAGACCCTGCCTTGTCCTGTGTGATGATGTGGAGATGCCGCAGAGGATGATGTGTGATGATGTGGAGATTGTCCTGTGTGACACAGACTAAGACACTCAGGTTTAATCTCCAGTCGCTGCTGAAATATGATTTAGGGCAGCAATGTCTACTTAATTAGCTTTGATGTTCCTGGTCTGTGTTGGAAAAACTTATTCAGGGTTCCTACCCTTGGTCATTCCCTATAGATTAAGAATGTATGCATCTATGTATATGTGTTTGTGTATTAGCGAGATTGTGCATTTGATTGTGTTTTTGTGTGTGCATGTGCATTTGTGCACGTTTATATGTGTGTGCTCTGTAAGAGCAGGTTCTACATCATCAAATAGCCATGATAAATCAGAAAAATTCATCTAGATATGTAAACACATTACTGTGTCCAGATATTTACTTGTGTTAACATCTGCATTAAAAAAAATGAATGAGTTTTCTAAAATTCTTTTTTTATTCATTTGTGGGACATGGGCATCGCTGGCTGGCCAGCATTTAGTGCCTATCCCTAGTTGTCCTTGAGAAGGTAGTAGTGAGCTGCCTTCTTGAATCGTTGCAGATCACTGCGAACGAAGAATCTAGATTTGGGAGCTGCAATGAGGTAGAATCATATGACTTCGACAGAGGTGGAGTTGGAGGCTGAAGCAGAAGGCATATCAGAAAGGTTCACATTGGGTTGGCAGGTCAACACGTGCCTCTGGGTGACCTTGCCTGAGGGAAGTGGACAACGGAAGTGACTATCCGCATAGAAGCAGTGGCTAGTCAATAATGATCAATGAAGAGCATATTTAGAGGAATGGGGCAGACACACCAGGATCTTCCTGGCACAGTGGTTAGCACTGCTGCTTCACAGCGCCAGGGACCCAGCTTCAATTTCGGCCTCAGGTCACTATCTGTGTAGAGTTTGCACTTCCTCCCCGTGTCTGTGTGGGTTTCCTCTGGGTGCTCTGGTTTCCTCCCACAGTCCAAAGCTGTGCGGGTTACATTGATTGGCCATGCTAAATAGACCCTAGTGTCAGGGGGATTAGCAGGGTAAATGGGTTATGGGAATAGGGCCTGGGTGGGATGTGGCTGGTACAGACTCAATAGGCTGAATGGCCTCCTTCTGTACTGTAGGGATTCTATGATTCTAAGAAGTACTGCCCTTCTCTCCAACGGGATTTTCATCTGTCTCTTTTACCAGGTTTATCTTCTTTGTTTTCTCCCACCTGTCACTGACTCTCTACTCTGCTCCAGCTGCTCTGCCCCCTCTTGAAGCAGCATAATAGATTCCACCCATAGGGAGCTGTCAGCACAAGTGGAGCTCTGTAATCACCATGGGTTCAGGCCCAGGGAGGGCAGGGTAAAAATGAGTTAAGTTCTGCTTGTGTTGATCCAAATGAAGAAGTGATGCTGTGTAATTATTTTCTGAATCTCATGCTATATTCAGTTCAGTCACATTGTGGATTCTACACCACAGGTTGCTGGTCGGATCACCATGGAGTGATTTTCCAAAAAATCGCATGGGAGATGTGTACAAATGTCGTGTGACAGGCAACACTGGAAATTGTGAGAAACTCAATGTGGCAGGTAAGCATATGTGTAAAATGTCCAATTTAATGGTGACATATCCAAAAATTATGGGCTAAGTCCTCTTGACGCCCCCAGCAGAGTTCCATGCTGCCTAGGAGCAAGGTTGCATCGAATGCTGCCCGTATCACCTCGCTCTCAATCTATTTCTCAGTGCTTCCAGCAGTAGATAATATTAAGACCCATAGTATTTTCCAAATATGTGCCAATTAGAGAACTACATCCTCTGAAACCCTTTCAATGATTTGGGTTCTTTTAACAGTGGACACACGGGTGCTGCTTGTTAAGTCCTGAGAACCAAGGCACTCCTGATGGTGCTAAAGGTCCTTAGTTTGTTTTTTCCTGGACCTCTGGAAATGCTCTGAGAATGTGGCCTTTCACAGGTTGGTGAGGAGGTACCATTATTTACCAAACAATTTAGCTTTGCTGTTGCTGCTTCCCATCACCCAAACTCTCAGATTAGTTACAGTTAAGCTATATCCCCAGGCAAACATTAAGTATTCCATTTCAATTTTCTGGCCCCACCTGAGGTCAACAGACCTTTCAATTGTCAGCCAAGTTGTCTGTCCTGCCCCTAACAATTTCCACGGTCAGCGGGATCGGAAGTCTTGGAGAATACATTTTTAGTTTCCATGAGACTTACAGAATTAAATAAGGAATCAGAAGAGGTACAATTTGATCATTTGTTATTCATCTTTAGTTCATTTGCAGGTGAATTACTCCATAGCCCCAGGCTATAGATCAACATTCGACTACTTTTGATGAGATATTAAAAGATATTAACATATATTTTAAACTCTAAGTTGTGGAGAGTGCAGGCCATAGAATAAAATCTAGCAAAGCATCTAAAAAGTGCTTTGATAGCACAAAAGGCACCAGAGAAGGCAATAGAATACTCAAGAGTGACAGAAACAGAAGACCCCTGAAGGAGGGAGACATTATTCAAGTATATCACAAGATTGTTGCCAACCATGTCAACGCAATGAGATCCAAGAGCCAAAGACTTTAGTGCAGAAAAAAATAAATGTTTGAATAGCTTAAAAATAGATGTTCTTGAAAATGCTGACATGGCACCAAAACTGCAAAGCAGATGGTAGTGTGAGTGAGCAGAGAGCTATGAGTGAAGGAAAGCTACCCGAGGAAACTCAAAGAAAAAAAATGTGAAAAAAGGAAATTAAACGGTTCTGCAAGAAAATGTTCACATCAGAACTGAACTGGAAGATTTGAAGCGCAAGGTTCAAGCTGAGTATATACCTCTGTAAATTCACGATCAACTGAAGACTTCAATGAACCAAGCTGTTTGAGATCTGAACAAACAAATTTCAGAGACAACACAAAGGTATCAGCAGGAGATTACCGTCAATTCCACAGTTGGTTAATCAAAGCAAGAGTTGGGAAAACACAACCAGCTGTATAGACAGACAAAACAGCAGTTGGAAAAGGCACGCAAAGAAGTTGTGACTCTGAAAGCTTCTTTGAAGAATCAGTAAAAAGGATGTTGAATATTATTTCCGAAAAATCTGCATTGGAACATCAATAGCAACGAAATGATGCACTGAAGATCAGAGTGGGTTGCAAGAGGTCAACAAGAAAATCAACACTTGAAAGAATGGTTGATTGTCCTTTAAGATCAAATACGAAAGGGATGTGCAACAATTCAGCAACATGAAGAAATGTCTTAAACTGTCCTTTACTTTAAAAGGAAGAACAACAGAAGAAACGCAAGGAGACTCCACTGAATTATAGGAAAGCTCAAGATGAAGTGAGAAACTTTGCAAAGGAAAGCAAAACCTGCTAAAGAATCTTCATTCCAACAAGAATCCCTCAGGACAAGGTTTGTTCCTCCGGAGCATTTCAAAGGTAAGCAAAATTAATTTAACATCACTCTGAACAAACTGAAGAACTAGTTGGCAGAGAAGACTCAACTATGTTCCATATTTTAGGAGGACTGAAGAGCTGAAGAAACAATTTAATTAAAATGAGGAGGCATTGAAAAGAAAAGCCATAGAACTTACCAAGCTGCAAGAGGATAATGAAGTCATGCATAGCACAATTACAGAACTAAAACAAGTTCAGACTTCCTTGGAAACAGAGTTGGCCAACCGTGAAACCAAAATGAAATACAAAGTCAAATCTGCAGCAGACAGTAAGAAAATACAGAAATGAGATCAGAAATTATAAATCCAACACTGAAGTGCAAGGAACTAGGTGAAGAGAAAACACTGGATGTCTCAGACATACGGACAACCATTGAGTTATTGAAATGACAGAAATTGTGAAATGGAACTGAAGATTCCATTTGCAAAATGTCCAAGTCCAGCAAGAACATGGCAGACACAATGGAAAAAGAAAATTTGGGTCCACTCTTGAAATGAACGGAATGCATATTTCCTTCGAAAGTCCAAAACAACAAGCAAATGTTTAACTAAGAAAAACACAACTCAAAGGAACGCATCAAAAGCATTTGTTTTTAAACAGCCAGATCTGCAAATCCAATTAAATCAGTGAACAGGAACATGGCATTTTTTCACATTTTTAATACGATAGAGTATTTTCTCCATTGGGAAAGTACTGTAATGCATGTGAAAAATTAAACAGTGCTGATCAATGTAACGGTCAACTTACCTTTGCAAGGCAGTTCCTTCTAATGAATCACTGCATCAAAGACACATCTCCATCACAGTACAGCACCTAAGAGTGAACAGGCAACTCTCAAATCTGGCAAAATTCCAATGGAATTCGAAAACCCCTCACCGACTGATGAAAATGGTGTTCGTGAGCAAATATGAACCTTTTAAAATGGAGAAGCCGGCCTCAGCGGGGATGGATGTGCCTTTTGCACATTCAACATTCCCAACCCACAAAAAGGCCAGAACAAAAATGGCACTGGGCCAGGGATGCAGAGCGAAATTGAATTTCTTGCAAAGGAAATCGGAAAATGTGGCCATTGGAGCACCGAAACACATTCCTGCATTCAGATGGAAATTTGACACAAACAGTTCTAAAATAATCAGCATAATTTTTCATTGTTAAATGTATTGTTGATAAAGGTATTTAATGTATTTGGCGATTGAAGTATGGTTCTATCAAGCATCATTTAATTAACTGAACAGAAGAGATTTGTGTTGGCTCTCAAACTGAATTATCACTTTAGTCATGCCAATTGAACTCTGCATTGAATACCTAAATCTGCTATTTCATCAGTTTTGGTTGATCTTTCAGATGTAATGAATTTTCCAAATGTGACAGACGTGAAGCAGAACATGGGTGCTGGTGCAACACTTATCAGGAATGATAAAACTGGTGGATTTTTGGTAAATATGATTTTTCAAACAAAATCTTTCCTTAAAGAGGACTACAGTTGTGGTATTGAACCCAGGAGCACTCAACTTTAAATCTTTATGCAATTTCCTCTGAGTGTGAGCACTCTTGATTAATGGTAACAAGTAGGCAAGATCACTTTTCATATACAGGTTAAAAAAAGCAGATTGAATAAAACTGTTGTAATTCAGTTAATTTCATGGTAAGTTCATAAAATGATTAGCTTTTTAAATGCTATTTGTTTCTCTGGGTATATTACTAACAATATCTTTAATTACCTTTCTATATATTGGGAAGATTTCCTTTGGGCACTATGTAGTGAAGTAGTTGACTTATTTTTGAAGCACAATTTTACTGTCTGGTTAAATAATGTACAGTAAGAAGTCTCACAACACCAGGTTAAAGTCCAACAGGTTTATTTGGTAGCAAATACCATAAGCTTTCGGAGCGCTGCCCCTTTCACTCCATCTGACGAAGGGGCAGCGCTCCGAAAGCTTATGGTATTTGCTACCAAATAAACCTGTTGGACTTTAACCTGGTGTTGTGAGACTTCTTACTGTGCTTACCCCAGTCCAACGCCGGCATCTCCACATCATGGTTAAATAATGGACAGTTTCCTGCTGTTGCTGGTTCTTAATCCAAAAGGTTGCTAATCATAAATGTTGCACACTGTCAGTCCATTTTCCTTTAAATACATTTGGAATTTGAAAGTATACTTTATGATTTAACAGTTGAGTTAATCATTTTTATTGAATAAGAAAATCTCTTCCCTTTGTTTAAGATTGATTTGTGTCCTGCACTATTCTCTTTTTGGGGTTTAGGCAGACAATCTGTTAAAACTGCTCTGCTAATGTAACCTTTAAACTTCGCAAAAAGGACCAGTTTCTTCACTCCCAAAATGGGTAGCACAATTTGGGAAATTTACAGATTCAACAGACTCACCTGATAGCAACTGTCCCATCATTCTGGATTCCATCCGAGCGGGACGGAATCAGGCATACTGCCCCATGAAGCAGATCGGAGGCAGCTGCAGTGGTGGCTCAGTGTCGAGGAGAACTGGTTAAAAGGTCCACCTCAGTTCTCTGGGAATTTGACCCCATTGTTTGCTTATATTTCAGACCCTCTAGCCCTCACCCCCATCCAGTCCCCATCTCCCCTCCATGCCAATTCTTTCTCCCCACACACCCTCACAGCCCCTTTTCGCCCACATGCTAACTCAATGCCAACTCATGCCTCCACACCCAAATGGCCCTACATACCCTTTGTGTCAATTTATGACCCCCCCCCCCCACCATTCCCATTAACCCAATACATACTCTGTACAGAACCAATAAACCCTATAGTAAAACTGGCATGTGTTAAACTGTTTAAAAAACACCCCTTCACAATGTTCAGAAAAAAAACTGTTGCCACTTTCATCTGATCCGAAGGTTTGTAAAGCTTGAAAAAAATGAAGAACGGCAATCAATTAGAAGCTTCTGGAATACAAAAATCAGACAAAAGTTGCCAAGCTGATTGTTAAATTGCAGTAACTTGTTCATTTGTTCTTGCATTCATCCAGTCCTGGGGAATGATTTTGTTCTTGTATTGTCACATATCTACCAGGAATCTCTTCAGTTAAATGCTGAGGGAATTCCTTAAGGAAATGAACCTCAGAATTTTCTCAAACTTCACTTTAAATAATATTATTACTTAATTATTTTAAGCTGGCAAATTACTTTATATATTTTACAATATTGCTATCAATAGAACTCATTTATTTTGCTTCTTTTCAGACATGTGCTCCATTGTGGGCACAGAAGTGTGGCGAGCAGTATTTCCCAAGAGGATTGTGTGCTGATATGGATTCAAACTTCCAATTATCAAATATCTTTTCACCAGTTGTTAACAGTAAGCTTTTTCATTGCAGATGTTGTGGACATAATATTAGAAAATGTCAGACAATCAAACAAGAACATTGCTACCTTCTCAGAGCTTTTCAAGACGCACTTTTTCACAATTTCCCCCAGAGAGACCTCGATGCTTCCATATCCCTCCCTCATTCTCCTTTTCGAACTTTCACTCGGGCGAGTTTATGAGTCAGTCTCAATGTAATGGTGGACTTTTCTTTTCAGCTTCCATATACTCCTCTTTTCCATTTTATCACCTCTGCCCGGGTCATCAATGTAAGAAGTCTCACAACACCAGGTTAAAGTCCAACAGGTTTATTTGGTAGCAAATACCATAAGCTTTCGGAGCACTGCTCCTTCGTCAGATGGAGTGGAAATGTGCTCTCAAACAGTGCAAACAGACAAAATCAAGTTGCAGAATACTGATTAGAATGCGAATCCTACAGCCAGCCAGGTCTTAAAGGTACAGACAATGTGGGTGGAGGGAACATTAAACACAGGTTAAAGAGATGTGTGTTGTCTCCAGACAGAACAGCTAGTGAGATTCTGCAAGTCCAGGAGGCAAGCTGTGGGGGTTACTGATAATGTGACATAAATCCAACATCCCGGTTTAGGCCGTCCTCATGTGTGCGGAAGTTGGCGATCAGTTTCTGCTCAGCGACTCTGCGCTGTCGTGTGTTGTGAAGGCCGCCTTGGAGAACGCTTACTTGAAGATCCAAGGCTGAATGCCCGTGACTGCTGAAGTGCTCCCCCACAGGAAGAGAACAGTCTTGCCTGGTGATTGTCGAGCGGTGTTCATTCATCCGTTGTTGTAGCGTCTGCATGGTTTCCCCAATGTACTATGCCTCAGGACATCCTTTCCTGCAGCGTATCAGGTAGACAGTTGGCCGAGTTGCAAGAGTAGGTACCATGTACCTGGTAGACGGTGTTCTCACGTGAGATGATGGCATCCGTGTCGATGATCCTGCACGTCTTGCAGAGGTTGCTGTGGCAGGGTTGTGTGGTGTCGTGGTCACTGTTCTCCTGAAGGCTGGGTAGTTTGCTGCGGACAGTGGTCTGTTTGAGGTTGCGTGGTTGTTTGAAGGCAAGAAGTGGGGGTGTGGGGATGGCCTTGGCGAGATGTTCGTCTTCATCAATGACATGTTGAAGGCTCCGGAGGAGATGCCGTAGCATCCGGAAGGCCGCTGCCCTCGACTTGACATGTATGCCCAAGCCATCAGGAGGTACATCAACACGAAATTCATCAGCCGCACTCACAAGACAGCCCCGAACATCACCCAAGCACAAGGCAACGCCATCCCCGCTCTCGAGACCAACCGCAACATTGTTATCAAACCAGCAGACAAAGGAGGGGCCATCGTCATACTGAACAGAACGGATTACTGCAAAGAAGTGTACCGACAACTGAACAACGAGGAACACTACAGACAGTTACCCACAGATCCGACCAAAGAACACACCCGTCAACTCAACACTCTGATCAAAACCTTTGATCTGGACCTTCAAAACACCCTCCGTGCTCTCATCCCAAGTACTCCACGCGTTGGAGATCTCTACTGCCTCCCAAAGATACACAAGGCAAACACACCCGGCCGTCCCATTGTTTCAGGCAATGGAACCCTGTGCGAGAACCTCTCCGGCTATGTCGAGGGCATCGTGAAACCCATTGTACAAAGAACCCCCAGCTTTTGTCGCGACAATACAGACTTCCTACAGAAACTCAGCACACATGGAGCAGTTGAACCAGGAGCACTCCTCATCACAATGGATGTCTCGGCACTCTACACCAGCATCCCCCACGATGATGGCATTGCTGCAACAGCCTCAGTACTCAATGCCATCAACTGCCAGTTTCCAGATGCAATTTTACGACTCATCCGCTTCATCCTGGACCACAATGTCTTCACCTTCAACAACCAGTTCTTCATCCAGACACACAGAACAGCCATGGGGACCAAATTCACACCTCAATATGCCAACATCTTCATGCACAGGTTCGAACAAGACTTCTTCACCGCACAGGACCTTCAACCGATGCTATACACTAGATACATCGATGACATTTTCTTCCTTTGGAGTCATGGTGAGCAATCACTGAAACAACTATATGATGACATCAACAAGTTCCATCCCACCATCAGACTCACCATGGACTACTCTCCGGAATCGGTTGCGTTCTTGGACACACGCATCTCCATTAAGGAGGGTCACCTCAGCACCTCACTGTACCGCAAGCCCACGGATAACCTCATGATGCTCCACTTCTCCAGCTTCCACTCTAAACACGTAAAAGAAGCCATCCCCTACGGACAAGCCCTCCGAATACACAGGATCTGCTCGGATGAGGGGGATCACAACAGACACCTCCAGACGCTGAAAGATGCCCTCATAAGAACAGGATATGGTGCTTGACTCATCGATCAACAGTTCCGACGCGCCACCGCGAAAAACCGCACCGACCTCCTCAGAAGACAAACACGGGACACGGTGGACAGAGTACCCTTCGTCGTCCAGTACTTCCCCGGAGCGGAGAAGCTACGGCATCTCCTCCGGAGCCTTCAACATGTCATTGATGAAGACGAATATCTTGCCAAGGCCATCCCCACACCCCCACTTCTTGCCTTCAAACAACCACGCAACCTCAAACAGACCATTGTCCGCAGCAAACTACCCAGCCTTCAGGAGAACAGTGACCACGACACCACACAACCCTGCCACAGCAACCTCTGCAAGACGTGCCAGATCATCGACACGGATGCCATCATCTCATGTGAGAACATCATCTACCAGGTACACGGTACCTACACTTGCAACTCAGCCAACATTGTCTACCTGATACACTGCAGGAAAGGATGTCCCGAGGCATGGTACATTGGGGAAACCATGCAGACGCTACAACAACGGATGAATGAACACCGCTCGACAATCACCAGGCAAGACTGTTCTCTTCCTGTGGGAGAGCACTTCAGCAGTCACGGGCATTCAGCCTTGGATCTTCAGGTAAGCATTCTCCAAGGCGACCTTCACAACACACGACAGCGCAGAGTCGCTGAGCAGAAACTGATAGCCAAGTTCTGCACACATGAGGACGGCCTAAACCGGGATGTTGGATTTATGTCACATTATCAGTAACCCCCACAGCTTGCCTCCTGGGCTTGCAGAATCTCACTCGCTGTTCTGTCTGGAGACAATACACATCTCTTTAACCTGTGTTTAATGTTCCCTCCACCCACATTGTCTGTACCTTTAAGACCTGGCTGGCTGTAGGATTCGCATTCTAATCAGTATTCTGCAACTTGATTTTGTCTGTTTGCACTGTTTGAGAGCACATTTCCACTCCATCTGACGAAGGAGCAGTGCTCCGAAAGCTTATGGTATTTGCTACCAAATAAACCTGGTGTTGTGAGATTTCTTACTGTGTTCATCCCAGTCCAACGCCGGCATCTCCACATCAGGGTTATCAATGGAAGACACTTTGTAAAAGTGATTAGGAAAAGACACTTGAGTCATCCAGTCCAGCTACACTACAGCCAATTACCTAAAGCAAGGGCCTCCCAATTTGTGTGCTGCTCCCCAGGTTTCTGCAGCCTTTTCAGACTTCTAGTTTCAAGTTTCTATACTTGCAGGCTGCACCATTAATCCTCAGCACTTCACACAGAATGTGCACGAGAGAACTCCAATAGCTATTAAATTAAACTGCCCCAGCTATATATGATGGGGTTTATTTTATAGAGGATCAGTGGGTATAAGTCCTGGGACACATGCAAAACTGACACACTTTGAAATATCATTATCTTTTACTACGCATTCAGTAGCACTTTCTTTCTCAAGTGTCTCAGTCTTTCCTTTTGCTAAAATGTTAACTTTATGTAGCTCAATCTTGCTGTTATTATCATGCTAAACACATGATTTATACCTTTCCTGCCTTTTGGACCATACTGTCAAACCATACTTTGACCTATCGTGCATATCCTCACTGCCACCAATCTGCAGCATACAGGACATGACACCCTACAGCCTTTACTCCCCTTGAGCAATATCACAAGACATAAGGGGAAAGTCCTTGAGAAAAAACGGTTCAGTAATGAGAATTCAGAATCAAAACTGCTGCACATGATATTAAAACGTGGACCTGAATTTTTCGGAAGGCTGGACCTCGCTACCTGTCGTTCATAGAGTCAGCAGAAAACACATCCTTGTCAACTCTGAGTGTCTCACTGCCATTTCATATTTGAATGAGCATTAAGTTGCTGCAGGTAGGACGCCCGTCCATCACACAGGAGTGAGTCCTGCCTTAGAGAGCTGCCAGCCAATCAGATTCTCTGGCAGTTCTCCAGTGCCTGCAGTGATGAGAGCTGTAGTGGACTGAAGAGAAAGTTCCTGAGGATGCCAGAGACTAAACCTGGGCACCAGAGGCTAAGTTAAATACAATTGGTCCCAGGGTAGGGAGGGCAGAGAAGGCCTTGTTGGGGGGTGCAAAAGGGGTGATAGGTGTCTCGGGGGAGAGGCCGGGAAGGAGGGATGTCTGCAAGCCACCAGATCTTAAAGGCAGGAGAGGCGCCTAACTTCAGAAGGGGGCTTTTGTTGGAGTCACCAACCCCCCTTCCCCACCACCCCCCACCCCTCCCCTTTCCTGCCCAAGATCTAAGTTTGGTGATTTTTGGGCTTCCTCATGCAAGGCCAATTTTCCTACCAGCCTAAACGTTGAGGCTGAGTGGGAAATGGCGACTTAAGGACCTCAATTGTGGCAAGAATGAGCTTCCTGTCTAAGGCCTTGCCCACCCCAGCATAAAATCTCTGCATGGCTCGGGTGAGCAGGAACCCTGAAGGAATCCTGTTTCTTTTACTTAAGAAGTTGAATCTCTTGTGAAGAGGAAGGAGGAGACTTACGTAAAGATGAGACGTGAAGGCTCAGTTAGGGTGCTTGAGAGTTACAATTTAGCCAGGAAGCACCTTAAGAAAGAGTTAAGAAGAGCCAGGAGGGGACATGAGAAGTCTTTGGCAGGTAGGATCAAGGAAAACCCTAAAGCTTTCTATAGGTATGTCAGGAATAAAAGAATGACTAGGGTAAGATTAGGGCCAGTCAAGGACAGTAGTGGGAAGTTGTGCGTGGAGTCTGAAGAGATAGGAGAGGCACTAAATGAATATTTTTCGTCAGTATTCACGCAGGAAAAAGACAATGTTGTCGAGGAGAATACCGAGATACAGGCCATTGGACGAGGCGGGATTGAGGTTAATAAGGAGGAGGTGTTAAAAATAGTGGAAAGTGTGAAAATAGATAAGTCCCCTGGGCCGGATGGGATTTATCCTAGGATTCTCTGGGAGGCTAGGGAGGAGATTGCAGAGCCTTTGGCTTTGATCTTTATGTCGTCATTGTCTACAGGAATAGTGCCAGAAGACTGGAGGATAGCAAATGTTGTCCCCTTGTTCAAGAAGGGGAGTAGAGACAACCCTGGTAATTATAGACCAGTGAGCCTTACTTCTGTTGTGGGCAAAGTTTTGGAAAGAATTATAAGAGATAGGATTTATAAGCATCTAGAAAGGAATAATTTGATTAGGGATAGTCAACACGGTTTTGTGAAGAGTAGGTCATGCCTCACAAACCTTATTGAGTTCTTTGAGAAGGTGGCCAAAGAGTGGATGAGGGTAAAGCAGTTGATGTGGTGTATATGGATTTCAGTAAAGCGTTTGATAAGGTTCCCCATGGTAAGCTATTGCAGAAAATACAGACGCATGGGATTGAGGGTGATTTAACGGTTTGGATCAGGAATTGGCTAGCTGTAAGAAGACAGAGAGTGGTGGTTGATGGGAAATGTTCATCCTGGAGTTCAGTTACTAGTGGTGTACCGCAAGGATCTGTTTTGGGGCCACTGCTGTTTGTCATTTTTATAAATGACCTGGATGAAGGCGTAGAAGGATGGGTTAGTAAATTTGCGGATGACACTAAAATTGGTGGAGTTGTGGACAGTGCGGAAGGTTGTTGCAAGTTACAGAGGGACATAGATAAGCTGCAGAGCTGGGCTGAGAGGTGGCAAATGGAGTTTAATGCGGAAAAGTGTGAAGTGATTCACTTTGGAAGGAATAACAGGATTACAGAGCACTGGGCTAATGGTAAGATACTTGGTAGTGTGGATGAGCAGAGAGATCTCGGTGTCCATGTGCATAGATCCCTGAAAGTTGGCACTCAGGTTGACAGGGTTGTTAAGAAGGCGTACGGAGTGTTAGCTTTTATTGGTAGAGGGATTGATTTTCGGAGCCAGGAGGTCATGTTGCAGCTGTACAAAACTCTGGTGCGGCCGCACTTGAAGTATTGCGTACAGTTCTGGTCACCGCAAAAAGGGGCTTAGGAGAGTTAGGAGGGGACATGAGAAGTCCTTGGTGGGTCGGATCAAGGAAAACCCCAAGGCTTTTTATTCTTATGTGAGGAATAAAAGAATGACCAGGGTGAGGTTAGGGCTGGTCAAGGACAGTAGTGGGAACTTGTGTATGGAGTCAGTAGAGATAGGCGAGGTGATGAATGAATACTTTTCTTCAGTGTTCACCAAGGAGAGGGGCCATGTTTTTGAGGAAGAGAAGGTGTTACAGGCTAATAGGCTGGAGGAAATAGATGTTCGGAGGGAGGATGTCCTGGCAGTTTTGAATAAACTGAAGGTTGATAAGTCCTCTGGGCCTGATGAAATGTATCCTAGGATTCTTTGGGAGGCAAGGGATGAGATTGCAGAGCCTTTGGCTTTGATCTTTGTCCACGGGGATAGTGCCAGAGGACTGGAGAATGGCGAATGTTGTTCCTCTGTTTAAGGAAGGGAATAGAAATGACCCTGGTAATTATAGACCGGTTAGTCTTACTTCGGTGGTTGGTAAATTGATGGAAAAGGTCCTTGGGGATGGAATTTACGACCATTTAGAAAAATGCGGATTAATCCGGGATAGTCAGCACGGATTCGTGAAGGGCAAGTCGTGCCTCACAAATTTGATAGAATTTTTTGAGGAGGTAACTAAGTGTGTTGATGAAGGTAGGGCAGTTGATGTCATATACATGGATTTTAGTAAGGCGTTTGATAAGGTCCCCCATGGTCGGCTTATGATGAAAGTGAGGAGGTGTGGGATAGAGGGAAAGTTGGCCGATTGGATAGGTAACTGGCTGTCTGATCGAAGACCGAGGGTGGTGGTGGATGGAAAATTTTCAGATTGGAGGCAGGTTGCTAGCGGAGTGCCACAGGGATCAGTGCTTGGTCCTCTGCTCTTTGTGATTTTTATTAATGACTTAGAGGAGGGAGCTGAAGGGTGGATCAGTAAATTTGCTGATGACACCAAGATTGGTGGAGTAGTGGATGAGGTGGAGGGCTGTTGTAGGCTGCAAAGAGACATAGATAGGATGCAAAGCTGGGCTGAAAAATGGCAAATGGAGTTTAACCGTGATAAATGTGAGGTGATTCATTTTGGTAGGACTAATTTAAATGTGGATTACAGGGTCAAAGGTAGGGTTCTGAAGACTGTGGAGGAACAGCGAGATCTTGGGGTCCATATCCACAGATCTCTAAAGGTTGCCACTCAAGTGGATAGAGCTGTGAAGAAGGCCTATAGTGTGTTAGCTTTTATTCACAGGGGGTTGGAGTTTAAGAGCCGTGGGGTTATGCTGCAACTGTACAGGACCTTGGTGAGACCACATTTGGAATATTGTGTGCAGTTCTGGTCACCTCACTATAAGAAGGATGTGGAAGCGCTGGAAAGAGTGCAGAGGAGAATTACCAGGATGCTGCCTGGTTTGGAGGGTAGGTCTTATGAGGAAAGGTTGAGGGAGCTAGGGCTGTTCTCTCTGGAGCGGAGGAGGCTGAGGGGAGACTTAATAGAGGTTTATAAAATGATGAAGGGGATAGATAGAGTGAATGTTCAAAGACTATTTCCTCGGGTGGATGGAGCTATTACAAGGGGGCATAACTATAGGGTTTGTGGTGGGAGATATAGGAAGGATATCAGAGGTAGGTTCTTTACGCAGAGAGTGGTTGGGGTGTGGAATGGACTGCCTGCAGTGATAGTGGAGTCAGACACTTTAGGAACATTTAAGTGGTTATTGGATAGGCACATGGAGCACACCAGGATGATAGGGAGTGGGATAGCTTGATCTTGGTTTCAGATAAAGCTCGGCACAACATCGTGGGCCGAAGGGCCTGTTCTGTGCTGTACTGTTCTATGTTCTATGTTCTATTATAGGAAGGATGTGGAAGCATTGGAAAGGGTGCAGAGGAGATTTACTAGGATGTTGCCTGGTATGGTGGGAAGGTCTTATGAGGAAAGGCTGAGGGACTTGAGGTTGTTTTCATTAGAGAGAAGAAGGTTAAGAGGCATACAAGATGATCAGAGGATTAGATAGGGTGGATAGTGAGAGCCTTTTTCCTTGGATGGTGATAGCTAGCATGAGGGGACATAGCTTTAAATTGAGGGGTGAGAGATATAGGACAGATTTCAGAGGTAGGTTCTTCACTCAGAGTAGTAAGGGCGTGGAATGCCCTGCCTGCAGCAGTAGTGGACTCGCCAACATTAAGGGCATTTAAATGGTCATTGGATAAACATATGGATGATATTGGCATAGTGTAGGTTAGATGGGCTTTAGATTGGTTTCACGGTCGGCACAACATCGAGGGCCAAAGGGCCTGTACTGTGCTGTAATGTTCTATGTTCAATTACACACTCCCCTGCCTAAACACCCACCGTAAAAAGTCTCACAACACCAGGTTAAAGTCCAACAGGTTTATTTGGTAGCAAATACCATAAGCTTTCGGAGCACTGCTCCTTTGTCAGATGGAGTGGAAATGTGCTCTCAAACAGTGCAAACAGACAAAATCAAGTTACAGAATACTAATTAGGATGCGAATCCTACAGCCAGCCAGGTCTTAAAGGTACAGACAATGTGGTGGAGGGAGCATTCAACACAGGTTAAAGAGATGTGTATTGTCTCCAGACAGAACAGCTAGTGAGATTCTGCAAGCCCAGGAGGCAAGCTGTGGGGGTTACTGATAATGTGACATAAATCCAACATCCCAGTTTCGGCCGTCCTCATGTGTGCTGCAACTTGATTTTGTGTCTGTGCAGCATTAAGTGGACCAAGTGCACAATACAACTTTCAATAGAGTTCATCCCTCTCTTTCTAAGTAAATAAGAGGTATACCGTATTCCAATGAGAGGTATACCATGTTCCAATGAGAGTGATGCGCGTTATCACACACAAGGCTTGATGCTCAGGAAATAAAGGCTTTTATTTGCTGTAACAAGGCAGCTACTAATTATATACACGATCCCAGACTGAGGGGTCCCAGACAGAGCAGAGACCTTTATACCTCTCCCAGGAGGCGGAGCCCGACTGGGATGTACCACAATACTATAATACAAGGTGTAACAACCCAACCCTAACCCCAACAGCAACAAGTAGAACAACCCATCCCTAACCCCAACAGCAACATATATACATACTTGTAGTACTGGCCAGACCCTGGCTCAGTACTATCTAGTGGGAACCAACGATGGTTCACCACAGAGAGGTATACCGTGTTCCAATGAGAGGTATACCGTGTTCCAATGAGAGGTATACCTTGTTCCAATGACAGGTATATCTTGTTCCAATGAGCGGTATGCCCTGTTCCAATGAGCGGTATGCCATGTTCCAGTGGTTTGTTTCCAAAAGTGTAAATGATAACTTCATCATAACTTGAAAATTCAACTTTATCAGTAACATTACTGTATACTCTAACTTGTGTATTAATTTAACAATGCATTCAGTCATGTGTAATGAGATAAGCGTTTGCTAACTGACAATCAGTTGTTTCATAACATCATCACTTCCGTACGGCTGATATTGATGCAATTTAGCACAATCAATGCACCTAACCTGCCCATCTTTGGGCTATCCTCTTCACAGTTCACAAGACTTTCAAGCTGCATGTCTTCCACACATTTTAAAACTGTGCCCTGTACATTGAGGTCTGTGCCATTTATATTTAACAAAAGCAAGGGTTCAAAAACACTGACCCCTGGGAAACCCCATTATAAATCTTTCTCCAGTACTGTTTATTGCTGCTCTGTTTCCTGTCACTCAGACAATTTTGTCTCCATGTTGCTTCTGTCCCTTCTATTCCAGGAAGCAAGTCTAACTTTGTTCACTAATTTGTTGTGCAGCACTTTATCAAATGTCTCTTGGAAGTTCATATGCACCACATTAACTGAATTGCTCTCTGTTACTCTCTCCATTACCTCATCAAAAAGCTATGCACACATCTCTTATCATCTCCCGCTCCCTCCACACAACCTCCATCCTAATACCTTAATCTTTTCGGATACTCAAGAACTGCAACCTGGTCATGCATTGGAAGAGTAGGGTTATCATATTTAGCCTCCACAGTTCTATTGAGTGGGTGCTGCACAGTAATAGGACATCATATAATTAGAACTATTCTATTTATTCTGCTTATAGAATGTGGAACCTACATGGATCTTGTGATAGTGCTGGATGGATCCAATAGTATCTGGCCTTGGGAACCAGTCCAAAATTTCCTGAAAAAACTAACAGGAAGTTTAAACATTGGCCCTCATGAAACTCAGGTAACTACATTTTTTTTTACTTCTGGCATTTCTTTGATTTTCTAAAGTGTTCTTTTATGGATATGGATTTCTTTTCAATTATATTTGTTGTTTGTGACTGTATCTATCATATTAAAATAAGGACACAAAGTATACGATGTTACAATAGGGACTTAATGATATCTACCTGCCATTTATCACCCCAGCTCCTGGCCACTTCACTAAAACTGCTTGAAATTGGTTTTCTGTGTATAATGCCCCAGGTGACAGTGGATGTTTTGTGGTGTTGTGCAAGTTAAGTCGTCGAAATGTCCTCACTTTCATCCATTCCATTGCTGTCATGTTTCTCTCTTTTCCTTTGAACTGTTCTCCATAATTTCCCTTCTCTCTTGCGTGGGAGGCCAAGTAATAGAGCGCACTGGTACTCACTGCCTCCTCCCCAAGTAATAGAGCGCACTGGTACTCACTGCCTCCTCCCCGCACTGGTACTCACTGCCTCCTTCCTTGCACTGGTACTCACTGCCTCATCCCTACACTGGTGCTCACTGCCTCCCTCCCTCCACTGGTATGCACTGTCTCCTCCCTGCACTGGTTCTCACTGCCTCCCTCCCTGCACTGGTACGCACTGTCTCCTCCCCGCACTGGTATTCACTGCCTCCCTCCTTGCACTGGAATTCTCTGCCACCTCACCACATTGGTACCCACTGCCTCCTGCCCTGCACTGGTACGCACTGTCTCCTCCCTGCACTGGAATTCACTGCCTCCTCCCCGCACTGGAATTCACTGCCTCCTCCCCGCACTGGAATTCACTGCCTCCTCCCCGCACTGGTACGCACTGCCTCCTCCCCGCACTGGTACTCACTGCCTCCTCCCCGCACTGGTACTCACTGCCTCCTCCCCGCACTGGTACTCACTGCCTCCTCCCCGCACTGGTACGCACTGCCTCCTCCCCGCACTGGTACGCACTGCCTCCTCCCCGCACTGGTATGCACTGCCTCCTCCCCGCACTGGTACTCACTGCCTCCTCCCCGCACTGATACGCACTGCCTCCTCCCCGCACTGGTACTCACTGCCTCCCTCCTTGCACTGGTACTCACTGCCTCATCCCTACACTGGTGCTCACTGCCTCCCTCCCTCCACTGGTATGCACTGTCTCCTCCCTGCACTGGTTCTCACTGCCTCCCTCCCTGCACTGGTACGCACTGTCTCCTCCCCGCACTGGTATTCACTGCCTCCCTCCTTGCACCGGAATTCACTGCCTCCTCACCACATTGGTACCCACTGCCTCCTGCCCTGCACTGGTACGCACTGTCTCCTCCCTGCACTGGAATTCACTGCCTCCTCCCTGCACTGGTACTCACTGCCTCCTCCCCGCACTGGAATTCACTGCCTCCTCCCTGCACTGGTACTCACTGCCTCCTCCCCCGCACTGGTACTCACTGCCTCCTCCCTGCACTGGTACTCACTGCCTCCTCCCCCGCACTGGTACTCACTGCCTCCTCCCCCGCACTGGAATTCACTGCCTCCTCCCCCGCACTGGTACTCACTGTCTCCTCCCCCGCACTGGAATTCACTGCCTCCTCCCTGCACTGGTACTCACTGTCTCCTCCCCGCACTGGTACTCACTGTCTCCTCCCCGCACTGGTACTCACTGCCTCCTCCCCCGCACTGGTACTCACTGCCTCCTCCCCCACACTGGTACTCACTGCCTCCTCCCTGCACTGGAATTCACTGCCTCCTCCCCGCACTGGTACTCACTGTCTCCTCCCCGCACTGGTACTCACTGTCTCCTCCCCGCACTGGTACTCACTGTCTCCTCCCCGCACTGGTACTCACTGCCTCCTCCCCGCACTGGTACTCACTGTCTCCTCCCCCGCACTGGAATTCACTGCCTCCTCCCTGCACTGGTACTCACTGTCTCCTCCCCGCACTGGTACTCACTGTCTCCTCCCCGCACTGGTACTCACTGTCTCCTCCCCCGCACTGGTACTCACTGTCTCCTCCCCCGCACTGGTACTCACTGTCTCCTCCCCCGCACTGGAATTCACTGTCTCCTCCCCGCACTGGTACTCACTGCCTCCTCCCCGCACTGGTACTCACTGTCTCCTCCCCCGCACTGGAATTCACTGTCTCCTCCCCGCACTGGTACTCACTGTCTCCTCCCCGCACTGGTACTCACTGCCTCCTCCCCGCACTGGTACTCACTGCCTCCTCCCCTGCACTGGAATTCACTGCCTCCTCCCTGCACTGGTACTCACTGTCTGTTGTTGAGCACCTCAAAGTTAAGCATCCCTTTAATTCCTCCCATGCCCACTTGCTCCCCAAAAGATGAGTTTGTTTCAAATACAACTTGCGCAATCTTTTTGGAATACTAATCAAAACTGGGATGATGAAAGGTTCTTTAGCCTAGACATTCCTGGAGTCGCACTCTGCTACCTGCTGTGGTCCTGCCTTGGCCCAAATCACAAGCATCCCCATTGCATGACAGAGATGAGTACCCATACCATTTCCAGCACCATTAGATTATCCATCCTGCACAGACACAGAGGTTTGCAGGGGCACCTAACCTCTTTGTGCGGGAGCAACAGACCAATGCAGCTTAAGATTTTGTCTTATGGACAAGATTCTGTGGCCTCCCCTCAGCCTTTTTCTCGGGAGTGGGAGGCGGCACACCATTTGCTGGCAGCAGGATCCTCTGGTCCCAATGGGAATTCCCATTGAAGCCGGAAAACCCGCCAGAGTCGGAGCGCCGCCAGTGAGGCTAGAGAATCCCACCAGTGTGAACAGTGGGAGAATTCCGGCCTACATCTTTGCTAATGGCAGTCATCTGTCCGAGATTAATTGTAATTTGGGCTCCGACTTGCAGTCTTTGTATGGCAAGTATGGTAAGTATGGCCTTACCCCGGCACAAATACTGTTGTCTGGTACACATGATGAACGGGTGAGATTCCCTGTGGAGCCCAGTGCTCTGTTAGTCCTACCATCTACTGCTAAACATAAGAGACAGGATGAAAAGGCAACTTCAATGTAACCACCGTCATTCGTTTTATCACTTGAAATGGATGTCAATTCTACGCTATCATAGTAATTGTATCCCTTTGACCCTTTCCCTGTCTCTGTCCCTGCTGAAAAACTGGGGCATCTCTAACTTTTTCCAGTTTTTACCAAAGATAGTCAAGCTGAAACGTTGGGCGGAATTTTACCGGCATGCCCGCCCGAGGTTGATACGATCCCGCCCGAGGCCAACAGAGAATGCCATTCTCTGAGCCTCACCTGCCGGTAAAATTCCAGCCGTTAACTCTGTTTCTCTTTCCACAGTCGCTGCCAGACATGCTCAACATTTCCAGCATTTTCTGTTTTTACTTTCGATGTGACCATTTTATGCAGAACGCAGTGAATGTATGGAAAGGACTGCCGAAGGGGGCACCAGGGGCAGATTGGATCAGTAAATTCAAGAGAGGGTTAGAAAAGTTGGTGAAAATTTGTCAGAAGGATATAAGGAACATTTTGGGATATAAAATGGCAGAACATCCTGTCTGCCCCACTACCAATATGCATTCTACTTCAGTTGGCTCGGACACCCCTGTAGTTTTAGTAATGATTCTACCCACTCCAATATGCCCCCTGGCAAAATGTTAGCCAAAGCTAAGGGCCAGTAGTGCTGCCATTTTGCAAAACAGGTATATTAAAAAATTGTCTTTTATGTTCTGCTGTGAAATGTGATCATGTTTTTTTAATTATTGCACTGGATGTGTGCATCACTGGCGGGGCCAGTATTTGTTGCCCTTGAACTGAGTGGCTTGCTGGACCATTTTGTAGGTCAGTTATGAGGCAAAAGCAGTGTTGAGGGTCTGGAGTTGCATGTAGGCCAGAGCAGGTAGGGTTGGCAGATTTCCTTCCCGAAAGGATATTAATGAATGGTTCAATGTTAGTTGTCATAGTTACCATTACTGATAAAAATGTTATATTCCAGATTTATTAAGTGAATTTAAATTCCACCAGCTGTCTTATTGGGATTTGAACATATGTCCCCAGAGCATTAGCCTGGGACCTTACGTCCCCAGCATTAGCCTGGGAATCAGTAGCTCAGTGAGATTATCACAACATCTCCATCTCCCCTAATCTCACCTATTTGATCCAAATAGGTGTCTATTATACAGTATGGTGAAGATGCAGAATTTCAATTCAAGCTGAACTCTTACAATTCAACAGCCGAAGTTGAGAAGATTGCAGCGAGCCTCAAACAAAAGTTGGGAACATCAACAAACACAGCTGATGCGATTGACTTTGCAAGGTAATTTGTGCCTTAAAATAGCTATTTGTAATTGTTTATTAAAAATACTGCTGGAGTAACTGCCTGGAATATTTCTTCTTCCTAATAAAAATCATTTACACAGGAAATTCAGAGCAAGTCCACCCACACCTAAAAAGAGAAAGGACAAATTTAGAACAGAGATGGGAACATTGATTTACTATCCTCATTCAGATGTGACTATGATGAACTATGAGAGGCTAGTACAGTGCACATATTGTCCCTTGTGCCCAGATTGAACATCTCCCTCATTCTCTTCACCGAATCATAGAATTCCTACTGTGGAGAAGGAGGCCATTTGGCCCATCAAGTCTGCACCAACCACAATCCCATCCAGGCCCTATTCCCATAACCCCACGTATTTATCCTGTTAATTTCCCTGATATTAAGGGTCAATTTATCATGGCCATTCAGCCTAACCCACACATCTTTGGACTGTGGGGGGAAACCGGAGCACCGAGACGAAACCCATGCAGACACGGAGGGAACGTGCAAACTCAACACAGACAGTGACCCAAGCCAGGAATTGAACCCAGGTCCCTGGTGCTGTGAGGCAAAGGTGCTAACCACTGTGCCACCGTGCAACTCATGTTTACAAGGAATGCTTTGATTTAAATTTCGTAACTGACATCTTGTCAAATCTATGATCACTTATTGGTTTTCATTTGTAATTTTATTTCTTTGGCTGAGATTTTATATCAAAGAATCATCGAATCCCAACAGTGCAGAAGAGGTCATTCGGCCCATCAAGTCTGACAGAGTATCTTACACAGGCCCCTGCTCCATCCTCACAACCCCATATATTTACCCCACTAATCCACCTAACCTACACATCTCCATTACAAGGGAGGAAGTGCTAGGTTTTTTAGAGAATATAAAGACTGACAAATCCCCAGGGCCTGATGAAATCTATCCAAGGCTGCTCAGGGAGACGAGAGATGAAATCGCTGGGCCTCTGACGCAAATCTTTGTCTCGTTACTGAACACAGGTGAGGTCCCAGAGGATTGGAGGATAGCTAATGTGGTCCCGTTATTTAAGAAGGGTAGGAAGGATAACCCAGGTAATTATAGGCCGGTGAGCTTGACGTCCGTGGTAGGGAAGTTGTTGGAGAGGATTCTTAGAGATAGGATGTATGCGCATTTAGAAAGGAATAAACTCATTAACGATAGTCAGCATGGATTTGAGAGGGAGGTCATGCCTCACTAACCTGGTGGAGTTTTTGAAGAAGTGACGAGAATGGTTGACGAGGGAAGGGCCGTGGATGTCGTCTATATGGACTTTAGTAAAGCGTTTGACAAAGTCCCTCATGGTAGGTTGGTGCAAAAGGTTGGATCTCATGGGATAAAGGGGGAGGTGGCTAGATGGGTGGAGAACTGGCTTGGTCACAGAAGACAGAGGGTGGTAGTGGAAGGGTCTTTTTCCGGCTGGATGCCTGTGACTAGTGGTGTTCCGCAGGGCTCTGTATTGGGACCTCTGCTGTTTGTGATTTATATAAACGATCTGGAAGAAGGTGTATCTGGGGTGATCAGTAAGTTTGCAGATGACACGAAATTGGCTGGACTTGCAGATAGTGAGGAACATTGTCAGAGGCTACAGAAGGATATAGATAGGCTGGAAATTTGGACAAAGAAATGGCAGATGGAGTTCAATCCTGATAAATGCGAAGTGATGCACTTTGGTAGAACTAATGTAGGGGGGAGCTATACGATAAATGGCAGAACCATAAAGGGTGTAGATACGCAGAGGGACCTGGGTGTGCAAGTCCACAGATCCTTGAAGGTGACGTCACAGGTGGAGAAGGTGGTGAAGAAGGCATATGGCATGCTTGCCTTTATAGGACGGGGCATAGAGTATAAAAGTTGGGGTCTGATGTTGCAGATGTATAGAACGTTGGTTCGGCCGCATTTGGAATACTGCGTCCAGTTCTGGTCGCCACACGACCAGAAGGACGTGGAGGCTTTAGTGAGAGTGCAGAGGAGGTTTACCAGGATGTTGCCTGGTATGGAGGGGCTTAGTTATGAGGAGATATTGGGTAAACTGGGGTTGTTCTCACTGGAAAGACGGAGGATGAGGGAAGACCTAATAGAGGTGTATAAAATTATGAAAGGCATAGATAGGGTGAACGGTGGGAAGCTTTTTCCCAGGTCGGTGGTGACGTTCACGAGGGGTCATAGGTTCAAGGTGAGGGGGGGGGGGGAGTTTTAACACGGATATCAGAAGGACATATTTTACACAGAGGGTGGTGGGGGCCTGGAATACGCTGCCAGGCAAGGTGGTGGGCACATTGGGAACGTTTAAGACTTATCTAGATAGCCACATGAACGGAGTGGGAATGGAGGGATACAAAAGAATGGTCTAGTTTGGACCAGGGAGCGGCGTGGGCTTGGAGGGCCGAAGGGCCTGTTCCTGTGCTGTATTGTTCTTTGGTCTTTGCTTGTTCTTATCTTGAGACACTCAGGGGCAATTTAGCATGGTCATCCGTTAACATGGCCAAACTAATTAACATGATGCTTCAAATGTATGAAAGACTTGCAGTTGTTTTGCTAACTTATAGAATTCACTGAGGTAAGTGACTTTCATTAAGTTGGCAGCTGTTTGCTGGATCAGGTTCTGTGATGTGTTATGCCATTTTGTCATGTTTCAGAAAAAATGCTTTCTTACCTGAAAATGGTGGAAGACCAAAAGCAACAAAGGTAATGGTTGTTGTAACTGATGGTGAATCTCACGACAAAGACAGGTTACCGAGCGTGATAGAGAGTTGTAAACAACAAAACATAGTCCGATTTGGGATTGCTGTAAGTAAATGTCAACATTTTTGTCAGAAAATTAGATGCCTCTTGTTTAACAGATGTTGCAAAATATCTAACCAAGTTATACACTGAGAAATAGAATCTTTTCAAAGTATACCCTTCTAGAATTTTGTAGTTTGTTGCACCAATCAGAGGAAAACATTAGCTGAGAAATTACTGCTGCCTCTGTCAACAAACAAATGTTTGTCATGTGTTGGGTGTGCCACTGTATGAGTTGAGAGTGATTGGAGGAGTGGCTTACCCTGGCAGAACGGAAGAGATTATTCACCCTTTTGTGACACTGGATGCCTGTCCTCCTCTGCAGGGAGGTGGAACTAACCATCCCTGCCATTGTCTCCCATATTGGCTTAGTGTCCCTGCAGGTCTCCTCCCTGTGCCAGGGTACAGAATGTCATGTCACTTCTCCACGCCATCCAGCAGTCTGGCGAGGGAAGCTTGTAAGAACCTGGGCGCAGACTTCTTTGCAGCCATGAATATCCGTGGGTGAAGAGGTGACTGGGGAGCACTGGGGTAGCCTTTAAATAGAGTTCCCCATGATGAATGTACCCGGTGATGGTGGGCTGGGTGAAATTCACCCAACGTGGAGAATTCTTTTTTTCCAACTGGCAAACAATACAGCTTGAAAATTAGCCATTGCCGCCTGCCATCGCACTGTGCCAAATGTAGGGAAAGTCCCGCCCACCTTGTAGTACAAAGAACAAAGAACAATACTAGCACAGCAGGACTGCCTGCAGTAAGAGTGGAGTCAGACACTTTAGGAACATTTAAGCGGTTATTGGATAGGCACATGGAGCACACCACGATGATAGGGAGTGGGATAGCTTGATCTTGGTTTCAGATAAAGCTCGGCACAACATCGTGGGCCGAAGGGCCTGTTCTGTGCTGTACTGTTCTATGTTCTATGTTCTAATACAGCACAGGAACAGGCCCTTCGGCCCTCCAAGCCCGCACCACTCCCTGGTCCAAACTAGACCATTCTTTTGTATCCCTCCATTCCCACTCCATTCATGTGGCTATCTAGATAAGTCTTAAACGTTCCCAGTGTGTCCGCCTCCACCACCTTGCCCGGCAGCGCATTCGAGACCCCCACCACCCTCTGTGTAAAATACGTCCTTCTGATATCTGTGTTAAACCTCCCCTCCCTCACCTTGAACTTATGACCCCTCGTGAACCGACCTGGGAAAAAGCTTCCCACCATTCACCCTATCTATGCCTTTCATAATTTTATACACCTCTATTCTGTCTTCCCTCATCCTCCGTCTTTCCAGTGAGAACAACCCCAGTTTACCCAATCTCTCCTCATAACTAAGCCCCTCCATACCAGGCAACATTCTGGTAAGCCTCCTCTGCACTCTCTCCAAAGCCTCCATGTCCTTCTGGTAGTGTGGCGACCAGAACTGGACGCAGTATTCCAAATGCGGCCGTTGTTCTATACAACTGCAACATCAGACCACAACTTTTATACTCTATGGCCCGTCCTATAAAGCCAAGCATGCCATATGCCTTATTCACCACCTTCTCCACCTGTGACGTCACCTTCAAGGATCTGTGGACTTGCACACCCAGGTCCCTCTGCGTATCTACACTCTTTATGGTTCTGCCATTTATCGTATAGCTCCCCCCTACATTAGTTCTACCAAAGTGCATCACTTCGCATTTATCTGGATTGAACTCAATCTGCCATTTCTTTGCCCAAATTTCCAGCCTATCTATATCCTTCTGTAGCCTCTGACAATATTCCTCACTATCTGCAAATCCAGCCATTTTTGTGTCGTCCGCAAACTTACTGATCACCCCAGTTACACTTTCTTCCAGATCGTTTATATAAATCACAAACAGCAGAGGTCCCAATACAGAGCCCTGCGGAACACCACTAGTCACAGGCATCCAGCCATAAAAAGACCCTTCCACTACCACCCTCTGTCTTCTGTGACCAAGCCCGTTCTCTACCCATCTAGCCACCTCCCCCTTTATCCCATGAGATCCAACCTTTTGCACCAACCTACCATGAGGGACTTTGTCAAACACTTTACTAAAGTCCATATAGATGACATCCACGGCCCTTCCCTTGTCAACCATTCTAGTCACTTCTTCAAAAAACTCCACCAGGTTAATGAGGCATGACCTCCCTCTCACAAAACCATGCTGACTATCGTTAATGAGTGTAGTCCTGGAGTGCAGTGTTTTCTGGTGTTGTTCTCACATATTCTTTAGATCTATCTGGCAATAAAAACCAGGTTCCTCTGAAATGGTTGAAGTCACACTCTATTTCTGTCCCTGGGAGGATTTTCTCAGCCACAGGAAGATTCAGGAAAATGCATATCCAGAACTTCCCTGCTGTGGATAACAAGAAAAAAACTGCAATAGTTTCCACAGCATGATTCCCTTCTTGAAGATAGCGACAATTGTTACATTCCTGCAGTTGGGTTGGGGAGAGGGGTGTGGGGGGAGTTCTTTTTCCTCCTGAACCATTGGATGAGGACATGGCAACTTGATGTGTGCAAAAGCCTCTGAATATCTCAGCTGGGATCCCATCGGGACTGTAGGTCTTTTTGTCATCCATCTGTCTGATTGTTTGTCGCAGCTCTCCCATCACTGGTGGTTCGACCATGGATTTTACCACAAGATCCGAGAGAATCAGCCCCCACCTTGGATTCACAGTTGAGGAGTTGTTAGAAATGTTCTTTCCAGCATTGATGGAAGGGATTGTCATCCTTAAGAAGGCCCTGGTGGCTTCAAGACAGCTCTACATGTCATGACAATAGTTATATTGCTGGATCTCTCAGGCTTTCTCCTCCCACCTCTTGTTCTTTATCTTGTGGATTTGTCTCGGTGCATCAGCATAGATTTGTTGGAATGCTGCCTTCTTAACCTACGACCTTGGGGTTGTTCTGCCAGGCAATGAAGGCTGATTCAGATCTCTATGTCTAATACAATGAACAAGCTGCAACTATGCAGCGCTCATTGGGAACGGCATTGAAGTGTCAGCCAACACATGCCTGGTGATTCCCACATTCAGGTATGAGGTTGGATGTGAAGCAGCTTTGTACATTATATCAGATTGTGGGATAAGGATGAAGTGGGATTTCAGCAAGTTCATAAAGCAGAACATATCAAAATCCTGGATGGCTTCAGTGACTGGTCTCAGCGATGGCCGTGCCAATAATGCTAAACACTACCACCTCTGATGGAGTGAGGAGATGTAGCAATGCTGCTTCTTTGCTGCTCAGACCTATTATGTGCCACTTTGTCCTGAAAGAGTAAGGAAAAAATGCCAGTCAGTGTGTTGCAATTTTTTTGGTTATGGGCCTTGCTGAAGAGTTGTGGATGAGAAATTTACATCAGTGCTAAATGTTTGAGGGTGAGGTAGAGCATCTGAATGTTAAGCATAAATTCTGGTTGCTAAATACTGTTTATGGGTGAGTGATGCAGATATATTGCATTGAACAGTACACTGAGGTTGGTTGCGTAGTTGGTAGGTTGTGGCATTTGAAGATTAATTCGCTGACATTGACCAATTGTGTGAGGTCATTGAGTTTCTTGCAGGACTACATTCAGGCTCAAATTCCTGGCATGGCCCCTTGTAGCTATCTGCTCCCACTGCCTTTGCAATATCTGCCTGAAGGACTTCCAGGCCTCCTGCAGATAGGACACCTCTCTCCCTCTCCTTCTGCACTCAGTCTCCAGGGCTGCTTTGAAGTACATAGGAACTCTCCCTCTGGCCATTTGAGGCGATATCCAGTGTTTTCCTGTTCCACAAAGGTTTCCCAGCCAGGTGAATGAGCTTCCAGAGCCAAAATGCACCTCCCTTTTAAGAATCATGGACTAGTTTAAACTGGTTCCAGTCTTACACAAATACAGGCTCCTTGCTGAAAGTGTAGACAATAACAGTGTCTGCTACTTGGAATATTTTCAATAGACATGGCTCAATTGCACATCACAATCCCTGCACCCATTGATAGGATCGATCCAATTTATAGCCAATTGTCTCTTAACTCAGATATGAGGGCGTTAGCAGTGAACCCAATTCCAGGCATGCTAAATTTGTGAATGTGAACAATTAAAAAATCTACTGAAAATTGGAACAGCTGACAAAGGTGTCCAGTCTACTTCCATGTAATAGAATTCAATTTTCTTTTATTCCATAGGTTCTTGGATATTACGTAAGAAACAACATAAACCCAGACAAGTTAATCAACGAAATCAAATCCATTGCAAGTGACCCAACAGAGAAGCATTTTTTCAACGTATCTTCAGAAGCTGCTTTGATAGAAATAGCTAGTGCTCTCAGAGAACGTATCTTTAGCATTGAAGGTAAAGCTTTCTCTCTGTTTTCTTCAAAGTATTCTGCCGCCTTATGTTTTTATTTCACCTAGTTAAAATCACTTCCTGGTGAATTTCAATTAATCTGCCTGAAGGACTGCTATAATGATATTCTGTGGTGTTTTGGGACTATAGGAAGGAGGTTGAGACAGTGCAGATTCTACAAGATATTGTCTGCTGTGAGGAAATAATTATGAAAAAGCTTGTAAATTTGGATATTTTTGGGTGGTGTGTGGGGCAAAATTGGGGTTGTTTGCACTGAAACAGAAGACATTATGGTCTGTTACCTTAAGCACAAATTCACATTTTCTCGGCATCATCTATGATCTCATCCTAAGGCAATATTACGGTCCCAGTATTATTTCAAGGGCCAGGAAATCGGCCTTGTTGGCTTCCAGCTGATCAAATTACTTAAAGACGTGACAGAAATAACATATTAGATGTCCATAAAATAGAATATTTTATAGTTGTATATTTGATTCTTCTAGGGACAAGCAATAAAAATGAAGATACTTTCTCGTTGGAAATGGCACAAGTTGGATTCAGTGCACACTTTGTACCCAGCCAGGTATTAACTTTCTCTGTGTGGTGGTAATGGAATTTGTTGTAGTGATTTCTGGCCACTTACAATGTAGATCATAAACAGCAAGCAAAAACATTGATACCTACGGACTATTTGCATTCCTCCAAAAATATCTACAAGGAGATCGTGCCTTGTTTTGTTGACCATGGGGTTAGTTGTTGGGGTGTAGGACATTGGGAGGGATTTTATGGCCGCGCTCACCCTGAAACCGGAAAATCCCACCCGAAATCAACGGACCTTTCCATGGTCCGTCGCTCACCCGCTCCGATTCCCGTGGCGGGTGGAACGGTAAAATTCCGGCCATGGTTTGACAGATTTTCCACTGAGGGTATGTACTATACCCTTTTGTCTCTGTTAGACAGTGGGGCAATTTTTACAGAATAGATCACCTGATCTTCAATGGCCACCTTTGCAGCACATTGCTCACTTTTCAAAGGAGCCTGAATTCAATTACATTGTTACGATTTTCATAAACCTCCAAATGACTAGAGAGACTGGGATGTGTGCTAGGTTGGAATAGTGATTTTCATTTTATCTGGACTGAATTTAACTTAAATAATAACAGAGTGAAGTAACTCTTTGAGCAGTGAAATGCGTTTCAACAGTCTCAATAGCACGTATATATGTATGTATATACAATATATATATACATACATATATATGTGGACTGCAGCGTTTCAAGAAAGCAGATCATCACCACCTCCTCAAGGACAACTTAGGAATGGGCAATAAATGCTGGCCAGCTTGCAATGCCCATGTCCCATGAATAAATAAATAACTCCTAATTAAAAATCTTTGGCATTAAATGCCAATCCCACTCAGAAATGTTAAAGAATGGAAAACATTGGTGAGGTGAGAGATATTCTTCTGAAGTTGACTCTGCAGTACCTATCCTGGGAGAGTCAGGTGATATCACCAGAGGTTCAAAATGGAACAGTGTTCTATTTTGCAGCTGTAATATCCCTCAGCTTGATCAGAACAAAAATTTAAAATTAAATAAATCCAATAGAGCATCTTTAGAAGAATGATGTGGAGATGCTGGCGTTGAACTGGGGTAGGCACAATGATGAAGAAGCAGCGCTCCGAAAGCTCATGCTACCAACTAAACCTGTTGGACTTTAACCTAGTATTGTGAAACTTCTTACTTTCTTTAGAAGAATGTTGTGATAATGTATTGCCATCCAGCGTTCAATGCATCAAATAGTCCTCTAGCATGCATTTTATTCAAGATTTAACTCCTCTTTTCAGGACTTGCTGATGTTGGGAGCTGTAGGAGCTTATGACTGGACAGGCACAACTGTCCACAAATCATCTAACAAGATCACTATTTTTGCCAAGAAAATCTTTCAAGATATTTTGCAAGATAGAAATGACAGTTCATATCTGGGTAAGCTTTAACTTTATTCCCACTCATTATAACAGCGCAGTTGTACATTTACCTTCTGAATCATTAATTTGACTTTAGGGCAAATAAAGTGGTATGTACAATTTCCATACTATTACGAACAATGAGCAAAGTTTCCTATCAAGTCTTAGAAGCCCGCAGAGGCACTGCTAGACATAAATAGGATGATATTAAACATCAACATGCTGCACTTTAAACTGCAATATTACACTTGCAAAATCATAGATACTGGCCAGAATTGTCCAGCCATTCAGGCTGGCAGAATTGTCTGGTCCTGCTGCAGTGAACAGAGATGTGGCTGAGCACCAAATTCTCCATCGTCACTTGTGGCAGTGGGGCATGAACGGCCGGAGAGTTCTGGCCACTGAGTTCTTTCTCTCAGACAAGATGCCATGATTGTTGTTATGCTAAATCCAGATACTCCCCAGAGAAAGTGCAGAGAGGAAGTTTGTTTTACTGCACCTTCATTTGGTTTGATTTGAAATTACTCTGACCCACACTTCGTTCATTTGAGTAATTGCTTAAAACTTAATTATTTTTACATAATGCAGCAATATCTTTCTCTGGTGAACCAGGAGAATGGTTGGTTCCAGGTGCAAAGAAGAAAAGTGGGCAGATAGCCATGATTCTCCTATGAATTTCTGGGGTTACCTCCCAGGTCTGGAGTGTTTGAGGTTGCTATAGTAATGATAAAAGCGGGGGCTATCAGCCCTTCTGCGAATTTCACTGGCCACCCATGTGACCAGCTCATCTGAGAATGTTTATTTTGTACAGTTTCCAGAAGAATCTTTGATTAAATAATCAGAGAGGTTACATGAATTATATTGATATACACCCATATGGCTCACAAAGACAGAAAGTAAAGACCAGAGAGGATAAGTCCCTCTTTTCATACTGAGACAGTAGAACAGAAGCTCTGTGCTAGAGTCTTCCAGAAGGCTAGTTTTTGTACAGCAGCCAAAAGATCCTTCGGCAAACAACCATTCCCACTACTATCTAGGCCTCTCAGGCTTCAGCCACTTTATATCCATGCCCTCTTCCATGTGCAAAGCCCTGACAAGACTCGTAATTTAAGTCCACAATTATAGGTGAATTCTGATCAGGGCAGATCAAGTAGGTTTCCGGTAAACACATTCTAACCAGTATCAAAGTTCAGAGAGGCAAATGAAAGAAATCTTAATAAGTCACAAGTATTCAGATCCCAACTCCCAACCTTGCTTACTGGTCACCTTCTCATGGGCAATTAGGGATGGGCAATGAATGCTGGCCTGACTCATAGAAACATTTAAATCTCATAGAAACTTATAAAATTCTACAGGATTAGACAGGATAGACTCAGAAAGAATGTTCCCGATGGTGGGGAAGTCCAGAACAAGGGGTTATAGTTTGAGGATGAAGGGTAAACCTTTTAGAACTGAGGTTTTAGAACAGAGGGTGGTGAATGTGTGGAACTCACTACCACAGAAAGTAGTTGAGGCCAAAACATTGTCTGATTTCAAAAATAAGTTAGATATATCTCTTGGGGCTAAAGAGGTCAAGGGATATGGGAGGAAGGAGAGATGAAGACATTGAATTTGATGATCAGCCATGATCAAAATGAAGCACAGAGCAGGCTTGAAGGGCCGAATGACCTACTCCTGCTTCTATTTTCTATGTTAGACAGTGAGGTCCATATCCTTGAATGGATAATATAATGGTTTTATAATGATGGATAAATTAAGCAGTTAAAGCTCAATTTAAAAAATAATGTACGGATCTATACTTTAGAAACCTTTGACTCTGCAACAATATTTTCACTAAAGATATTTGACTTGTATTTCCTTTCCAAGGTTACTCTGTGACATCGCTGGTTACACAAAATTCTGTGCTCTATGTTGCCGGTGCACCACGCTTCCAACACACTGGCCAGATAGTCATTTACACCGTTGGGTTAAATGATGAAGTGATAATTAGGCAGACGGAAAAAGGAGAACAGGCATGTACTGTGCTAACCCATCTTTTTCTTTGAGAATCTGATTGACCTGCTGCACAATTGCATTGCTTTCTGCTTCAGTTGGAAAGGACAAGGGCAATGATACTGCAACATGACTGGGGGAAGAGATATTAAACTAATTTATTGGAAAGCTGGGATTGCGCTGTGTTACATTTAATGGGAAGTATTGCTTTAATTTGATCTGCACTCTGTGACGCCATAGCTATCAATTTTTACCAGCAAAAGCAACGTTGCACCAGAGGTGGAGTGGGAACCTGGTCTTGGCATAGAGGTGTTCCCTTGGCTGAAGAAGAGCAGGTCTATTGTACCTTTGTCAGGTTCCATCTATTTTCCTTTCTCCAAACCATTTACAAACACTGGGCAGAGTCCAGGCACCTAACTTCCCCCCCTGGCTGGGCTGTTTGCTTGAAGAAAACAAGGAAAAATGAGATGCTGTCTGACATCCTGTGCATTTCTATCACTTACTATGTTTAAATCACAATCAGAGCTCTGGGGAGGAGAAATTAAATAACAATTCTTTTTATGCCCCCATGTCTTCTTCTGCCCGTGGGGCCGTTGTGGAAAATCCAGTCAGTCGGAATCCGCAACAAATCAGAGTATCAATTTTTGGCTGGTGCCACTTCATTGAGTTGCCCAACAAGCAGATTCAGAATAAAATAAGTCAGGAAATGTACCTCGCAGTTAATAATAATTCGGAGGGAAATGGCCTCCTCTATAACAGAGGATGCCTCTTCACCCACTTTCCCCATACCACTCCCCCCCACCCCTCACATCTTATTACAATGCAGTCAAGAAATGCACCTCTCACATCATTATGGTACATGCATTGGGCCTGCCCCTATTATCATGAAAATACCTCAGGAAGTGTAAGAATAGCTTAATGATTGTGGTTACTTGATTCCATCAGTCTATGCTCCTTTCTCCTCTGTGCTGTACTCAGTGCAAGGCAGAAGAAAATCTGTGGTAATGTAGTAAACAATTGCTGAAAAGAAAGGCATGTTTCCAATGCCTTTCATCTCAGTTTCATCAGGACAAATAGAAGAATGCCAAATTTCAAATGATCACAACAATTTAGATCGCAGAAGAAAAGATGCTGATTGATTGACATGTCAACTCTGATTGGGCAAGGCACTGCCATGGCATAAAGGTAAAGTCACCATAGTCCCAGGTGACAATAGCCCCTGGGGAATCAGTGCAAGTTTGGCAGCACTCTCCTCTATAACCTAATTGTATATGATTAGAGTTTTAAAATGAATGACCACTCTGCTTCCCCTTTGAATGGGAGAGTGGGCTGGTGGTGATTTTAAACTGAATCTCCTGGATAATTCAAAAAGGTGCAAGGTTTTTGATTGCAGAGAAAATATCCTTTCATTTGTCAATTCTAGCCAGGGTAAATGAACCATGTGATGAACATGACTGATTGGTTGTTAGTGTAGTTGTTAGCACACTCTGGATTGTTTGGCGAGTGCTAGTCAGTCATAGAATTCCATCTAACAATCTGTTTGGGTTTGTAAGTATGGGCTGGTTGAGTATTCTGTACTCTGCCTATTATGAGCAACCAAAGGGACAAGTTGTTTGATTCAATCAGCCAATCCCTGGGACACACCAACCTATGTAGCTGCTATAATATCAGCACTGCTTTCTCAATGGCAATGCCTCGGCCAATCAGAGTCAACTTTCAAACCAGTCAACCTTTTCTCCTGTAGTATAAATTGTTGTGATTGTTTGAAATTTGGCATTCATGTGTTAGTCCTGATGAAAGTGAGATGAAAGCTTGGGCACCGTGACTATCTTTGCAGCAATATTCAAGTTCTATAAGCGACTATAGAGAGTTTCTACTTTTGAGTTAATGGAGAAAATTGTGGACAAGCGAAAATGTGCCAAATGCACAATAGGAACCTAGTAAGTCAAAACTAAAATATTTAAGGGAGAGATTAGTTTGCTTGTGATGCGCGTTATCAAACACGAGGCTAGGTGCTCGGGAAATAAAGGCTTTTATTTACTGTAATGAAGCAGCCAATAATTATATACACGATCCCAGACTGAGGGGTCCCAGCCAGAGCAGGGACCTTTATACCTCTCCCAGGAGGCGGAGCCCGACTGGGATGTACCACAACACTACAGTACAAAGGTGTAACAACCCCACCCTAACCCCAACAGCAACAAGTAGCACAACCCAACAGTAACATATGTACATCCTTGTAGTACTGGCCAGACCCTGGCTCAGTACTATCCAGTGGGAACCAACAATGGTTCACCACAGCTTGGCACTATTTCTAGCAATGGAGACTTGCCTTGATTCAATGGGGGCAGGCAGTGCCACTCATCAGTATAATAATGAAGAAGTCCCTGCGGATGTCTACCCATAGGGAATCAGTGCAAGTTTGGCTCTATAATCTAGTTGTATATGATTGGAGTTTCAAAATGAATGACCACTCTGTTATCTTCCCAGCTTGGATCCTATTTTGGCGGCGTTTTGTGTGCTATAGATGTTAACCGAGATTCACTAACGGACGTACTATTGGTTGGGTCACCTATGTTTATGGGTCAACACAAGAATGAGGAAGGAAGAGTGTATGTATTCTCTGTCAATAAGGTAAAAAGATTTTTCTCCACAATTTAAGATTAACTTGACCAGTTGAGCAGAAGCCTCAAAGCGGAAACATGTTTTGTGTCAACAAAATCCTTTAATCCAATTTCTCTTAATAAAAAATAAATAAAATTATTGAGCTCATAAGTACTGCCCAAATCTTTACACAAATGTTCCATTCATACTTGCATATGTCTCAAGCATAGTGGCAAAATATTACTTGATAATGGTAGAGAATCACTTCTACTTAGTGAATAAATGTACAACAGTTCAATATATGTTATTTAAAAACTCTGAGTACTGGAAGTAGTATTATCTGAGTGTTTAATTAGCCCACTGCTGGATTAACAGAGTAAAGGGCATTAATTCAGACTGAAATATAAAATCTGAATGATATGATGTGAATACTGTAATGGAAGCCCCAGCTGGTGCAGCTTGTTTTAGCTGAAGCAATGAAATGGAATAGATACTGGACTAATATTCTGCAGCTAACATTATCCTTGAAATGTGTTTGTGCAGTGCATCAACATCAATACAGTCTAACAGTTAATAATTGTGTTATGCAGCAGGGTAGCCTGGAAGAGCAGGGCATGTTAGAAGGACCAGTTAATGGCAAGAACACCCGATTTGGAGCTGCTATTGCTGCTGTCTCTGACATCAATCTGGATGGTTATAACGATGTTGCAGTTGGAGCCCCCATAGAAGATGAACAACATGGAGTAGTATACATTTATAACGGATATGAGACAACAGTCCAACCAAAACCTACACAAGTAAGAGCTTCCTGAGAATTCTAAAAGGGTTGCAGGCTAGACATTTAAGCTGACATTTTGGCAGCAAAATTCAGTGCCATAGCACTCTGGAAGTAGGAGATGTTGAAAATGGCAAGTGCACCAGTTGCACTACTTCCTGCTTGATGCACCATGTTTGTGAACACACAGGCACATTGGGCAGATCATGGGGTCAAACAGCCTCTCCGGGTAATTTGTTGAGCATTCCGTCAGTTTGGATCATGGGATCCAGTTAGCATCCTCTCCTGAGCTGTTCCTCACCCCACTCTCTGTGTTATTTAAAATGCCAGCCATCCAATTTACAAGGGAGATACATTTGACCTATTTTTATTCTTGCAAGAACAGAATGAATATTCTAAGCATAATTGATCTGCTTTCCAGAAAATACAAGCTTCAAAGATCAGCTCACAACTGCAATATTTTGGACTGTCCATTGATGGGCAGAAGGACTTAAATGGTGATACTATCACAGATCTGTCAATTGGATCCATTGGGAGTGTTGTGCAACTCTGGTAGGAGACTTTATGATTCTTTTCAATTTCTAATATATTACTCCTAGAGCTTCCATAGCATTGTCCATGGATAGCCAAGGACTGGGAGTGTCGTTTCTGATGTTTGTCGAGTACTGCTGTCCAAATGCCAAAATGGTATTTATAGTACTGAATGATTTAAAGAGGCAGTTATGTAATTTGGGCATGTTCGCTCTCTTCTCAGACCCCAGAATTCACCAAACTCCTTCAACCTTCTCCTCCACAATCTCCTCCTGATCGCCATGATCTCCCCCTCAAGCTACTTCTGAAGAGTCCAACCCCAATCACATCTCTGCCCCTTAAGATTTCCTTCCACACCCCTTACTCTCCATTCCCTCAATGCACCTTTGTACCACAGGCTTTCCCTCCCACCAGGATAGCCAGTTTATCAATCATTGGAAGATAGAAACCAGTGCCCCTTGAGTGTGTACCACCATTCAATGGAATCACATTGACCTGTGACCCAACTCTTTGTCCTCGATCCATTAATATCCATTAAAAATCAATCAATTTCAGTTTTAAATCAAACGGTTTTAAAATGAAATGGGAGATAGTGGAATTGTTACTGAACTGGTTATCCAGAGACCCAGGGTAATGCTCTGGGGACCTGGGTTTGAATCCCACCACGACAGATGGTGAAATTTGAATTCAATAAAAATCTGGAATTAAAAGCCTAATGATGATTATGAAAACATTGTCAATTGTCTTAAAAACCCATCCAGTTCACTAGTATCCACTCGGGAAGGAAATCTGCCATCCTTACCTGTTCTGACCTACATGTGCATCCAGATCCACAGCAATGTGGTTGCCTCTTAATTGTCCCTTCAAGCACAATTAGGGATGGACAGTAAATGTTGGCCCAGCTGGCAATAGCCATGTCCCATAAAAGAATAATAAAAAAATGTTCTCACATCAATTGCCGAAGTGGTAGAGAATTCCTGATTTCTGCTACCATTTGTGTGTATAAGCGTTTCTAAATTTTACTCCTGAATTGTCCGGCTTCAATTGTCACCTGTCCTTAGAGGGCTGGCACAATACCTGCTGAAGAATGAAATATCTGTTCTGCGAGTAATTTCAGTTCATAGAATCTCTACAGTGCAGAAGGAGGCCATTTGGCCCATCGAGCCTGCAGAAACCACAATCCCATCCAGGTCCTATCCCCGTAACCTCACATATTTGCCCTCGTCCCCCTGACACTAAGGGGTAATTTATCATGGCCAATCAACCTAACCCGCACATCTTTGGAATGTGGGGGGAAACCAGAGCACCCGGATGAAATCCACGCAGACACGGGGAGAACATGCAAACTTCGGGGCGAAGTATAACTCAGATATTAGAGGGATTTTTTTACACAGAGGGTGGTGGGGGCCTGGAATGCGCTGCCAAGTAGGGTGGTGGAGGCAGGCACGCTGACATTGTTTAAGACTTACCTGGATAGTCACATGAGCAGCCTGGGAATGGAGGGATACAAACGATTGGTCTAGTTGGACCAAGGAGCGGCACAGGCTTGGAGGGCCGAAGGGCCTGTTTCCTGTGCTGTACTGTTCTTTGTTCTTTGTTCTCCACACAGTCACCCAAGGCCGTAATTCAGTGGTTCCCAAACTTTTTTCACTGGGCCGCACTTTCGGAATAAAAATTTGCTCGCACCACACCAAATTTTTTATTGATAAGAAATACATTCAAAAACAAAAAAAAACAACTCCTAGCAGTGCTGGATTCATAACATAGAACATAACATAGATACAGGAAGGATATCAGAGGTAGGTTCTTTACGCAGAGAGTGGAATGGACTGCCTGCAGTGATAGTGGAGTCAGACACTTTAGGAACATTTAAGCGGTTATTGGATAGGCACATGGAGCACACCAGGATGATAGGGAGTGGGATAGCTTGATCTTGGTTTCAGATAAAGCTCAGCACAACATCGTGGGCCGAAGGGCCTGTTCTGTGCTGTACTGTTCTATGTAAGCAATTGGGGCTCGTACTGGGGAAGGTGTGACCTCTATGAGAAGGATGGTCTACACCTTAATCAGAAGGGGACCAATATCCTGGGGGGTAAATTTGCTAAGGCCATGCAGGGAGGTTTAAACTGATTCGGGGGGGGGGAGGGATCCTGAGTAGTGGGGCTGAAAGTGAGGGATGCATGGATGGGGACTGCAATGCACGGCATTGCAGAGGTGGGGTGGAGCAGGGTTTGAAATGTGTATACTTCAATGCCAGGAGTATTCGCAATAAAGTGGGTGAACTTGCAGCGTGGATCAGTACCTGGGACTTCGATGTTGTGGCTATTTCAGAGACATGGATAGAGCAGGGGCAGGAATGGATGCTGCAGGTCCCGGGGTTCAAATGTTTTAGTCGAAGTAGGGAAGGAGGTAGAAGAGGGGGAGGGGTAGCATTATTGGTCAGAGATTGTATCACAGTGTCAGAGAGGAGGTTTGATGAGGACTTATCTGTTGAGGTAGTATGGGCGGAGATTAGAAATAGGAGAGGAGAGGTCACCCTGTTGGGAGTCTTTTATAGACCTCCTAAAAGTTCTAGAGAGGTTGAGGAAAGGATTGCGGAGTCAATCCTGCTTAGGAGTGAAAGTAATAGGGCAATTGTTATGGGGGATTTTAACTTGACTAATATTGACTGGAATTGTTATAGCTCTAGCTCGTTAGAGGGGTCAGTTTTTGTTCAAAGCGTGCAGGAAGGTTTTTTGACTCCGTATGTAGACAGGCCAACTAGAGGTGAGGCTATATTGGATCTGGTGCTGGGAAATGAGCCAGACCAGGTGCTAGACTTGGAAGTTGGTGTGCATTTTGGTGATAGTGACCACAATTCGGTTACGTTCACCTTAGTGATGGAAAGGGATAGGCATGAACCTCGGGCCAGTGGTTTTAGCTGGGGGAAGGGTAATTATGAGGCTATTAGGAGAGAATTAGGAAACATAGGTTGGACTAGGAGATTACAGGGACTGGGAACGTCCGACATGTGGAGTTTTTTCAAGGAGCAGCTACTGCGAGTCTGTGATAGGTATGTCCCTGTCAGGCAAGGAGGAATTGGTAGGGCTAGGGAACCGTGGTGCACCAAAAAAGTTTCTTTGTTGGTTAAAAAGAAAAAGGAGGCTTATGTTCGGATGAGACGTGAGCACTCGGGTAGTGCACTAGAAAGCTTTAGATTGGCTAAGAGGGAGTTGAAGAGCGAGCTTAGAAGGGCTAAAAGGGGACATGAGAAGACTTTGGCGGATAGGGTTAAAGAGAATCCTAAGGCGTTCTATAGGTATGTCAAGAACAGAAGGTTGGTTAGGGCAAGTTTAGGGCCAGTTATAGATGGCAGAGGGAAGTTATGTGTGGAACCGGAGGAGATTGGTGAAGCATTGAACCAATATTTCTCTTCGGTGTTCACGCAAGGGGACATGAATATAGCTGAGGAGGACACTGGGTTGCAAGGGAGTAGAATAGACAGTATTACAGTTGATAAGGAGGATGTGCAGGATATTCTGGAGGGTCTGAAAATAGATAAATCCCCTGGTCCGGATGGGATTTATCCAAGGATTCTCTGGGAGGCAAGAGAAGTGATTGCAGAGCCTCTGGCTCTGATCTTCAGGTCGTCGTTGGCCTCTGGTATAGTACCAGAAGATTGGAGGTTAGCGAATGTTGTCCCATTGTTTAAGAAGGGGAACAGAGACTTCCCCGGGAATTATAGACCGGTGAGTCTCACTTCTGTTGTCGGCAAGATGTTGGAAAAAATTATAAGGGATAGGATTTATAGTTATTTGGAGAGTAATGAATTGATAGGTGATAGTCAGCATGGTTTTGTGGCAGGTAGGTCGTGCCTTACTAACCTTATTGAGTTTTTTGAGAAAGTGACCAAGGAGGTGGATGGGGGCAAGGCAGTGGACGTGGTATATATGGATTTTAGTAAGGCGTTTGATAAGGTTCACCATGGTAGGCTTCTACAGAAAATGCAGATGTATGGGATTGGGGGTGATCTAGGAAATTGGATCAGGAATTGGCTAGCGGATAGGAAACAGAGGGTGGTGGTTGATAGTAAATATTCATCATGGAGTGCGGTTACAAGTGGTGTACCTCAGGGATCTGTTTTGGGGCCACTGCTGTTTGTAATATTTATTAATGATCTGGATGAGGGTATAGTTGGGTGGATTAGCAAATTTGCTGATGACACCAAAGTCGGTGGTGTGGTAGACAGTGAGGAAGGGTGTCGTAGTTTGCAGGAAGACTTAGACAGGTTGCAAAGTTGGGCCGAGAGGTGGCGGATGGAGTTTAATGCGGAGAAGTGTGAGGTAATTCACTTTGGTAGGAATAACAGATGTGTTGAGTATAGGGCTAACGGGAGGACTTTGAATAGTGTGGAGGAGCAGAGGGATCTAGGTGTATGTGTGCATAGATCCCTGAAAGTTGGGAATCAAGTAGATAAGGTTGTTAAGAAGGCATATGGTGTCTTGGCGTTTATTGGTAGGGGGATTGAATTTAGGAGTCGTAGCGTTATGTTGCAACTGTACACAACTCTGGTGCGGCCGCACTTGGAGTACTGTGTGCAGTTCTGGTCCCCACATTACAGGAGGGATGTGGAGGCTTTGGAGAGGGTGCAGAGGAGGTTTACCAGGATGTTGCCTGGTATGGAGGGGAAATCCTATGAGGAGAGGCTGAGGGATTTGGGATTGTTTTCGCTGGAAAGGCGGCGGCTAAGAGGGGATCTTATTGAAACATATAAGATGATTAGAGGTTTAGATAGGGTGGATAGTGATAGCCTTTTTCCTCTGATGGAGAAATCCAGCACGAGGGGGCATGGCTTTAAATTGAGGGGGGGTAGTTATAGAACCGATGTCAGGGGTAGGTTCTTTACCCAGAGGGTGGTGAGGGATTGGAATGCCCTGCCAGCATCAGTTGTAAATGCGCCTAGTTTGGGGGCGTTTAAGAGATCCGTAGATAGGTTCATGGACGAAAAGAAATTGGTTTAGGTTGGAGGGTCACAGTTTTTTTTTTAACTGGTCGGTGCAACATCGTGGGCCGAAGGGCCTGTTCTGCGCTGTAATGTTCTATGTTCTATGTTCTATAACTACTTTATAATATGATCATGGGACATCCAGAAAGTGTAAAACAATGCTTGTTTAAACCATGTTTAAATGTTTATTTGATTGTCTTTGAACCTTCCCGCCTCACTTGCCATCCTCCCTCGCCGCACCAGTGTGGCGCGCTGCACCCTTTGGGAACCACTGCCAAAATTGAACCTGGATCCCTGGCTCTGTGAGGCAGCAGTGCTAACCACTGTGCCACCATGCCCCCCTTAGTTGGACAGCTAGGAAAGCCCTACTTGAGAATTTCTGATCTACTCGCTTCATGGCCAGGAGTAAGTAACGGAGCCAAATTTCCAGTGAGTGGGTGGTTATTCTATGTATCAGCCTTCCTATAGGTGGAAGTGGATAGTATTGATTGATTGATTCAAATGCAAATTACAAAGATTGCTATTAAAAAATAACATGGAGGGGGTGAATATGCGCCCATGTTAGCCGTGAGTGCAAATAATGAAAAAAGACAAAGGATACAAAACTGGCTTGGTCAAAGAAGACAGAGGGTAGCAGTGGACGGGTGCGTTTCTGAATGGAGGGCTGTGACAAGTGGTGTTCCTCAGGGATCAGCGCTGGGACCTTTGCTGTTTGGAATATATATAAATGATTTGGAGGAAAATGTAACTGGATTGACTCGTAAGTTTGCGGACGACACAAAGATTGGTGGATTGTCGGATAGCAATGAGGACCATCAGAGGATACAGCAGGATATAGATCAATTGGAGACTTGGGCGGAGAAATGGCAGATGGAGTTTAATCCGGACAAATGTGAGGTAATGCATTTTGGAAGGTCTAATGCAGATAGGAAATATACAGTAAATGGCAGAACCCTTGAGAGTATTGATAGACAAAAGGATCTGGGTGTACAGGTACACAGGTCACTAAGTGACAATGCGGGTGGAGAAGGTAGTCAAGAAGGCATACAGCATGCTTGCCTTCATGGGCCGGGCATTGAGTTTAAACATTGGTAAGTCATGTTGCAGCTTTATAGAGCCTTAGTTGGGCTGCACTTGGAATATAGTGCTCAATTCTAGTCGCCACACTACCAGAAGGACGTGGAGGCTTTACAGAGGGTACAGAAAAGATTTATCAGTATGTTGCCTGGTATGGAGGACATCAGCTATGGGGAGAGGTTGGAGAAACTTGGTTTGTTCTCACTGGAGCGACGGAGGTTGGGGGAGACCTGACAGAAGTCTACAAGATTATGAGAGGCATGGACAGAGTGGATAGTCAGAAGCTTTTTCTCAGGGTGGAAGAGTCAATTACTGGGGGGCACAGGTTTAAGGTGCGAGGGGCAAGGTTTAAAGGAGATGTACGAGGCAGATTTTTTTACACGGAGAGTAGTGGGTGCCTGGAACTTGTTGCCGGGGGAGATAGTGGAAGCGGATACGGTAGTGACTTTTAAGGGACGTCTTGACAAGTACATGAATAGAATGGGAATAGAGGGATATGGTCCCCGGAAGGGTAGGGGGTTTTAGTTAAGTCGGGCAGCATGGTCGGTACAGGCTTGGAGGGCCGAAGGGTCTGTTCCTGTGCTGTAATTTTCTTTGTTCTTTGGTAGTGAGGGAACCAACACAAGGAAAGGATGTACTTGATCTCATTCTTGCCAACTGAACTGGGCTGGATATGTCTGCCTGCAATAGCATTCGTGGAAGTGACCATTATACAATCCTTGTGAAGGCAAACTCAGGTTTACAGGATGTGCTGTGGCAACTAATGAAGTTTATTTTAACGTTTCTTTCTCATGCAACTTGAGAAGTACAAGACTGAAAAAGTCATGGGAAACAATCACCTATAAGTTTCTGACCAAGTTAGATATTATTCTGATGCGGATATATGTAATAACTCTTTCATTGTCAGAGGATCAATATTTTGATAGTTCCCACGTAACATCATTGTGCATGCAGCATCGTTACATGGACTTCAGCTTTTCAAGGAGAAAGCCTACCATCTCCATTTAGAGCAACTAAGAATGAGCAATAATTCTGACCTTGTCGATGCTGCCCATAACCGGAAAATGAATTTGTACATGGCACAGAGACAAAATCTCATTACCCTTCAACCATCATATATTGTTGTAGCTTGTGAGTATTTTGTATGATTAAGTTTAATGCTATGGTACACGGACTATAAATTCAGTTTCTGAGGAAACCCATCCACTGGGTTGATTCTTAAACTTTCTTCATGCTGCAGTTGTGGTTACTCTAATTTGATTATTGCTTCATAATCATTTAAGTCTCAATAAACACAGTGTGAAACAGAGATTCTTTTTTCAGGTCACGAAGCATTGCAAATGTAAGTCTTACAGTGAACTTTGTGCCAACCAAACTGTCCATTGTGAACAAAACTTGTCTGGTCAATGGAAACATGCTAACCTGTGGTCAAGTCAAAATATGTTTCCAAGCTAAAATTCTACCTGAAAAGCATGGATCATCAATCAGTAAGAATCATTACATTTTGTTTTTCTTTTTCTAGATAAAATGTCACATGCTAGGTGAACATCAGTTATTTTACGTTATATTACTATCAGGCAAAAGCAATTTGGCTCTGAAATTCTAATAGGGTTGTCACCGTGTCACATCATAACTCCAGTTGGCTTTCTACTATTTTTTCGCAGGGTTGTTCCAGTTTCCTGCCAGAGTTATTGCGAGAGCCTGGAACAACACGGGTGGAATTTCAAGATTTCTGCATTTATTGATTTTTTTTTTTGTTTCATTCTTACTTGCATACAATTTTTAGTTCAGCAAGAACTCACAATGTATATGGATGTACATTGAAAGGCTGGGGATGGTTTCAATGCCAGCTTTTTTTCATATTATGCTTTTCTCCCCAGTACCATTCACTGTCCAATTTTCACATTTTTCTTTCAAATAGCGCTGATCTTTATTCTGCCATTAACACCTACTCTGGACCAATGCTTTGTTCCTTTACTACTCTCCCCATTCCCACTCTCTTTGTATTTTGTTTCATGATATCTTTGATATTTAATCTGTATCACCCTTTAACCTACCACTGATCTTCTCCTTTAGACTATAAGACTTTGAGCAGAAGTAGCTCATTCGACCTATCGAGTCTGCTCCACCATTCAATGTGATTGTGATTGATATGATAATCTTCAACTCCAGACAATGCACTAGATTCAGATTCCAATTGAAATGGATATTCTAACTTGAATTATCATGGATGCACTGAATCTGAAAACTTTGAATACTATTGAACAGATCAGATGATCATCCAGTGGAAGGAATTGCTCCTTCTTACTAAAACACAATACTATAGATGCAGGAAATCTGGAAGAAAAACAGGAAAGTTTGGATGGCACAGTGGCACTGGGTCCCTGGCTGCCTCACAGCACCAGGGACCCAGTTCGATTCCTGGCTTGGGTCACTGTCTGTGTGGAGTTTGTACATTCTCCCCGTGTTTGCATGGGTTTCTTCCGGGTGCTCCAGTTTCCTCCCACAGTTTGAAAGACGTGCTGGTTAGGTGCATTGACCCGATCAGGCGCCGGAGTGTGGTGACTGGGGAATTTCACAATAATTTCATTGCACTGTTAATGAAAGCCTTACTTGTGACTAATAACTAAACTTTACTTTAAATACTGAGGTCTTGCAGCTTTGGTGGAGAGAGAAACTAAGTTAACAGCCCTTAACTTCCCCAGCTTGGCAGAACTCCAAAGTTACTGATTTAAATCACTCTGTCAGATGATTTCCAGCCCAGTGCAATTGTTCAGGGGTAGCTAGTGCTTCTGGACAATTGCTGAGTAAACCCTTACCTGGAACTTCCAAGAGGGATTACCCAGTGCATCTTTGGGGAACCACCCCCACCCCCCACCCCCCTCCGGCCCCAAATCCAACACTGGGGAACCAGTGAGTTATGGCCCAATATTTCAAGACACTGACCTTTCCTCTGAACTAGAAGAAGTTCAGTTTTAAAGGCAAAGAAAATGGGGGGGAGGGGGCAAAAGAACGAAAGGGAAGGTCGGCAGAAGGCAGAAGGACAAGGAAAAAGGGGAGGGGATGTTAATGAAACAAATACAGGAACAAAGGAATTGAAAATGGTAATAAACAGAATCAATGCCAACTATTTCCATCCAGGCAAATGATAGGACTAGTAATGATTTGAAATGTCGAACTGAATGTTTGATCTGGAAATTTATAAAGTGCCTAATCTTTGAGTTTCATTAGAACAGTCTAGGAGGCTGACTGTGGAGATGCCGGCATTGGACTGTTGTGGGCATAGTAAGAAGTCTCACAACACCAGGTTAAAATCCAACATGTTTATTTGGTATCATGAGCTTTCGGAGCGCTGCTCCTTCATCAGGTGAGTGGAGAGGTGGATTCACAAACACAGCATATATAGAGACTCAATTGCAAGATAATGGTTGGAATGCGAGTCTTTACAGGTAATCAAGTCTCTTCCGCACGCCAGAGATCAGCCTCAACCGGAATCTTGGGTTCATGTCACACTACGTGTAACCCCCACCATTTGGCCTGGGCTTGCAAAATCCTACTAACTGTCCTGGCTTGAGACAATTCACACCTCTTTAACCTGTGATTATCCCTCTCTCCACTCGCATTGTCTGTACCTGTAAAGATTTGGTTACCTGTGAAGACTCACATTCCAATCAATATCTTGCAATTGAGTCTCTTCGATATATGCCACGTTTGTGAATCCACCTCTCCACTCACCTGATGAAGGAGCAGCGCTCCGAAAGCTCGCGATATCAAATAATCCTGTTGGACTTTAACCTGGTGTTGTGAGACTTCTTACTAGGAGGCTGAGGATTGAGGTGACAGAGTAGGATGGAGAATCAAATGACAAGCAGTCAAAAGCTTACAGTCAGACTTCCAGCCTGAACAGAGATGTTTCACAAAGTGCTCACTCAATCAGTGTTTGATCCTCCAACTGTAGAGAAGACTGCATTATAAGGAAAGAGATGATAAGGGTAAGCCTTATATTTGATTTTTATGTCCTCCCCGATCACACGCCACCATCCCTGCCACCAATGACCCTGCAATTAAAATCAGAAAATAAGAATCCAGTTAGTAGGGAAATTTGTTTATCTCCAAAACTATATAAGAGAGGAACTGCTGAAGGTGACTTGAATTTGAATTGAATTATGGACTTTATGTTAGACCAATGGACGAGGGTGGCACATGGTTAGCACTGCTGCCTCACGGCATCAGGACCTGGGTTCGATTCCAGCCTTGGGTGACTCTCTGTGTGAAGTATTTACATTCTCCCCATGTCTGCATGGGGTTCCTTCCACAGTCCAAAGATATACTGATTAGGTGGATTGCCCCTTGGTATCGCAAGATGTGTAGGTTAGGGGGGTTAGTGGGGTCAATGCGTGGGGTTAAGGGAGTGGAGAAGGGGGTGAGCCTGGGTAAGATGCTCTGTCGGAGAGTTGGTGCAGACTCAATGGGCCAAATGGCCTCCTTCTGCACTGTAGGGATTCTGTGATAAACTTTCTCATAGTTCTAGGCGGAAGGAAAAGAGATGAGAGCAGAAGTGTGAGAAATGAGATAAGCAAGGGCCCTGTCAACAAAGGTGATGGAGAACCCTTGCTCAAGAAAAAGGGAAAACATATCAGAAGCAGGGGGAAGGTAAACAGATGTGACTTTCAACTACAAAGAATCATTCTGCACCATTTCTTGCCACTTCCATTGTGCCACCAACACTAAACACATTTGCCCTCCACTTTTCTGAAGTGTTCCAAAAGCACCGTTTTCACTATTATGTCCTGGTCCATTGTCGATTCAACCATACCTCTTCCTCTTCCCATGCCAGCTCCTATGCAGGCACAGGAAATGCAACATCTGTCCTGTTAAATGTTCATTCAAACAACAGGTAGGGAAATCTGACTATATTTAATTGATTGAACCTACTTGCCTGCTTCTTCAATATAGCTTTTGTTGAGGAATAAAATATCCTAATTTATATTTGATAGAATCAACACATTCTTTTCCATGCATTGTTAGTGTTGAGGCTCCCTTATTGCTCAATGCTAAGCACTCCAAGCATTTCAGGGATGGTTTTCCTCAAAATGTTATGTTGTCTTAATTCTCCTTTCTCACCTTTTAGGGCCACAAACATTCCTTCCAGGTGAAACTGTGATTTAATTGTCGAGGTGGTGATCTGTCCCCCATGAGTCACTGCTCTTTACTCCATGCCTTGGGTTCCTGCACTTTCCTTTTCCATTGCTCATAAGAGCATCCCATTCTCAGCTTCAGTGAGCAATATGGCTGGGGAAAAGAATACATCAGGTGGTTTCCAGTGGCTTTCCTTTACAGGGAACACAAGTCCTCTTCCTGCCTTTAAGCAGCTGTTGTCCCTCAAGGTTCTAGCTTTCCTGCCATCAGCACCAAAAATTCCCTGGTTCTGACTTTGGCCTTGGCTTGTAACTCTGAGCATGGAACCCTGCCCTGGGCCTTTTACTTCTTTCAATTCAGTATACTGTGTTTGCTGTTCACAAAACAGCCTCCTCTGCACTGGGGAGGCCAAACACAGATTGCATGACCACTTTGCCAAACTTCTCTATTAAGTCCACAGGCATTTCTGATGGCTTGTCATATCAATATTCTCCCCAACTCCCATTCACCTCTCCTGCTTTCCACCCGAGCATATACCTTCCATTTTGTTCTTTCCTGCCTTCCCCACTTTTCCCACCTCTGTACATGTTTAAAACCGGTTACACCTCTAATATAGAACATAGAACATTACGGCGCAGTACAGGCCCTTTGGCCCTCAATGTTGCGCCGACCAGTGAAACCAATCTAAAGCCCATCTAGCCTACACTATTCCAATATCATCCATATGTTTATCCAATGACCATTTAAATGCCCTTAATGTTGGCGAGTCCACTACTGCTGCAGAAGGGGCATTCCATGCCCTTACTACTCTCTGGTGAAGAACCTACCTCTGACATCTGTCCTACATCTATCACCCCTCAATTTAAATCTATGTCCCCTCGTGCTAGCTATCACCATCCGAGGAAAAAGGCTCTCACTATCCACCCTATCTAATCCTCTGATCATCTTGTATGCCTCTATTAAGTCACCTCTTAACCTTCTTCTCTCTAACGAAAACAACCTCAAGTCCCTCAGCCTTTCCTCATAAGACCTCCCCATCATACCAGGCAACATCCTAGTAAATCTCCTCTGCACCCTTTCCAATGCTTCCACATCCTTCCTATAATGCGGTGACCAGAACTGTACACAATACTCCAAGTGCGGCCGCACCAGAGTTTTGTACAGCTGCAACATGACCTCCTGGCTCTGAAAACTCAATCCCTCTACTAATATCTTACGAATATCTTTCTCTCCCCACCGCTGAGTAACCTATGGAGTATTTCCATCTTTTTCTATTTTTATACAATTTTTTACTGTTCATTTTAATAAAATTGCCTGTACCATTGGACAAACCAGCAAGAAGCAGAGCTAGCCAACCAAAATTTAATTTCTCTATCACATAATACAGTCATAATAATTAATCGTGTTTAGTCTTTTTCAATCAATTAGGATAATATCAATTCATTAAATATCGATATGAGGTATCAATTCCTAATCATAGATCATAGAATCCCTACAGTGCAGACGGAGGCCATTCGGCCCATCGAGTCTGCACTGACCACAATCCCACCCAGGCCCAACCCACATATTTACCCACTAATCCCTCTAACCTACGCATCTCAGGACTCTAAGGGACAATTTTTAACCTGGCCAATCAACCTAACCTGCACATCTTTGGACTGTGGGAGGAAACCGGAGCACCCGGAGGAAACCCACGCAGACACAAGGAGAATGTGCAAACTCCACACAGACAGTGACCCGAGCTGGGAATCGAACCCGGGACCCTGGAGCTGTGAAGCAGCAGTGCTAACCACTGTGCTACCGTGCCGCCCCTAATGATCTACAATTTTTACTAGCTATTCTCTCATTAGATTACCTTGTATTAGATTATATGTGTCACAGAGAAATGTCTTTTTAAAATCCTTATCCCTAGCTCTCACCTTATCCTTTTCAAATTCTACAGACATTAAGTACAATGCAACATTCGATGTGAGCCTCAAGTCATCTCATGCTGCTTCACGGGCATTGTTTCAAACAAACCATATGCGAGAAATACAAAAGGACATTAAAGTTGATAGCAGGCCAAATTGCAATGAATTTACCTTTTATGTCAATGTAAGTATGATGCTAGGTTAGTTGTTATTAATTGGAGAATATTTCATGTTCTTTTACTATAACTGGCTTGATAGCTTATACAAATTTTAAGTAATATCTCCAACCAACTTTAAAGCAAGCCTTTGTTTTTGTAATTATAATTCTTTATGAATGTTTCCACAATTTCACATTCTCCTTCTAATTCTAGATGTTGGTGTTCTAATGACAATTGTGATTCTTTCCTAATCAGGACAAAACAGATATTGTCAGCCCACTTAGTCTACGTTTAGACTTTGCTCCAAAAGATACTGAGGCTGGTCCTAGTATCGATAGCCAGACAGTGACATCCAGAGAGTTTTTTGTAAGTTCAAGGAAATGCCACAGATATGTTCTATTCATCACTGAATTACTTGTGTGCAATTTAATTTTCCATTCCAACTCTTTCAGATTCCATTCTCCAAAGACTGTGGTGATGATGAAGAATGCATAACAGATCTTGCTATTAAAGTTCAGTCAAATATTCCAAGCAACAGGTGGGAAAATCTAACTATTTTTAATTAGTTGAACTTACTGGTCTGCTTATTTGATATTATGTTTATTGAGGAATAAAATATCCTCATTTTCATCTGAAAGAAGAATCGACACATTCTTTTTCACTATCAATGTTGAGGCTCCCTTATTGCTCTTAAATTACTCAATGCTAACTATTTCAGGGATGATTTCCTTTTAGATGCTCGTCAAGCACAATGTACCCAAAGGGCATCAACCCTGTGCAACTTGAATCTTTCTACATTTGGATATTGCATGGTCCATACATACTCGCAAAGTGCAGGATCAATACCTGCCCAGTCACCCTTCATAGTAGCAACAGTGACATTCTCTAAAATGGAAGAAGATGGAAGAGAATATGTCCAGGGTGCATGGGATCCTTGGTTATGCTGGCTGATTTTCCAAGGCAGCGGGAAGTGTAGGCTGAGTCAATGGGTGGGAGGCTGGTTTGCATGATGGACTGGGCTTCGTTCACGACTCTGTGTAGTTTTTTGTGGTCTTGGTCAGAGCAGGAGCCATACCAAGCTGTGAAACATTCAGAAAGAATAGTTTCTATGGAGCATCAATAAAAGTTGGTGAGAGTCGTAGAAATATAGAAACTAGAAGCACGTGTTGGCCATTCAGCCCTGTCGTAGCTGACATGCCAAATTTCCTTAGCCTCCTGAGAAAGTAGAGGCTTTCTTAACTGTAGCATTGGCATGGAGGGATCAGGACAGGTTGTTGGTGATCTGGACACCTAGAAACCTGAAGTTCTCAACCATTTCTACTTCATCCCCATTGATGTAGACGGGGGCATGTTCTCCACTATGCTTCCTGAAGTCGATGACTATCTCCTTCGTTTTACTGATATTGAGGGAGAGATTATTGTCATCTCACCAATTCAATAATATCATCCCTTATTATCCTCATTATCCTCCAATGAGTATAAACTCGTCTTTTCCTCATCAGACAACCCTCATCACAGGAATCAACCTCAAGAACCTTCTTTGAACTGCTTCCAATGCAAGTCAATCCCTCATTAAGTAAGGAGTCCAAAACTGTACACAGTATCCGAGGCTCAGTCTGACCAATGTCTTGTGCACTTATAAGAAGGCTTTCCGACTTTTATACTCCATCCTCTTGCCATAAAGGCCGACATTCCACTTGCCTTCCTTATTATTTGCTATACCCGTTTGCTAACTTTTTGTAATTCATGTACATGGACAGCCAGATCGCTCTGTACTGCAGTATTTCTGAAGTCCCATGTATCTCATGGCAATATCATCTATTTGGGCATACATGGTGTCTTTAAAGCTGAACTCAATTGTGCAAGTTGCTAACTTCATAAGTTCAGTGAATACAGATTCAAACAATAACAGCATGTCGAGATTGCTAAGATATAGTGACACGGCGCAAGTATCTATCTCTTTCTAGAGCAGCACATTAGTGAATGGGTTAGTGATGTTGAATGAGCACACAGACTGACATTGCTATTGATGTGCAGAACATACGCCAATGGTGTTCCCGTGGACCAGCTTTCACTAGCATTTTCGATGAGAAATACATTTTCGATAAAATGACTCCTACCCTTGCATATTTCCAATACGTAGATGATACATTTTCTATATTTGAATCTGCAGCTGCATGTAAGAATTTCCTTGCTCACATTAATGGGCTCCATTCTGCACTCCAATTCATCTCTGAAATAGAGCAGTCTAATGAATGCCCTTCCCACAATGTGCTAGATGAGAAACCCAGTAATAGGTTCCCAACCGCTATCTATCACAAGCCTCCCCTTACAGGTCAATATATGCATTGGGTGTCCCATAGTTCCTTATCAGCAACCTTGTAAAAGGGGCCCAAGCTATTTTACTTACACACTTTACTCGCCACTCTATAAGTGAGCATTTAAAACAAAATGACTTCTGAGGAACTGTTAACAGATTTGTGAAAAATATCTTTACTTATAAGATAATGTTGGATACACATAGAGTGAGGCTTTAGCCTAAGCTTCACAGTTCTGCTCAAGTTTGCTGTAGAAATGGAGTGTGGCAAAGCTATTCTGAGTGGTAATGGCTGCACCAATCAGATCATTGCTCACTTTATATGGCGCCAATTCATGAAAAGACCTAAAGCTGACATTTTCATTCCTGAAAAGTGCCCAGTCTAGCTCAGATTACCCTGGAAGGGTGAGTTGTCTCTAACGTTTGAGCAACCGGTGAAGCTAGCCGTTTCACACTGCTGCTCCTATGCAGTAGCAATGATGTGGAGATGCCGGCGTTGGACTGGGGTAAACACAGTAAGAAGTTTAACAACACCAGGTTAAAGTCCAACAGGTTTATTTGGTAGCAAAAGCCACAAGCTTTCGGATCCTTAAGCTCCTTCTTCAGGTGAGTGGGAATTCTGTTCACAAACAGGGCATATAAAGACACAAACTCAATTCCATAAGACCATAAGACCATAAGACATAGGAGCGGAAGTAAGGCCATTCGGCCCATCGAGTCCACTCCACCATTCAATCATGGTTGATTTCAACTCCATTTACCCGCTCTCTCCCCATAGCCCTTAATTCCTCGAGAAATCAAGAATTTATCAATTTCTGTCTTGAAGACGCTCAACGTCTCGGCCTCCACAGCCCTCTGTGGCAATGAATTCCACAGACCTACCACTCTCTGGCTGAAGAAATTTCTCCTCATCTCTGTTCTAAAGTGACTCCCTTTTATTCTAAGGCTGTGCCCCCGCGTCCTAGTCTCCCCTGCTAATGGAAACAACTTCCCTACGTCCATCCTATCTAAGCCGTTCATTATCTTGTAAGTCTCTATCAGATCTCCCCTCAACCTCCTAAACTCCAATGAATATAATCCCACGATCCTCAGACGTTCATCGTATGTCAGGCCTACCATTCCTGGGATCATCCGTGTGAATCTCCGCTGGACCCGCTCCAGTGCCAGTATGTCCTTCCTGAGGTGTGGGGCCCAAAATTGCTCACAGTACTCCAAATGGGGCCTAACCAGTGCTTTATAAAGCCTCAGAAGTACATCCCTGCTTTTGTATTCCAAGCCTCTTGAGATAAATGACAACAATGACAATTCACAGAATAATGGTTGGAATGCGAATACTTACAGCTAATCAAGTCTTAAAGGTACAAATTCTCCACTCACATTGTTTGTACCTTTAAGACTTGATTAGCTGTAAGTATTCGCATTCCAACCATTATTCTGTAAATTGAGTTTGTGTCTTTATATGCCCTGTTTGTGAACAGAATTCCCACTCGCCTGAAGAAGGAGCTTAAGGCTCCGAAAGCTTGTGGCTTTTGCTACCAAATAAACCTGTTGGATTTTAACCTGGTGTTGTTAAATTTCTTACTATGCAGTAGCAACAGGATTCTCAACTACCGTCAAACCAAAAGACATTCTGCCTATCACACAAATGAGTAATGTGATATATGAATTCCAGTGCTGGTTTGATGCCAATTATGTTGCCCATAAATCCTGACAACTGGTGGATCATATCAAACAGCATGTTCCTTCACAACAGGCAAAGTTTGTGCAGCATTTGCTGAACAATACCAAAATTACACTAACAAACAGTTTAAGATTCGGAGTATCTCAACTACGCTTCTAGAATTAGAAACTACATAAATACATATGGAAGGCCTGGTCCTCTGCAGGCATAAGAAATTTGTGCAGCAATTGTGCCTTGGCAATGCCTTGACCAATCAGAGTCCACTTGCCAACCAATCAGCACCCTGTTTCTCATGCAGTATAAATTGTTCTTGCCTTTGGAACTTGATATCTGTCCATCCTGATGAGTGCAAAATTAAAAGCTTCGGTAACATGTCTCCTTTTTCAGCAATCATCAAATTTTGTAATACCAAGTGACTGTTACATTTAGGGTTTCCCAATCCACTGGTATCTTTCCAGAATTCCAGAAGATTACAACCAATGCATCCACTATCACTGACACCACTTCCTTTTAAGAACCGAGGATGCAGGCCATCAGGTCCAGGGATTGCACAGCCTTTAGTCCCATTAGTTTTCCTCATGTATTTTCTCCAATTACTCCCTCCCTTTTGCCTCTTGATTTTCTGTTATTCTTGGGATATATTTTGTACTTTTTACTGTGAGAGCAAAGAAAAAATACTTGTTCACAGCCTCTGCCATGTTTTCCATTATTAGCTCCCCAGTCTCAACCTCTAAGACCATAAGACATAGGAGCAGAATTAGGCCACTTGGCCCATCGAGTCTGCTCCGCCATTCAATCATGGCTGATTTTTTTCTCATGCCCATTCTCCTGCCTTTTCCCCATAACCCCTGATCCCCTTATTAATCAAGAAGGGACCAACACTCACATTAGCTACTCTTCTGTGTTTTTATTTACTTGTTTTATATGCTGTCTGTTTTTTATTTCTTGCTAGTTTTCTCTCATATTCCAATTTCTTCCTCTTTATTTTTTAATCATCCTTTGCTGATTTCTAACATTTTCCCATTCTGTGGAACTACTCCTACTCATTGCAGTGTTATACACCTTTTCTATCAATTTGATACTATCTTTAACCTCTGCTGGTTAGGGGCATTGGCCATGCTAAATTCTCCCTCAATGTACCCGTTCAGGCACCGGAGTGTGGCAACTAGGGAATTTTCACAGTAACTTCATTGCAGTGTGTGTAAGCCTACTTGTGACAAAAATAAATTAATTAAACTGCAGTTAGCCATGGATGGTGCATCTTTTTCATAGACTCTTTCTTTCTTAAACTAATATTACCTATTCAAAAGTGAATAGAACGCAGCATTATCCAGGTAATGGACACGTATTTTCTTTACATATAAAGGGTGGGATTTTCCAGCAGGTCCCGCCAGTGCAGTGCTGACCCCCACCATGGGTTCCCCAAGGGTGTGAACAATGGGAAAGCTTGTTGACAGCGATGGAATTGGAAGATCCTATTGCTGACCAATGGCGCTGCAAAACACACCGGGGGTGGGTGGGGGGGTGGAAAATCCCACCACTATTGCATTTCTATCTTTGAAAAGCTTTGGTGCAAGGCGTTCAGATACAAGATTTTAAAAAATCTAACCCTTTTCAGTGAACAGGAGCTAATGTGACAGTCATGGCTCAGTTGATGCCATTCTCACATCCAAGTCATCGGGTGGGATTTTCCGGCCACGCTTGCCCCAAGACCGGGAAATCCCATCCAAGTCAATGGACCTTTGCATGGTCCTGACCCACCTGCTACAATTCCCGTGGGACAGGAAAGCTCCACCCATAAGATTCCAGGTTCAAGTCCAAGTTAATAGCACAAAAATCAAGACTGATACTCCAGTGCTGTACTGAGGAAGTGCTGCCCTGTCTTTCAGCTAACATGTTAAACCGAGACCCCTTCTGTCTGCTCAGGTGAATGTAAGAGATGGCATGGTGATATTTCAAAGAAGATCATAGGTGTTATCCTTGGTCCTGGCCAATGTTTATCCCTCAATTATCATCACCAGTACAGATTATCTGGACAACAATATATTGCTGTTTGTGCGAGTTTACTTTATGCAAATTGGCTGCCAGATTTCCCACTTTCCAACAGTCCCTACATTTCAAAAATACTCCATTTGCTGTAAAGTGCTCTACGAAATGCATTATTTAAAATACAAGTCCTTCTACAATAGTAATTCTTCTTGATGTATTTACTTGTCTACAATTTACCATGCTTCACTAATTTATTTTCAAATATATATCTTAAATTAATCAATTTCTTATTTCTATCAACAGTAACTACATTGTTAGTAGCAAGCAAAAGCAAATAACCATTCACGTAGAGACGGAGAACAAGAAGGAAAATGCATTTAATGCTAAAGTCATGGTCCATTTTTCTGATAACATCTTTTTTGCATCAGTAAGTAGAACATTTTACTTATATGTTACTTTACAGGATAACAAAAATATAGGGTGGAATTTTACAACCTTATCGCGCCCATTTTGCAGCGGGAAAATGTCGCAAAATCGGACATGATGCGACGAGCAGGAATGGAGCCCGTTTTTGTGCCCATTCCCATTTCACCAATAAAAGAAATCGTCACGATCGGCAGCCCACCCAGAAAGGGCGATACATCAATTTGCATTTCTTTGCATTCATCACAATGTAATTCGTGAGTTTCACTCCCAATTGTCCCAGCTCACCCACCGTAACCACCTCGTTTGTTGCAGCCAGGTCGGTCAGGAAAACACCTCATGTATAAAAGTTGCATTCAGGCTCTTGATCAGTGAGGGTGAGTGAGGAAGTAAGTCTCCACGTTCAAACTGCTCCGTCCTGCTCAGAGGGAGGTTGTTTCGTGGTGGCCATGTTGTGTTTCAGGTCGGGGAGGGGTCCCGCGAGTGTGTGGGGGGTTGGGGGCTGTTGTTGCTCACGGGGTCCAACCTCAGACTCTCAGCATGGACCCAGGTCAGAGCACTGGCCTTGGATCTTAGCGCTGATTCTGGGTCCTAGTGCTGGCAGCAGCAAGCACTGTTGCAGGTGGGGGATGGGCTGGAAACTCTTTGAAGTGGCAGTGCTGCAGCCTCAGGACTTGTCAAGCAGCAGTGTCTGTGGCCCATGCATAGGTTGCATAGGTTCTGGGTATGTGTTTGTGAGTGGAGTGGGGGGTGGGGCATTGTGGAGGGAGTGCACTGTGTTGCCATTCTGGGACCTGTGGGGAAAGGTATGGGGAGTGTGCATTGCTGGGGGCCTGTGGGGGGTGGTGTGGGGAGTGTGTGTTGCTGAGCTGGGGTGAGCAGAATTCTTTGACCTCTCCATCTGTCTCTCCCCTTCCCCAAATTCCCACCTGTTCAGATTAATCATGTGGCTTCTGCAATGCGACCCATTGATCTTTCTGTTCTTTTGGTTGCTGCTGGAGCTGAGGAGGATGAATTGCGGGCAGAAGAGACCCAGGCCCTGCCACTCGCAGGGGTAGAGGCAGGATGTGGCCGCCATTCGTCCTGAGGGGGTGGGGAGGAGGCAGGAGAAGGAGGGAGCAGAGACCCCAGAAGTTCCACATGCAAGTGTCCTTCGAGCAATTGTCGGGCGTCACGTGTCACCGATGGCTCTGGCTCCGAAAGGAGACAGTGCAACGCCTGTCCATTTGTTGCAGGACCTGGCACCTTGGGGGTACGGGGGTCACCCACTCTCAGTGGCTGTGAAAGTGATGGCCACCTTAAACTTTTATGCCACCAGCTCCTTCCAGACCACCAGTGGAGACCTTTGTGGCATTTCCCAACTATCCGTCCACAAGTGTGTTACAAAGGCCACGGATGCCCTGTGTGCCTGGACTGGCCAGTATATTAAACTTGACCTGGACCAGGCCCAGCAGGAAGCCCAGGCTGTAGGATTTGTAACCAAGGAGGAAGAGCCCAGGGTGGAGGGATGGTTGTGGGGGACATGGGAGTACCCGCTTCAGGCTTGACTGATGACGCCTGTGCGGAGGCCTGAGACTGAGGCGGAGACCCGATATAATGAGGCCCACGTTGCCAATCGTTCAATAGACCTCCAACCCTTCAATATAAAAAGGAAAAGGTTCCCACATGCCTCTGTTGTGTCATGTGAACTCTCATGCCAGCCCCATAAATTATGCTTCCATTGTGAGCTGAAGCCCTTTGAGAGACGTTACCTGATCAGACGTTCTGCTCCCCAGCCACATGTGCATCAGTTCTAGCTGACTGGACCAGCAGGTAATATGTCGGTGGACAATTTATATAATGGCAAGAGACTCCAATTGCAAAATGTAACAGCCCCAATTTTTAACAGAATATTAAAATTGTGTAGTAATCTCTTTAATAATTGTTTTGCACAATGACTTCACGTAAACAGATCAATAGATTATAGATATTACACATATATCAATAGTTTATCCTATTATAAAGCTTTTGGAGAGAGAGGGAGAGATATCTGTATATTTAAATTCTCTGATGGGTGTTTATCTTTTTATTTTAACAGGCTACGGACACCGACTGTAGTGAAGTAAACTCAAACTTGGTGTCCTGTGAAATTGGGTTACCGTTTTTAAAAGCAGGAGCTAAGGTGATTTTTTTTGTTCAGAATACTTCAGTGAATTCATTAGTAATACATGATTGGAATAGCGATGCCAGCAAATTTTTGATGATTTTTACATGCAATGAGGATAAGAGGGTTGAATTACCAAGCCTACACTGAAGACAATGGATACAAGGCTGGTCACAGGAAAAAAACTCTCGACGGAGAATGCCTACACTGGAATCCCCTTCTTCCATTCTTAACTTTCAAAATTAGGCCTCCAAAATCCCTTACTGAGGTACCAAAAATGGTCAATATTCATCGTGAAGATCATCAAGGAAATGGAAAACAGTGAGCGATAAGGCAAGGTAGATAAGGAAGTAATCATCAGATGATCCTAAGCGAGATGGATGGTCCCTGAGAGATCTGGCTTATCTAATACAATCCTGGCTAGAAACACCTCCATAGTCCTCAAACCCCTAGCTGAATCTAACTATAATTGGCTACCCAGGAAGATGATGAAAATCAATTTAGTCCAGAAAGAGTTTTTAAAATATGAAGATGTGTGACATGCTTCGTATTTGCCCCAGAAATGGGCGAGGTGGCCTCCCAGCCGTGTGCTTCCCACCGGTGGGAAGTGGCATGTTGTTTGCTAGCGGTGGGATTCTCTGGTCCTACCACTGTCAATGGGAATTCACACTGACGTCATCCCACACCAGCGGGAAACCTTCGAGCGGGGGTGCATTGCCAGCAGGACTGGAGAAACCCACGGGTGTGAACGGCCGGAGAATTCCAGCCGAGATTTAAACTTGAAACAGGTGAGGAGAAACGGGAAGAGTATCAGAAATGACAGCAGGGTGAGGAAGCATGATGTAACAGTCACTTAAGCAGCCAGAATCCTTGGAGGTACAGTGGAAAGGGCTCCAGCTGAAAGCATTTTCAATAAAGACCATAATGTAGAATAAGGATTGAATGTGCATTTATTCATGGTTTTCTCTAAAGTCTAAAGTTAGAATAATCCTGGTGTTCCCTTGCAGTTATTTTTTCAATATAGATTTAGAAATTACTTATCTTATGACTAAATGCTTAAGTCAGGGCAAAACTGGAAGTTAAATAAACTAAATTCAAATTTTATTTTTGTACATTGATAGAGCTCGTTTGACATCAACTTTGATTTTAATGTCAACAAACCACAGCGGGATACATATGTGAACTTCCAAGCTAAAAGGTAGATACCGAGCATCATAATAAGGACAATTTATTTCATATGTTTTTACAATTTCTATTTGGAAGTTTGAGTAATACCATAGCTGTTTTATTTTACAGTGAGAGTCATGAAGATCCAAACACTATTTCTGACAACAAAGCAAGCATCAGCTTTACTGTACAGTATGATACTGAAATTCTCTTCTCAAGGTATGGAGGATATTGCCAATTCGACAGTATTCTCTTGTAGTTTATTATTGAATTAACATTCAAGTGATCTGTGGTCATCAAAATGAAGGATGTCAGTGATCAGAACAGAATTTTTTTTGCTGTTAACTCCTTTGTTCTTTGTAAACTACAATCCTGTCCCCAAACCTCCTGTCCATCTCCAATATCAGGGTGGCACGGTGGTACTGCTGCCTCACAGCGCCAGGGACCCGGGTTCGATTCCCAGCTTGGGTCATTGATTGTGTGGAGTTTGCACGTTCTCCCCGTGTCTGCGAGGGTTTCCTCCGGTTTCCTCCCACAATCTGAAAGACATACTGGTTAGGTGCATTGACCCGAACAGGCACCGGAGTGTGGTGACTAGGAGAATTTCACAGTAACTTAATTGCAGTGTTAATGTAAGCCTTACTTGTGACTAATAAATAAACTTTTAAAAAATCCTTGAGCACAGGGTCAGGGAGAGGGGGGCCCAAAACACCAGGGCCCATACTCTAGGTGGGCCCATGCTCATTGGTCGAACAGCCTGTCAATTGAGATGATCTACCCACCAGAATGGCTGCTTTGCAAATATAGAAACATAGAGCCATTGGAAAAAGGAGCAGGAGGAGACCAATTGGCCCTTCGAGCCTTGCTCCGCCATTCATTATGATCATGGCTGATCATTCAACTCAATAGCCTGATCCCATAGAAACATAGAAAGCTCTGGCCGACGATTGCTGTCGTTCTGAATAACAACAATCATTGGCCAAGGAGGACACTTGGATTCCCCAGTCTCTCCTTTTTTTGCTTACCTCATTAATGCTTTTTTTGGGGGGCATTGGTGGGTGCTTTCTTCACTCTTCACTTCAGACCTGGCCGGAGGCTGCTATTGCATGAGGTAAGGTAAAGCACCTAGTATATGGGTGCCCAGACTTTAGTGACTTGAAATCTTTTTCGACAGTCTTCCTAACACAATCTACTAGCTCAGTTTGCCCAACCTCCCTGACAGGGATATTCAAAATGTAGCGCAATATAGGCCTTATACTGCCTGACTATGGATAAAATGAAGACAAATGCATCATAAACATTCTCGCATGCTATCATAGAAATCATAGAAATCATAGAAACCCTACAGTGCAGAAGGAGGCCATTCGGCCCATCAAGTCTGCACCGACCACAATCCTACCCAGGCCCCACCCCCACATATTTACCCGCTAATCCCTCTAACCTACACATCCCAGGACTCTAAGGGGCAATTTTTAACCTGGCCAATCAACCTAACCCGCACATCTTTGGACTGTGGGAGGAAACTGGCAGGACTTGCAGATAGTGAGGAACATTGTCAGAGGCTACAGAAGGATATAGATAGGCTGGAAATTTGGGCAAAGAAATGGCAGATGGAGTTCAATCCTGATAAATGCGAAGTGATGCATTTTGGTGGGAATAATGTAGGGAGGAGCTACACGATAAATGGAAGAACCATAAAGGGTGTAGAGACGCAGAGGGACCTGGGTGTGCAAGTCCACAGATCTTTGAAGGTGACGTCACAGGTGGAGAAGGTGGTGAAGAAGGCATATGGCATGCTTGCCTTTATAGGATGGGGCATAGAGTATAAGAGTTGGGGTCTGATGTTGCAGATGTATAGAACGTTGGTTCGGCCGCATTTGGAATACTGCGTCCAGTTCTGGTCGCCACACTACCAGAAGGACGTGGAGGCTTTGGAGAGAGTACAGAGGAGGTTTACCAGGATGTTGCCTGGTATGGAGGGGCTTGGTTATGAGGAGAGATTGGGGAAACTGGGGTTGTTCTCCTTGGAAAGACGGAGGATGAGGGGAGACTTAATAGAGGTGTATAAAATTATGAAAGGCATAGATAGGGTGAACGGTGGGAAGCTTTTCCCCGGGTCGGTGGTGACGTTCACGAGGGGTCATAGGTTCAAGGTGAAGGGGGGGAGGTTTAACACAGATATCAGAAGGACATATTTTACACAGAGGGTCGTGGGGGCCTGGAATGTGTTGCCGGGCAAGGTGGTGGAGGCGGACACACTGGGAACGTTTAAGACTTATCTAGACAGCTATATGAACGGAGTGGGAATGGAGGGATACAAAAGAGTGGTCTAGTTTGGACCAGGGAGCGGCGCGGGCTAATTGTTCCTTGTTTCTCGTTTCAAGGCTTCATTCTATGATCATCTTGCTGGTGCCAGTACAGAGCGAGACTGCGGATAGTTGGGAACCTGTCTCGGGGGCAGGGAATTCAGATGGTGTTCGTAAAGCAGAAGTGGAAATGTATAGGGTTGGGAAGCATTTTCTGATCAGGGCCAGTGTGATCTCCTGGACTCGTTTCGATCGCCTCAGGGGGTCGGAGAGGAATTTCCCAGATTTTTTTTTCCCCATATTGGCCCTGGGGTTTTTACTCTGGGTTTTCGCCTCTCCCTGGAGATCACATGGTCTGGAATGGGGGGGTGGGGGTGAGTTAATAGGTTGTGATGAACAAAGCATCGTAGCTGTGAGGGACAGCTCGGTGGATAGGATATTAGGATGTAGATAGGCTGGAAAATTGGGCGGGGATCCTGGATTCAGGATTCAATCCTGGACCGGGGAGCGGCGCGGGCTTGGAGGGCCGAAGGGCCTGTTCCTGTGCTGTATTGTTCTTTGTTCTTTGTTCTTGAAACCGGAGCACCCGGAGGAAACCCACGCAGACACGAGGAGAATGTACAAACCCCACACAGACAGTGACTCGAGCCGGGAATCGAACCCGGGACCCTGGAGCTGTGAAGCAGCAGTGCTAACCACTGTGCTACCGTGCCGCCCAGTTTCTCTGCTAAAGGGCATTTGTAAAGCAGGTGTTTTTTTTACAACAATCTAGTATTTTACACAGAATCATAGAATTGTTACAGTCTAGGAGGAGACCATTTGGCCCATCAGGTCTACACCGACTCTCCAAACGAGCATCATGACTTAGTGCCATTCCCTTGCCTTTTCCACGTCCCACATTATTTCCATTCAAATAATCATCTAATATCTCCTTAAATGCCTCCCTTGAACCTGCCTCCACCATACATCCAGCCAGTGCATTCCACCCCCAAAGCATTCATTGTATGGAAAGTTTTATCTCACATCACACCTTAGCTCATTCCTGGTCTCCTCCCCTTCCATGATGTGCAGGACTTGGAGTCGATAATGTGTCTCTCTTTCACTCTGCTTCTTAAGCAAAAAAGGCAATAAGGTTTTATTGGCTACTTCTGCTGCTTGGCACTTTTTGATGGTCATTTTTATCAGTTGCTAATTTTTAAAATTACCAACCAATTTATTGCTCTGATTTTATTTTCGCTCAGTGAGTTTTGTCTTTTCTTCATGCCTTAACTTTTTTGCTTGATGTTATGCCAGATTGCTTTTTGGAGGATTGGCTAAAGAAGGTTATCTTTGCTCCAGTAGAAATGGGAAGTGCTGGAAATGCTCAGCACATCTGGCAGCAGCTGTGCAGAGAGAAACAGAGGTCAGTGACCCTTCATCAGAACTAGTGCAGAGCATGAACATGAAGCATTGACTCTGTTTCTCTCTCCACAGATGCATCCTGGCCTGCTGAGTGTTTCCGGTATTTTCTGTTTATATTTCAGATTTTGAGCATCTGCAGTATTTTGCTCTCCTATTGTATGCTCGATGATGAGCATTTGTAACTTTGTTCATCTCAAGTTAAAGTGGGAAAATGTTTATTATTCAGTGCAAAGTGTACTTCTTCTATTAACTAAGCCCACTTGTATGATTAGAAATAATTCATTATTACAGGTGAATTGTCATTTTTAAACTCAGAAATTAGGTGTCATGCGCAAATTGAATATGTCTCTGTTAGATCAAGATATTCCCATTTGGAGTTGGGATTATTGTTGGTGGTGCTTGTGAGGTTCAAGTCTTGGGTGCATCAGCCATCAGCTGTCTTTGAATGTATTAATGAGCAGTACCTTTGATTTAATCCCAAGATTTTGGGAAACACGCCACAGCCTATTTCAAAAATGAAAACACCTCCTTAATACGGACCAATGGTGAGAAATTTTGTCTCTCTCCCTGGCTCTGACAAAGAGTGGTTAGGAGTTCGAATGCTCTCCCTCCCTGAGACTGTGGTGGATACAGATTCAAATAAGCGTTCAAAAGGAAATTGGATAAATGCTTGGAGAAGAATATTATAGGTAAAGGGCAGGTGGGGGATGTGATTTCTGTTCGAACGAACTGGCACAGACTCAATGGTCTCCTTCTGGGTTGCAGTATTTCCATAGGAGCCAAAGTAAATTGCAAAGGTGGGGTGGTGAGTTTGGAGAATAAGGGGGCTGGAAACAAGAGAAGCCATGATTTCTCTCCCTGACCTGGCTTGAGCGTGTTGATAATTTCTAAATCTGTATCCATCTTTTTGTTTATATCTCCCTAACTGAATTTCTGCCACCAACACACCACCAGAATGGTCCTAACCAGCTGACACTGTCTAAGACTGTGACTGCAACACTATCCACCACACTATCCTCCTCAAGCATTTCTACTCTATTGTCCAGTTCAGGCGGACTGCCCTCATCCAGTCCCACTCCTTTCTACCTGATTGCATTCAGAACTTCTGTACTGATAGCTTGTTATCCGAGCTCCAAACCAGTACTGTGAGACTCCAACTATCTGTCTTTATCAGCATAGAATCATAGAAACCCTACAGTGCAGAAAGAGGCCATTTGGCCTATCTGCACCGACCACAATCCCACCCAGGCCCTACCCCCATATCCCTACATATTTTACCTGCTAATCCCTCTAATCTACGCATCTCAGGACATTAAGGGGCAATTTGGCATGGCCAATCAACCTAACCCGCACATCTTTGGACTGTGGGAGGAAACCAGAGCACCCGGAGGGAACCCACGCAGACACGAGGAGAATGTGCAAACTCCACAAAGACAGTGACCCAAGCCGGCAATCGAACCCAGGTCCCTGGGGCTGTGAAGCAGCAGTGCTAACCATTGTGCTACCATGCCGCCCATGTCATGTCCTGTTCCTAATTTACACCTTGTCCTTGGCAGCATTATCCGCAGACATGAGAAGAGCTTCTTTGTGTATGTTGCTGACACCCAGCTTTCTTTCTGCATCACCTCTCTCAAGTCTGCCACAGACTATGTGCACTCGCACTTAAAAATGAGCTCAAACTTTCTCTGGCCAAACATAGGGAACAACAGATTCATCATCTCACGCTCTTCCCACAAACTCCAAACCTCAGCATTATCCCAAACGTAAAGGTGCTCCGTGGTTTTGTTCATGTAAACCTGGCTGACTCTCTAAACACATCATGCCTAATTAACTTGACTAGAGTAGGATCATAGGATCATAGAATTCCTACAGTGCAGAAAGAGGCCATTTGGCCCATCGAGTCGACACCGACCACAATCCCACCCAGGCCCTATTCCCGTGACCCCACACATTTACCCTGCTAATCCACCTGACAATAGGGTCAATTTTAGCATGGCCAATCAACCTAACACTCACATGTTGGTAGCACAGTGGTTAGCACTGACCATGCAAAGGTTGACCTCGGGGGGGGATTTTCTGGCTGGTGAGCAAGATAGTGCAATAGATATTACATATATCAACCTTCTGAAGGAATTCAACAAGGTGTCACACAGGAGGTTGGTTAAGGAAATGGAAGCATGTGGAATTAAGGGGAAAGTGACCGTATCGGTATGGAATTGTCTCAGTGACAGGAAGCTAAAGGTGATGCTGATTGAATGTTTTTTCAGACAGGGAGGTGGTTTGCAGTGAAGTTCCCCAGGAACCAGTTTTCAGAAATTTAGACTCTAACATTTCGACCCACCGGGCTGCCTGTATCTATACTGATGAAGGGTACAGGTGATGCCATGATGATGCATCCTCTGTGGATTCTGAGGCATCATCCTCAGAGTTGGGTTTGGGACTGTGGCTCTGGCTTTTTGGGATTGTTGGCTTCCTCCTGTTTCCTGCTGGTACCTGGAATAGAGAGCAAATAAAAGTGACTGATTAAGCAGGTTCCTTAAATAAATACATCTCTCACCCAGTGCAACTGCCGAATGGAGGCTTCATCACAAGCTTACTGAAGGAGTTCCACTTTTATTGCCCATCCCTAATCACTCTTGAGAAGGCAGTGGTGAGCTGCCTTCTTGAACCGCTGCAGTCCATGTGGTCTAAATACACCCATAGTGCTGTTAGGGAGAGAGTTCCAGGGTTTTGACCCAGTAAAGTGAAGGAACGTGAGATAGTTCCAAGAAAGGATGGTGTGTGGCTTGAAGGGAAATTTGAAGGTGGTGGTGTTCTCATCCATCTGATGCCCTTGTCCTTCGAGATGTAGTGGCCATGGATTTGGAAGGTGCTGCCAAAGGAGCTTTGCTGAATTGCTGCAGAGCACCTTATAGATGGTACACACTGTTGCCACTGTTCGTTGAAGGTGGAGAGAATGGATGTTTGAGGAAAGGGAGCAATCAAGTGGGCTGCTTTGTCCTGGATGGTGTTGAGCTTCTTCAGTGTTGTCGGAGCTGCACCCATCCAGGCAAGGGGGGAGTATTCCATCACACTCCGGACTTGTACCTTGTAGATTGTGGACAGACTTTGGGGAGTCAGAAGGTGAGTTACTCACCACAGAATTCCCAGCCTCTGATGTGGATGAAATTCCTATTATGTCGATGACAGCTGTGGAGCATTCCCCAGTAAATTATTCAAAAACCGTTTGTCTTGCAAAGGATATGTGATTGAGAGCAAGAAGTGGCTGGCAGATGTCCCATTTGCTGGTGAGTTCAGCAACCCAAACATCTGTCTGACATTCTGTGTACCCATGCACTTGATAGTGCCTGATATCCTCTCAGAGTCATAGAAGTACTGTGCAGAAGAGGCCCTTTGGCCCATCGAGTCCGCACCGACGCATTAGAAACACTGAATTCCCACCTAATCCCATCTGCCAGCACTTGGCCCATAGCCCTGAATGTTATGTCGTGCCAAGTGCTCATCCAGGTACTTTTTAAAGGATGTGAGACAACCCACCTCCACCACCCTCCCAGGCAGCGCATTCCAGACTGTCACCATTTTCTGGGTAAAAAAGTTTTTCCTCACATCTCCCCTAAACATCTTGCCCCTCACTTTGAACCACTGTCCCCTCGAGACTGACCCTTCAACTAAGGGGAGTAGTTGCTCCTTATCCACTCTGTCCATGTCTCTCATAATCTTGTACACTGCGATCAAGTTGGCCCTCAGTCTTCTCTGCTCCAACAAAAACAACCCAAGCCTACACAACCTCTCTTCATAATCTAAATGTTCCATCCCAAGGAGCATCCTGGTGAATCTCCCCTCCAGTGCAATCACATCCTTCCGATAATGTAGCGACCAGAACTGCACACAGTACTCTAGCTGTGGCCTCATCAAAGTTCTATACAATTCCAACATGACTTCCTTGCTTTTGTAATCAATGCCTGAATTGATAAAGGCACCCTACTAACATGACCTGCTGCTTTCAGAGATCTATGGACAAACATGCCAAGGTCCCTTTGTTCCACAGAACTTCCTAGTGTCCTACCATTCATTGAGTACTTTCTTATCAAATTACTCCTTCCAAAGTGTACCACCTCACACTTTTCAGGGTTAAATTCCATCTGCCCATTTGACCATTCCGTCTATATCTTCTTGTAGCCCAAGACACTCTGCTTAACTGTTAACCACCCGTCCAATCTTTGTGTCATCCGCAAACTTACTAATCCTACCTCCCACATAGTCAACAATGTCATTTATATAAATGACGAATAATAAGGGGCCCAACACAGATCCCTGTGGTGTGCCACTGGACATTGGCTTTCAGTCACTAAAGCAGCCTTCTGTCATCACCCTCTGTCTCCTACAACTGAGCCAATTTTGAATCCATTTTATCAAATTACCCTGTATCCCATGTGAATTTACCTTTTTTACAAGTCTCCCATGTAGGACCTTGTCAAAGGCTTTGCTGAAAACCATATAAACTACATCGACTGCACTACCCTCGTCTACACAGTTGGTCACCTCCTCAAAAAATTCAATCAAATCTTGAGTATTGGTTTACATTTAATAGACAAGGCATTAACCCTGAGGGGAGAGCAACTTCTCATTATCTCTGCAGCATTCACTACCTCTGCAACCTTCACTATCACTGCAATATCCACTATCTCTACAATATCCACTATCTCTGTAGCATCCAGTATCCACTGAAAGCTTCAACATGTCAGTTTTTTCAGCAATACTCCCATTTTGTACCACCAAATAATGACAAGTTATCATTAATCAATAGCTCAATCTCAGGTGGTGTATCATAACCTATTCTGAGCACCACAACTTTGAAAAGATGTGAAAGCATTTAAAAAGTTGCCCAAAGATTGAGAAATATGGATCCAAAGATGAGGGACTTCAGCCATGTGAATGGGATTGTGCTTCATCGAGGAGATTTAATAGCGGCATTCAAAATCATGCAGAATCCAGACAGAGAAGAATAAAATAAAGTTTTCTTTTGGTAGGAGGATTGAATATTAGGCAATATAGATTTAAGGTGATTGGCAAAGGAACCAAAGCTGGCATAAGGAAAAATGTTTTATGTAGCAAGTCGTTATGATCATAGACGCACTGCCAGACAGGGTGGTGGAAGTGGATTCAATCTTGTCTTTGAAAAAGTTATTGGCTGAACACCTGGAACAGAAAACATTGTATAACGACAGATAAAATATGGAGGTAGACAAACTAGCCAAATTCCTTTTGCAGGAATCCAGCATGACCTTGAGGGGACAAATAGCCTCCTTCTTTGCTGTAGCTATTTTGTGGCCCTTTACCTCCTGATCTTTGGAACATAATAAAATATAGGTCCTAATACCATTCTGTTGAAATATTTTAGATAAATAATTGATAAGGGATTCCATACATGTTATATGATGCTCTATAAAATAATGGCTAACACAACAAACCACGAATTTAAATAATGAAGTTGTGAAATGTTATATTTTGTATTTGTGATTGTATATTCCAATTCTTAGCCACAGCTTTGATTCTTCTTTCTTCGATGTTACAGAGTTACGAACATAAATTACTATGAAATTTCTCCTGACAAACTGGTTCCGAAAATGGTACAGAAATTGGATGATCCAGAATACATTATTACACTCAGAGTACGTATGTTTTGTTGTTGCATCCAAGTGCACACTATCGGGCATTTCCCCTATCATATTCTCCACATCTTTCATGAAGGACAATAAACCAGGTGAAATTATCCAATGTGATAATAGTGTTTGCATGAAAGACATTCATGGGAAATTAAAACATAGAACATAGAACAGTACGGCACAGGAACAGTCCCTTTGGCCCATCATGCTGTGCTGAATATGATGCCAAATTAAACTAATCCCTTCTGCCTGCCCTTGGTCCATATCACTCTGTTTCTTGAATATTCATGTGCTTATCTAAAAGCCCGTTAAACACCCCTATTGTATCTGCCTGCATCACCACCACCTCTGGCAGTGCGTTCCAGATACCTATCACTCTCTGTGCAGTAATTTGCTATCGTAGTAATGTTGCAACCCTATTATTAATTTTGTTTTGTTTTTGCAGAAAGTGATATCTACAGGGTACAACTAATTCATGTATGTTATATTTTAAAGGTCAATACTGGGCATTTCCCTGTACAGACGGCCTATGTTACTGTTAAAATACCAGTAGCCACAAAAAAGGACAATCAACTTCTGTACCTTACTGGAGTAAAGCAGGTATGTTGTGTTTATAATTAAGTAATAAACAATTATTACCTAGCAGTATTGCAACAGCAGTGAAGTTCGACATGCGACAACTGCAACTTTTGTTCGAAGAACAATGTAAATCAGTTGCTTTGCACAATCACTCATGGTCAAAGTTCCTCCCAGCTGGTTGATGCTGGATCATACGCACTCAGTAAAATAACCTTGTTGAAATACAATACATTCAGAATCCAGTAACGAGGAGCAATATTTTGACTTTCTTCTTCTGTCACTCCAGTATCTCTTGCCATAGGTAAACCTACATTTTACATTACGCCCAATCAACAATATATGTTCTAGAGTAGACGCAAACAAAACTGATTGGCCTGAATCTCCAACCTCCTCAGACACCTGGCAAGAATCCCGATGCCCTGGTAAATGGCCAAAATACCCGCTTCCCAACGGGTGTGGGGGCTCTCAGGATTCACCCAACCCACCCCACCGGCCCAATAATTATGCAAACCCGTTAATTTATAGAACATAGAACATAGAACAGTACAGCACAGAACAGGCCCTTTGGCCCACGATGTTGTGCCGCGCTTTATCTGAAACCAAGATCAAGCTATCCCACTCCCTATCATCCTGGTGTGCTCCATGTGCCTATCCAATAACCGCTTAAATGTTCCTAAAGTGTCTGACTCCACTATCACTGCAGGCAGTCCATTCCACACCCCAACCACTCTCTGCATAAAGAACCTACCTCTGATATCCTTCTTATATCTCCCACCACGAACTCTATAGTTATGCCCCCTTGTAATAGCTCCATCCACCCGAGGAAATAGTCTTTGAACATTCACTCTATCTACCCCCTTCATCATTTTATAAACCTCTATTAAGTCTCCCCTCAGCCTCCTCCGCTCCAGAGAGAACAGCCCTAGCTCCCTCAACCTTTCCTCATAAGACCTACCCTCCAAACCAGGCAGCATCCTGGTAAATCTCCTCTGCACTCTTTCCAGCGCTTCCACATCCAATTTGAATGTCATTAGCGGGTTTGACAGCCCATTCATCAGCCTCTCACCATTCACCTAGCCTGGTAGCGGGAACGTCACCAGGCAGGCTTTACATGTGTTACCCACAAGCAGAGACATGGTGTACTGGAGCCTGAGGGTCCAGGGGAGCACCACCAATCCCTCAGAAAAGAGGGGCATCCTTCCCCCTACCAATCATGGGTCACCCCCCCCCCCCCTCCTCCCACACACACACCACGCAAGTATGAAGGTGACCCAACAAGAGCCCCCTCAGCTCCCCTTCCCCTTCAGACTCAGCACTCCCTCCCCCCTCAGAGTCCCCACTCAGCCCCATCCCCACTCAGACCCCCACTCAGTCTCCCTTCTGCCCCCTGGCATTGACACCCTGGCCTGGCACCTTGGACCTCAAGGGGACTTGAGGAGTTGGGTCCAGTGGTCATTTGCTCCTCTGCTGCTGTCCAGCTGCAAAGGAGCGTTCCCTCAAGGATCTGGGAGGTTGGGTGGGGGAAAGGGATTGACCTCGCCACTCTCCACTGGGATGGGGGTCTCAAGGCTGGACTGCCCCTTCTAGCCATGGCAGACCTGAAGATATGGGCGGCACGGTAGCACAGTGGTTAGCACTGCAGCTTCACAGCTCCAGGGTCCCGGGTTCGATTCCCGGCTCGGCTCACTGTCTGTGTGGAGTTTGCACATTCTCCTCGTGTCTGCGTGGGTTTCCTCCGGGTGCTCCGGTTTCCTCCCACAGTCCAAAGATGTGCGGGTTAGGTTGATTGGCCAGGTTAAAAAAAAATTGCCCCTTAGAGTCCTGAGATGCGTAGGTTAGAGGGATTAGCGGGTAAAATATGTGGGGGTAGGGCCTGGGTGGGATTGTGGTCGGTGCAGACTCGATGGGCTGAATGGCCTCCTTCTGCACTGTAGGGATTCTATGATAATTCTATGATAATCATCATTCTATGATAATCACCCCGGCATGGTGATTTCAGGCAGCTATATGATCAACATCTGCATTCCTGCCTGTCAGCTGTGAAAATTGTTAAGTGGGTAAACTGGGGTTGTTCTCACTGGAAAGACGGAGGATGAGGGAAGACCGAATAGAGGTGTATAAAATTATGAAAGGCATAGATAGAGTGAACGGTGGGAAGCTTTTTCCCAGATCGGTGGTGACGTTCACGAGGGGTCATAGGTTCAAGGTGAGAGGGGGGGAGGTTTAACACGGAAGGACGTATTTTACACAGAGGGTGGTGGGGGCCTGGAATGTGCTGCCGGGCAAGGTGGTGGAGGCGGACACACTGGGAACGTTTAAGACCTATCTCGATAGCCACATGAACGGAGTGGGAATGGAGGGATACAAAAGAATGGTCTAGTTTGGATCAGGGAGCAGTGCGGGCTTGGAGGGCCGAAGGGCCTGTTCCTGTGCTGTATTGTTCTTTGTTCTTTGGCCAGGTGACTTTAATCTCCATGCTCCATGATTTATTCAAAACGATTGTGGTTTGCAAGAGAGGAAGTGAAACCACAGACTGTCAATTAGGCTTCGACTCTGTCAACATTGCGGTCAGGATCAATGGGGTGCTTAAGGTCCATTCAAGTGTGAAGGGAAATGAAAATTAGCACAGGTGGCTGGAGGATGATAGAAATCCATTGAGCTGTCAATGGAAGTTTTTTTCAAGGCATTGCACATTGAATTTGTTAGAGTTCAAAGATTTCCTTTGGAATGGAGAGAGTTTCAAAGAAGTCAGCTTGCTAGGAAGCCTCAGAAACTTCAAATCAAAGCTGTGTGCATACATTGGAGCTGAGTGCACAGCTGTGCAGACTGGAACCCCCTCGTGCCCCCCACCCCCCTCAGGTGAAATTGACATCTCCCCTTTGTCAGAGGACTACAAAGGGGTCTGCTCACACATGCAGCTTCTGACGGGGAGAAAGGAAAATCTCTGCAGTAATTTAAAATGATGCCAGCTGTCCAGTGGCCTGCCAGCACCACCAACCCCTCACCAAAGAGTCATCCAATGGAATCCTTAGAACTCTAACAAATTCAATGTGCAGTGCCTTGAGCAAGATTCCACTGACAGCTCAATGGATTTCTATCATCCTCCAGCCACCTGAGGTGGAAGACGGAGTGGTGTGGCTGACTGGGGGCTTTGAGGGGAGGGTGGGCTGAGTGAAGAATCTGAGGGAGAGGTGCTGAGTGGGGGATCTTGGGGGAGGGGAGCTGAGGCGGGGGGGTGGGGGGCTGAGTCGGGAGAGGGATCAGATCAGGTCACCCTCAGGGGGGTTACAATTTATTTGTGGGTGGGGGCAAGGATGCCTCTCTTTGGTTAAGGGTTTTGGTAGTGCTCCCCTGGTGGGAGCTGGTGGGGGGACCATTTCATTTTATGGGAGGGGAGTCTGTCTAAGTGTGGAGATAGGGGTGCCCTTTAAAAATGGCGGCCCCAGTCCCGGAACAGCCAGGCTGGCTGGTGGGTTGTTTGAAACGAGCTTATTAGCATCTTTCAGGTGGATGAATCCCAACACCAGTGGGAAACTCTGCCATTTTCCCACCAGCATGGGCACTTCGCCTCAAAAGGGGAGAAGCGGGCCCAAAATAAACACATTTATTGTTTCTTTTTCATGAGAGAGGTTCGTGCCTACTGCACTTGGTGGTTTCTGTCATCCAAGCCATGTATTTCTAATCCTGTGTTTGTGCCTGTGGTGGTCACCTGTATCAATTCTCTGGTCAAATGCAATTTCCCTGATTGGTATACTGATTGTTCTAAGGGAGGTTGGAATGATCCTTGAATCTCTTTTATTGAGCAGGATCAGGTAAGGAGATGTACTTCTGACGGGAACGGTTCTAAGCTGTGGGTAGAAATTCATAAGGTTACCTCTTCAGAAAGTTTAACAGTCATTGGTACTAGTCAACGAGGCAGCATTTTAACAAGGTTGGATTTATACCAGTACTGCAGCAAAGAAGAAACCAGCCTATGGACATCAGTCATAATCCATCATTGCTTCTTTATTCAATGGGTTTTGGTAGTGCTCCCCTGGTGGGAGCTGGTGGGGGGGACCAACCTTCAACATTTGAGACTGATATTCAGGAGCAGTGGAGTAATGAAGGACAATTTATGCTTTGTGTTTGGTCATTCGATATAGTGATCCTGTTTTTCTAAAATAATTGCAGGAAAACAACATAATTTGTGATGCAAAACTTAATACTCTGAATATTGAACAGAAAAAACATTCCACAGCTTTTAACAAGGAGAGTCTCCGGGATGTAAATGATTTGGTAAGGCAGAATGTTATTACTTAATATTTTAGTACTTGGACCTGGCATTTACTTAGAGTTTGGTCACTTAAACTAATGTTTGGCAATTTGTGTAAATAACTTAACCTATTTTCACTGCACAACCATCCAGTATGTCCCTGAATCTGGTTACCATGGCAGCCAACTATGTGTCACCAAAGCCAACCGAGCAGACATCTTGGCAGGTATTGGGTATTTTGGCACTTAGTAATGTAAAGAGAACCTGGCCACATGTTTGTGTTAATGCTCAGGATTCAGCTGTTAAATTGTTCTCGAATCAGCTACTAACAACAGTTTGAGTGGTAACAAATAGCTGGACCATTTCAGATTCCTTCATGTCATTGGAATCCACCCTTATAAAACTGACAGCCTTCCTCCATTGCTGGCTCCCTGTCAAGTGCTTGCAGCATGAGCTCCCAACTGCATTTCATGTGTGACTGACAGGGCCAGCATTTACCTACGTAAAGCACAGGACTGGCATTCTTTGTCTCTCTCAGTTTCTTACAGACTGACCATACTAATGATACTTTAGAGAAACCTGCAACCCGATCCTACAATGGCTTCCTATGAACACCTACCCTCTCAAAGTCCATCTCCACAGCAATGTATATCATCACATGGACCTTGTATCCAGATAAAAGTGTGAATTAGCTATCCTTCTGGTTATCCTAACCTGTTACTATCTTGGAAGTAAATAGTTTATAGTATAACAGTTTGCAAACCTGACATTATCCTGACATTACTGATACCTCCCTGCGGCTTGGAGACTGACAGTCTATCCACCGTCAGCACCTCTGCCCTGGTCATTGTTTACAGATGCAAGTACCTTATACTTTCTTCCCAGTGAAAGAACTAGGCTCCCCTTTGACAGTTAACAACTGAGTCACCAAAGTGACTTGTTGTCAGCAAAGTTCCGAACAGGTCACATTTCACCATTCGTTCCTCAATTTTACCATAAATTAAAGCCTCCGTTCCAAAACATACTAATCTTACAGACTTCATGGGGGGAATTTTCTCATCCATGGGAATCGTAGCGGGCAGCGGGGCCAGACCATGCAAAGGTCCGTTGACCTCGGGGGGTGGGGGGGGATTTTCTGGTGTTGGTGGCAGTGCAGCCAGAAAATCCCATCCCTTATTTGTCACACCATTGACCAACAACCTGAATCAGACTAGCCATATAAATACTGCAGCCACAAAAATAGATTGGAGGCTGGGAATTTGTCAGTGAGTAACTCATCTCCTGACTTCCCAAAGCCTGTCTACCACCTCTAGGCCCAGGTCAGGAGTGTGATGGAATACTTTAGCATTTGCCTGTTTGAGTGCAGTTCCAACAACACAAAAAGCTTGATACAATCCAGGACAGAGCAGTCCACTTGATCGGCACCCTATCCATCACCACAAACATTCACTCCCTCCACCACCAAAGCACAGTGGTAACAGGGTGCACCATATATGTGATGCACTACAGCAACTCACCAAGGCTCCTTTGGACAGCACCTGCCAAACTTGAGACCTCGTCCACCTAAAAGGACAAAGGTAGCAGATGAATGGGAACACCACCACCTACAAATACCCCACCAACCCACACACCATCCTGACTTGGAACTATATCACTGTTCTTTCAATGTCACTGGGTCAGAATCCTGGAATTCCCTCCCTAACAACACTGTGGGCGTCCCTTCACTATGGATTGCAGCAGTTTAAAAAAGGTGGCTCACCATAACTGTCTCAAGGGCAATAAGTATGGAGAACAGATGCGACCAACAATGCTCATATCCCATAAAAGAATTAAAAGAAACATAGATACTTATCTCACTAATATTAACTGTGACAGCCTGGAAAATGCCAATGGCAAAACCATTTAGCTCTGCTGTGATGTTGACTGCAGGACATTGTTTTCCTTATCAACATGTCGAGGTCAATTTGAAGCATGCAGTACAATGTCCTCACTGGACAAGGACAAGGATAGAGTCCTCAGAACATTGCTCTGTGCTCCTTGGGCCAGTTAATTTAGTTGGTACAGAAAGGGTGTCTGTGAACAGGCTTCCTTCTTTGTGTTAGCTTCCAGCAGATTGTTTTGTTTTCTTTCCTTGTCTTCCTCGTATGCCACAGAGATTGGACATTCAAGAGGAACCTGGGTCTTTTTTTTAAAGATTGAATAGATGGTTGAAAAAGTCTCATATAACCGCCTTCACAGACAGAGGATGCACTATATAAAACACTTGCAACAAGTGAAATAACATTAATTTAAATTTGTCACTGGGATCAGCTATTGGTCCCTTTAAGTTTAGACTGACTCACAGAACGACCAGAAAATGCTGGGTACAGAAAGAACAAAAGAGGTTGTCAGCATTGCAATGAAAACATTTGGGTTTGGTTTATATATATATATATATTAAGGAGGTTTCTACCTATGGTAAAAGTTTTAAAGTTTATTTATTAGTGTCACAAGTAGGCTTACATTAACATTGCAATGAAGTTACTGCGAAAATCCCCTAGCCGCCACACTCCGGTGCCTGTTCGGGTACACTGAGGGAGAATTTAGCATAGCCAATACACGTAACCACCACGTCCTTCGGACTGTGGGAGGAAACAGGAACACCCGGAGGAAACCCACACAGACACAAGGAGAACGTACAGACCCCGCACAGACAGTGACCCAAGTCGGGAATCGAACCCAGGTCCCTGGTGCTGTGCGGCAGCAGTACTAACCACTGTGTCACCGTACGTCCCCATCTACCATGTCGGGGTCCTCAATTCACTCCCATTTATTTATACTCAACACGACGATAGCAGAAAACTGGGTGATTCTGAAATTTGGGCAGAAGGGAAGTGAATTAGAACAAATCCTGCTTGATTTTCTGGCTGCTACTATTCTATATACTTCAATTAAATAAGACAATTTTTAAGTGACCTTGAACTTGTTCATACATTTATGTAATGTGAAACCAGTGACACTTTTAAAACTGTTTATTAAGTTTTACTTGTATTAGGCAAACGGAGCAGCAAGTAGACCAATATTACTTCCGTAAAGGCTGGACATTTTATGGAAATTATTTTTCCTGATTGAAGAGTCCCATTGTCAATAATATGTCTCACAATTTTATCTGTTTTTGCAGAACTGTAAAAATGCCAAGTGTGAAAGTTTTGTGTGCACTATTAACAACATTGACATGAACAAGCAATACTTGATCAACATTACTACAAGAATCTGGCTGGACACATTTATAAAAGTATGTATCGACCTTCAGATCATTCATTAAGATGAATTTTTCTTCAACTTTATTAAGCTGCACTTCCCTTACTCTTTCAAAATATTATGCATAAAACTACAATGCTCCCCTCAGGAAAAATCCTAAAAATGGCCATTTTAAAATTTTTTGCAAAAATTATAATATCAGAAAGTATTGACAATTCATGTTATTAAATGAATATGTGACTGAAGATTTTAGAAATCTGCATCTAATTTTATGATCTGTATCTATTAATTTTCCCACAAATAGGTTATAATTAATAACATCATGGGACACAAAGCTAAATTTTATATTTCATTATTTGTTCTTTGTAAAATCAGACATATAAATGTTTTATTCCTTCCTGATCTTCTTGAACTGATCATCACCTTTGGAGGTGGACAATTCCTCTTATCTGCACTGATGCCAAAAGGCACACATGACTGACATTGGGTACCTCATTGTTTTCATTCTTTACCTCCTTGCCACAGTTGAACACGTTTCTATCCGTTGCAATCAGCGGTGGGAGCATTGACTGATTTTCTCCTTCCTATCCCTTGGCATTGGCACCAAAAGCAGCAATATTATGACTGCCCCAGCTAAGATGACCACCACAGAATTGTTAGAGCACAGGAGTCCACTCAGCCCATTGTGACTGTGCCGGTTCTCTGAATGAGCAATTCACCCAGTGCCATTCTCTCTCCTTCTCCCAGTAACCTTGCATGTTCTTCATTTTCAGATAATTCTCCAATTCACTCTTGAATGCCTCAATTGAACCTGCCTCCTCCACACTCTCAGGCAGTGCATTCCAGACCCCAATCACTCACTGTGTGAAAAAGTTCCTCATGCCTTCTTTGCTTCCTTTCCCAATTACCTTAAATCTGTGCCTTCTGGTTCCGGATCCTTCCCCAATGGGCCTAGACTCTTTCTGATTTTGAATATGTTTAACAAATCTCCTCACAACCTTCTTTTCTCCAACGAAAACAGTCCCAACTTCTCCAATCGATTTACATCACTGAAATTCCTCATCCTTGGAATCATTCTGGTGAATCTTTTCTGCATCTCTCCAATGCCTTCCAAAAGTGTGGCACCCATAATTGGATGTTAAGGCCAAATCAGTGTTTTATACAAGTTTGATATAACCTCTTTGCTTTTTGATTCTATGTTCCTATTTATAACGCTGAGGATACAGTATGGTTTATTAACTGTGTTCTCAACTAGTCCTGCCACCTTCAATGACTTATTTACACTCAGATCCTTCTGCTCCAGTGCCCCTTTTAGAATTGTACCCTTTAGTTTATATTGTTGGCTGCACATTCAAGTGCCTCAATAAAGACTCTTGTGCAAATTGATTGGAGGGAAGGTGATGACCTAGTGGTATTATCGCTAGACTATTAATCCAGAAACTCAGCGAATGTTCTGGGGACCCGGGTTCGAATCCCGCCATGGAAGGTGGTAGAATTTGAATTCAATAAAAAATCTGGATATAACAATGTCCTGATGACCATGAAACCGTTGTTGATTGTCGGAAAAACCCATCTGGTTCACTAATGTCCTTTAGGGAAGGAAATCTGCCGTCCTTACCTGGTCTGGTTTACATGTGATTCCAGAGCCACAGCAATGTGGTTGACTTTCAACTGCCCTCCGAAGAAGGGAACTAGGGAAGGACAATAAATGCTGGCCAGCCAGTGATGCCCATGTCCCATGAATGAATAAAAAAATTAATATCACATTCATACTGCCTTTATTGTGTGTGCAAGGCTCTATGAGACATGAAGTCTAACTAGATTTTTAATGGCGTTCTAAATTCATAATTCCTGCTGAACAATCTCTGTAACCCTGGGAATACTCGTTTTATGTTTATGCCCATTATCATAAAAAATCAATCTTGAAGTAATAAAAGAGTTAAAGTTTGTTTCTCATCTTTCAATTTCTACATTAATCCCACGTGAATGTTCCAATCATTATTTTACTGTCAGTAAAATGAATAAAGTGAATGATAGTCAGTGGTTTTTAACTTCATGACTCCTGTCTGTGAGAATTGTTCAGTACGATTGGTTACTGTTTGACAACATCACCATTGCTGGTTGCTGGAGAACACTTAAGCTACTGTTGGAACCAAAACAAAGTGGGAAATTCATGCCACAGAGATTGCTAGTGTGGACCTATGTCCATTAAAATGAAGTCCTCTACACTGGAGCTGGATAAGACCCACCATTTTATAGTCAGCATAGCACTGTATATGCCAATGTCAAATTAATTTACCTATTTTTATATCTTTACTTTGATTAAATAGGACAATTTTAAGTGACCTTGAACTTCCTCATACATTTGTGTAGTGTGTAAGAAGTGAAATTTTAAAAACTTGAATTAAGTTTCACTTTATTTTAAGGCTGATTTCCAAAGCGTAACATTGAATCCATCTGCAGAGATTGATACAAGGAACCCATTACTGGTCATCAAAAGCAATACCTTAACAGTAAGTGATCTCAGAACTACCACTACAATTGTATTGCAAAGTTTCTTGTTATGTTGATACAATCGCTCAGACAGTTAAGACTGCAAATACAGTTAAATAGAGCTTGGAACAAAGAGGAGAATAACTAAAGTAGAAGGTACAGTCGGAAAATGTAATTACAAATACCTTGAAATGACATGCGACTACTACCCTTTGAGCACGCAATGTCTCTGTATGAATTTTCTTTGCTGTTTAAACTTGGGATATTAATTATTTTACTTTAATGCATTAAACATTTGCATTTTAATATTCATACAGCATAATTTCAAAAACAAATAGACTGGATAGCCTGGAGAAAAGTAGAAATTGCATTAATATTTCAGTGCTGGAAACATTCAGAATGTGGTGATATTACTAAATGGGCAACAATGGTTAGGCAGCTGGTTTACACTCTGCATGAGGAATGTCGGACATAGTGTAAAATGGGCTAACAGTTCACTGCTGCTCAATTTGTGCTGCTGTCCAAGGGGAGATTCACACTCAGAATGTTTGAGTTAGGGAGCTCATAGAAGCTCATAGAATACTTACAGTGCAGAAGGAGGCCGTTTGGGCCATCGAGTCTGCACCAACCACAATCCCACCCGCCCCATTCCCGTAACCCCGCGTATTTACCGTGCTAATGCCCCCGGCATTAGGGTCATTTTACCATGGCCAATCAACCTAACCTGCACACCTTTGGACTGTGGGAGGAAACCGCAGCACCCAGAGGAAACCCACGCAGACATGGGGAGAACGTGCAAACTGCACACAGACAGTCACCCGAGGCTGGAATTGAACCCGGGTCCCTGGCGCTGTGAGGCAACAGTGCTAACCACTGTGCCACCGTGCCGCCCTGCAGAAACATGATTCATTTCAGAAGATTGGAAAGAATTTAAGGGCAAAGATATATCACAGAATATTGAAGAATTGAGAAAACTGGAGATAAAGGGGGTATTTTGGAAATTGAAGGAGATAAATGGGTACAAAAACATCTGTCTGACAACATCTGTGGAGAGAGAACAGAGCCAATGTTTCGAGTCTAGGTGACCCTTCGTCAGGGCGGCACGGTAGCACAGTGGTTAGCACTGCTGCTTCACAGCTCCAGGGACCTGGGTTCGATTTCCAGCTCGGGTCACTGTCTGTGCGGAGTTTGCACATTCTCCCCGTGTCTGCGTGGGTTTCCTCCAGGTGCTCCGGTTTCCTCCCACAGTCCAAAGATGTGCGGGTTAGGTTGATTGGCCAAGCTAAATTGCCCCTTAGTGTCCTGGGATGCGTAGATTAGAGGGATTAGTGGGTAAAATATGAGGGTTAGAGGGATTAGCAGGTAAATATGTAGGGATACGGGGATAGGGCCTGGGTGGGATTGTTATCGGTGCAGACTCGATGGGCCGAATGGCCTCTTTCTGCACTGTAGGGTTTCTATGGTTTCTATGGTTTCCACAGATGCTGTCATACAGACATGCTGAGATTTTGCAGCATTTTTCTGTTCATGTTTCAGATTCCAGCATCCGCAGTATTTTGCATTTATCTTAAGATAAATGGGTAACCCAAGAAAGAAAATGAAACATAGTGCCAAACTGACTGTCCCTTCCCAGTCCTGTCAGCCCCACGCCCTCACCTTTTGTTCGCTACTGAAGGCACAAGGGATGTACCGGTTAGTTGACTCCTATAGAGTCCTACAAAGTTCTTCCAAATCTCTGGTTTCCCCTCCAACGTTTGAGCTCATATAGGCTTTCTCTTTGGTTCTAACCAAAGGATATAGCCATAGTTCCAAACCCCAGAAGTCCACTGACGAACTTTGTGACTCTAATTCCAGTTCTGCATGAGTTTATACCCTAACGCCACCAGCTTAAGGCCACCCCTGTGTGTTACTAAAACCCTGAACTAGTTCCCATACAGCTAAACTTCACTCCTCTCACTTGGTGCTGTGAAGTACTAAATGGTACATACTGCAAATCATCCTGCTATTTGGTCTTAGCTGTAAAACTTGTACATAAGGATTATAAGTATAAAGACCACTTATTTAATGTTGCATAAAATAATTGATCGAGCTGTGGAAATCAATCCCCAAGGCACTGATAAAAATCCCAGAATAACATTTAATGAAAATGGAAATTCCTGTGCCTGTTGAAATACCTGTATGGCATAAGTATCGTTTTTGTTGTAAAACAGCATTCTGAGATAAGTAATGGCATGAGAGATTCATTAGTTTTGTCTAATATATTGTAATTTACAGAGTTTATTGTTCTTGTTATGGAACTGTATATCTACCATGAGCACTGCTATGGGAGATCCATTTGTTTTATATCAACTCACTGATCCCATGCTCCTGGCAGGGAACAGTTACCTTAAGGGAGCATGAGTCGGAGGATGAACACCACTCTGTCACACATCCTCCAACCCAGTTTCCTTCAAGCATAACTCCTTGCTAGGACCAGAAGATTGGTCAATTTAGACGCAAATCTGTACTTTCTATTTTTTGTTCCAAGTTGATTAGTTTTAGAAATTTTTGAACAGTGTTAAGGTATAACTGCACTTTCGCTTTAACTTTTAGATCCCAATTAGAATAACAAAACCAATGGAAAAAAAAGTAGTTCCTGTCGGAGTGATTGTGGGGAGTGTAATAGGTGGATTACTTGTACTTCTCGCATTGACTGGTGCCATGTGGAAAGTAAGTACCTTCTAAATTTTGTAAACTTAAACATTTGGTTCTGAGGGTCAGACGCCAATGAGCATCGCAATCTATTTCTGCTAGCTATTTGATCATCATAACATTCACAGCAATTCCCATTACCAGACAATTCTGTAATTAGCTACTCCAATCTGTAGCATGCAGTAGAAAGTTGCATGTAAATTGGTAATCTATGTGACACTAATGGCCAGATGATTCCATTGATAGCATTGTAAGATTAGGGGGACACAGTAGCTTTGTGGTAACCTCTGGACAAGTATTGCAGAGACCCAGGGAGCATGGGTCCAAATCCCACCATGACAGCTGGTGGAATTTGAAATCAGTTAATCAACCTGGAATTGAAAGCTAGTCTCACTAATGGTGACCATGAAACTAGCATCAATAGTTGTCACAAAAACCCTTCTAGTTCACTAATGTCCTTTAGGGAAGTGAATTTGTCATCCTTACCTGTCACCTTACTTTAAGAGATCGGGACACACTTTAAACAGGGTGCCTGATCTCAGTGGAGCCAGCCTTGCCAGCTCTATCAGAGTGATAGTGTAAAACACACCCCCTTGCTTTTTTTTGACAAAATGTCAGAAGATCTGGAGAGATCTGGGGAGAAACGCACTGGTTTTCAGTCAGAACCTGATACTTTGCAATTTTTCTTGGAAAATTCCATCCAATATGTTTTGAATGAAGCACAAAATGTTACAGTTCGGAAGGTGATCATTTGGTCCATAAAGCTTGTTCCAGCTCTCTGCAGGCAGCATCCGTACATTAGTGAGTGTGGAATTTCCTTCACACTCTTCCCAGAGCAGAAGGTCACCCAGTTCTTAAAATTTCCTAAAATAGCATTTGCAATTGAATAGATCCATTAGTTGTACACAAGAGACATCGTACTCTTTAAGGGCCTTTGCAATTCTCTGACTTAAATCTGTTTTTTCCAGCTGGGATTCTTTAAAAGAAAATACAACAAACTGGGAAAAGATGAAGAGGACAATGAAAACAGTGGCGACAATGATGCTGAAGAAGAATAATGAAAGATGTTTAATGTCACTGTGAATTTTATTTGTTCTGTTAGCGCGACTCTTTAGAGTGAACAGCCAGGTATGCCTACTCACAAATGATGTGGAACATCAACTCACTATCAAGTGAATTTAGAGAGATAGTCCAGAAAAAAGATGAATGTTTGGTGTATTCAATGTTTACATCTCATGAGAATGAAATTACACTTTTAAAGAAAAGGAACAAAGCTTACGTTTCATTGTAACTGTCTCACTAAAAATCGTAGAAACGCATGGCTTTAAAATGTGTTGTTTCTAAGAATGCGATTGAATTTGTGTTGTCAATTATGAAGAAAAACAGACTATTCTCCATGTTAGTTTTAAGGAATTTCACCCTTAATCATTTGGATTTCAGAATAGTTAACGTCAATGACGCACATCAGACAGAAAATTGGCAAATATATCAGTGCTCCAGGTTTTACAATATACACTTGATATTTTAAAATGGAAAATGCGCGGTGAGCAAAATTACATTGATAGTGGCTGAATTTTATTATATGGTGTCCTTACTGTAAAAGATAAAAATAAGTAACATTTACACTTCAGGATGTTTTAATTTCTACCTGCATCAACATGCAAAAGTCAAATTTTGCTGTTATGCTATCTGATACCTTACCAATTGTCACTGAGGTACTGAGTGCAAATCTCTGCACATGTGGCGCTAGCAGGAAACCTTGCTCACTGGGAACAAATCTCAGAGAATTGTATGTAAGCACTTTCCAAGTTTCCAAAGTGAAACGCTGATGGGCCAGGTTCACTGCTGGCAGCACATCAAAGATTATCCCCATTGTCTTCACATGCATAATGACCAAGAGCAAATATCGGTTCTGATCTAAAATGTGATGTAACACATATCCAGTACATCATAGGGAATGTTAACTCCACACTTAAAGTTACATTGCAATTCTTAACATGCATTTTAGTATTTAATGTTTTCCTATGTTGTAAACCAGGCCACCATAAAATCCTATCATATTTTACTTGAAGAGATGCCAATTTTACTCAGTTCATACTGGGTGAGATTTTGCGGCCTCGTTCGTCCTGAAACTGTAAAATCCCGCCCAAGGTCAACGGACCTTCCCATTGTCCATCCCTCGGCTGCTCCGATTCCCGTGGCAGGCGGGCCGGTAAAATTCCGGCCACTGTGTCTCGCTATTTCAATTTTGATCAAAGCTAGAATTCATCAGCAAGTGATTTGTGTTATATTCTAAACACTGAGTGGCATTCTAACTACAGTCACAATGACAACTACCATGCAATGGGTTTAACTTACAAAAACTGAAGCCATGGTGAATGTAAGTTTTGGCTCAGTGGTACTTTATTATGTGAATAAAACTTTACTTTCTTCTGCATATTTGTTAAGAAATCGGGATGTTTAGGTACAATTAATCTTGGGGATTAGATTAAAAGTGAAACGATTCTTTAAGTCTGGTACTGTTTTAAATAATGTGATTAGCAGTTTATATTTCGTGTGCATTAAACTTTCTGCCTCCAACATTTGAGTTTGTATTTTGATTTTTCAAACAGTGTAAAAAGAACATTGCCAAAAAGCTGTTGTTAAAACAAGCGTGCTGAGCACACTGGTAGTTTATTTGAATCTTATGTAAAAGTCAGCTATGGTACACTGGTTGGGACTTTGCTATTTGCACTGGTACGTTTTATATATATATATATATAATTGAGTTTTCCTGCATTATGTTTTTAATTAATATTTATTAGGTGGTTTCTTGCCCAAACTTTACACTTCCGGTTTTTATGGTGGAATGAAAATGTAAAGGGTTTTCCCATTTTGCATTAACTCCTTTTTATATGAAATGCCTGTAACTTCTGTAATTCACAGACTTTATTAAAAAAAAACATATATAATATTGTGCTGAATGTGTATTTTATTTTACTGCCAACATTATCTTTATCCTTGTAGAGCAGTTTATGAGCATAGTTTTCCTGGGTGTTGTTTCCACAGGGACTCTATACATCTGTTACCGCGCATTGCTGGATGGGGCATGATAAAACCTTGTAAATTAATGGAGATATTCTGTCATTTCAGTCATTCAGAAAGTAACTCTGACTTGGGAAACATTGAAAGATGTCCTGGAGTGTGTGTTTGTGAGTGAGAGAGTTTGTGAACATTGCACTGGAAGTGCAGAGCAAGTTTATTGATTTTGGTAGTAAGAATAGAAAAGCAAAGATCTGACATTTCTAAGTGTTGATGTTCAGAGAGACTTACTCGCACAAGGAGTACAGAAAGCATGCAGAAGTGCCTTGCAGTTAGGAAAGCCACAAAGTGTGTTGGCCTTTATTGCAAGAGGATTTGAATACAAGAATAAGGAAGGTCTTGCTGGTATTGTATAGGGCTTTGGTGAGATGACGGGGGCAATTTTTGGACCACGCTATGCCTGGCACAGATTGAGCCGTTCCTGGAAAGTAGTGCACAGGCCTAAAAATTGTTTCATGCCCAATGTCAAACAGTTTGCAATCAATTGTTGGAATTGTTGGAATTCTTTGAAGATGTAACTAGAAAAGTTGACAAGGGGAAGCTAGTCGATGTGGTATATTTGGACTTTCAGAACGCTTTTGACAAAATCCCGCGTAAGAGATTATCGTGCAAGATTAAAGCGCATGGGATTGGGGGAAGTGTATTGAGATGGATAGAACACTGGTTGGCAGAGAGGGAACAAAGAGTAGGAGTTAATGGGTGCTTTTCAAATTGGCAGGCAGTAACTAGTGGGGTGCCACAGGGATCGGTGCTGGGACCCCAGCTATTCACAATATACATTATTTGGATGAGGGAACAAAATGTAACATCTCAAAGTTTGCAGATGATACCAAGTAGGGTGGGAGGGTGAACTGTGATGAGGATGCAGCGATCCTTCAGAATGATCTAGACAGGTTGGATGAGTGGGCAAATCAATGGCAAATGCAGTATAATTTGGATAAATGTGAGATTATTCACTTTGGAAGTAAAAACAAGAAGGCAGATTACTACCTGAATGGCTGTAAATTGGAAGAGGGGACTGTGCAGTGGGACCTGGGTGTCCTTATGCACCAGTCACTCAAGGTAAGCATGCAGGTGCAGCAGGCGGTAAAGACGACAAATGATATGTTGGCCTTCATTGCGAGAAGTTTCGAGTACAGGAGCAGAGATGTGTTGTTGCAATTATACAGAGCCTTGGTGAGGCCACACCTAGAGTATTGTGTGCAGTTTTGGTCTCCTTTTCTGAGGAAGGATGTTCTTGCTCTCGAGGGAGTGCAGCAAAGGTTTACCAGGCTGATTCCGGGGATGGCGGGACTGATGTGTGAGGAGAGATTGACTAGGTTAGGGTTGTTTTCGCTGGAGTTCAAACGAATGAGGGGGGATCTCATAGAGACTTATAAAATTCCAACAGACTAGACAGGGTAGATGCAGGGAAGATGTTCCCAATGGTGGGGGAGTCCAGAACCAGGGTCACAGTCTGAGAATTCAGGGTAGACCATTTAGGACGGAGGTGAGGAGACATTTCTTCACCCAAAGAGTGGTGAGCCTGTGGAATTCATTACCACAGGAAGTAGTTGATGCCAAAACATTGAATGTATTCAAGAGTCGGCTAGATAAAGCACTTGAGGCGAATGGGATCAAAGGTTATGGGGAAAAAGCAGGATTAGGCTATTGAGTTGGATGATCAGTCATGATTCTAATAAATGGCGGAGCAGGCATAAAGGGCCAAATGGCCTCCTCCTGCTCCTATCTTCTATCTTTCTATGCTGGTCCCTTTCCAATGGCGCAAACTGAATCATGTCCAGAAAGGGAGCAAGGCCAATTAGCACATTTAAAATAGTACTTAATTATCCTTAGCCCATTCGATAACGGATTCTCCCAGCTACCGGGATGTTCTGTCCTTCCAGCATGGTGCAAAACTGGCCAAAATCACTACTGGTCTCCACCAGCGGAAACCAGGTGCAAAGGCTATGCTGGGGGCTTGGAGGCCATTGATGCCCCCAAGTGGTCAGGAACATGGCCCACCTGGCAAACTGGCAATGCACATTGGGCACCTCAGAAGTGCCAGTGTGCCAGTGGTAAAGTGGTGGGGTCTGATTGGGGCCTCAGATGCGGTTATGACGTTGGCTCCGCAAGTGGGGTTGTGCAGAGGTGGAGCATGAAGGGAGACAGGTCAGAGGTTATGATGCGAGGGCATGTTGGGGTCATGAAGGGAGATGCATTGGGATTCATGTCGGGGAGGGAGCGAGGAAAGGTGCCGCAGATGAAGGATGGGGTCCCAATGTCCATGGGGGGGGGGGGGGGGGGCGGTATGGGGTCTCCCAGTGCACTGAGGTCGGGGCAGCCTTCCAAATGGTGCCTGATCACTTTGCAGCTGGGCTCACCGGTGTGTTTAGGTCCCATCCCTTCCAGAACCAGCACGAAACTCACCACTCTTCCAAAAAGAACTATGTGTGGGACGATCGCAGTCCAGACCGCACCTGAGGGACCGGCGCGGATCATTCCAGTATTCTCCCCAAATAATGCTTAGTGTTTTTTAGGGGGAAAATGCTGCCTCCTGGGTAGTGTGTGCAACCTAGGTCTCCATATCTAAGGAACAATATCTCAAATTAAAATTCAGTGAGATAAAGAGAGAAAAAGCCAGGATAACGTGAAAGAAAATTGACACAAAAATAGAAAATACTGGAAAATCTCAGCAGGTCTAACAGCATCTGTGGGGAGAGAATCGAGCCAATATTTCAAGTCTCGATGACCCTTCATCAGAGCTGGAAAAGAAAAGAAAATTGGCAGCTGAGATAAAGACAAACATCAGAACAGAAAATTATTATCATAGAAATCATACAGTACGGAAAGAGGCCATTCGGCCCATCGAGTCTGCACCGACCACAATCCCACCCAGACCCGTACATATTTTACCCACTAATCCCTCTAACCTACACATCTCAGGAAACTTAGGGGCAATTTTAACATGGCCAATCAATCTAACCCGCACATCTTTGGACTGTGGGAGGAAACCCACGAGGAGAATGTGCAAACTCCACACAGACAGTGACCCAAGCCGGGAATCGAACCCAGGTCCCTGGAGCTGTGAAGCAGCAGTGCTAACCACTGTGCTACCGTGCCGCCCAAAGTTATGGAACAAACTGAATGTATTCCGTTAAGAAATAAATGCTGTTTAACTCAATACAGATTCAGGCACAGATAATAACTATTCTTCTGGATGTGTGAAAATCTCTGTGCCCATCAATCTTCACACTCTGATTCAAAGGTGAACGGATAAAAGAAGAAAATCAAAAAGGCGTCTAGAATGCTGCATTTAAAATCTAGAGGATTAAATGTTATGATACAGCTTTATAAAGCCTAATCAACGACTTTCTTTTATTCACTCATGGGACATGGGTGTCGCTGGCTGGCCAGCATTTGCTGCCTATCCCATTCTTGGTTAGATTGTTTCCTTTATGAGAAAAATCAGGGTTCAACTTGCAAAGCCAGTTTAACTTGGGAAATGTCACTGTGTTTAATACTAATGCACAGGATAGTACCCTGGGGCTGAAGAATTTGCAACACACCGAAGATAGAGAAGATGGAATGGAAGTTGAAGAAGAAGAGACAGGTGAGAAGGAGCCTGCTACAACTTGCTCTATTCCAGTTGATTACTACTTATAACGCAAGTTTTGGTTACTCCAAGACTTCTTCAGAAATCTATTGCAATGTCATGAGAAAATTTCTTGGAAGACATTTCTGAAGCATTTTCAGAAGTTACAAATTAAATGCTATGCAGGCTTCAAAGAAGCATAGCTTGCTAGGCCATTTCAGAGGGCAGTTGAGAGAGATTGCCATGGCTCTGAAGTCACAAGTAGGCCAGAACAGGTAAGGGTGGCAGAATTCCTTCCCTAAAGGTCATGTATAAACCAGATGGGTTTCTCCAACAATTAACAATTGTTTCATGGTTATCAGTAGATTCTTGATTCCAGATATTTTTTATTGAATTCAAATTCCACCAGCTGCCATGGCAGGATTCTAACCCGAGTCCCCAGAACCTTAGTTTCTAGATTAATAGTCTAGCAATACTAGGCCATCGCCTCCCCTCCCATCTGAAGTACACTGTTCATATCTGTGCACCAGTTTAGAAGGATACATTGGCCTTGGAGGGAGTGCAGAGTAGGCTTACAAGAAAGGCTCCAAGGGCTAAATTACTAGAGAAAAATCTGCCAAGTAGGTTGAATTTCGAAGAATATTTGGAATATTAAGCCTGTTTCTCTCTCCATAAATGCTGCCAGTCCTGCTGAGTATTTCCAGCACTTTCTTTTATTGCATCAACCAGGAATAAATTCTCAGCAATGGAGCAGATCAAATCAAAATTTCTGATATAAATGGGAACCCTGAAGGTAGATAGAAATTATTTCCACTGATTGAGAATCTAGGATTGAGGCACATAGGCCCAGATCTTCCTGTCTCTAGATAGTCAGAGATGGGATGTACATTGGGAGATGTATGTCAGGACCCTGCAGAGGTCCTGATGCACGGATATGCTTAGGAACTGCCCAGGAAGTTTAAACATCCAGTAAGTAGAAATCTACAAGATTATGAGGCATGGACAAAGTGGATAGTCAGAAGCTTTTTCCCAGGGTGGAAGAGTCAATTACTAGGGGGCACAGGTTTAAGGTGCAAGGGGCAAGGTTTAAAGGAGATGTACGGGGCAGATTTTTTACACAGAGGGAGATGGATGCCTGCAACTCGTTGCCGGGGGAGGCAGTGGAAGCGGATACGGTAGTGACTTTTAAGGGGCGTCTTGACAAATACATGACTAGGATGGGAATAGAGGGATATGGTCCCCAGAAGGGTAGGGGGTTTTAATTAAGTCCGGCAGCATGATCGGTGCAGGCTTGGAGGGCCAAAGGGCCTGTTCCTGTGCTGTAATTTTCTTTGTTCTTTCTTAGTTCTCGACTGTTTCCCTGCCACCTAGGACCTTCTGTGAATGTCTCAGATCCTGAGCTCAAGGTGGAAACTTAGGCTAGATATATGAGACTTATCTGGCTATCCAACAAATGTTAGATAGTTCACCAGGACGGCACAGTGGTTAGCACTGCTGCTTCACAGTGCCAGGATCTGGGTTCAATTCCCGGCTTGGGTCACTGTCTATGTGGACTATGAACGCTCTCCCTGTATCTGTGTGGTTTCCTCCTGGTGCTCCAGTTTCCTCCCACACTCCAGAGATTAGGTTAGGTACATTGGCTATGCTAAATTCTCCCTCAGTGTACCCAAACAGGCGCTGGAGGGTGGCGACTAGTGATTTTCACAGTAACTTCATTGCAGTGTTAATGTAAGCCCAATTGTGACACGAATGAATAAACTTTAAACACAGCTGAATAACTGAGCACAACGCACTCCCCACCCCACCAACCCAACATGACGACCACCCGACCTGATACACTACCCCCAGACCTAATTACCAGCCCTCCTGACCCTCCAATTAGCCCCTGACCCAACTACCCATATGCCGTTAAAGGACTTGGACCTTTAAAAGCCTACCTGAATACAACAGCTATTGTTGTAAAAAGGGACACGTCCTCTCCTTCCCCCAATTCTCCTGTGCTCAATGGGCTTAACCTTGGAGATGCAGCATTGCCAATTCCTGCATCAGCTGTGATCAGATCATCCCAGAAGAAATGGGCAGTATTGTCACGTTGGCAAAACCTTTGAAGGTAGTGGCAACATGCCCAGCATTGACAATGAACACAAGAATTCGGCCACTGACTAAAAATTACAGATAGGATGTTAAGGAGCGAAATTAGCAAATATTTCTCTGCTAAGGGTGATAGAGGCTTCTTTGACAAATGGCAATTGATATTTGGTGTATGACTTGGAGGGGAACTTGCAGTTCCCACGTCCTTATAGGTGGTGGATATTGCAGATTTGGAAGGTGCTGTCAAAGGAGCCTTGTTGATTTGCTGCAGTGCATCTTGTAAGCAGGGGAATTATGTTTAAGTGGATATGTCCTAGATGTTATCGAGCTCTTTAGTGTTGTTGGAGCTGCACTCATCCAGGCAAGTGTGCAGCATTCAATCACACTTGTGCCTTGTAATGATGAACACATTTTGGGGAGTCAAAAGATGAGTTACCAATCGCAGAATATCCCCCCAACCTCTGACCTGCTCATATAGCCTTCGCTGGTCCTGTTCAGTTTCTGGTTAATGGTAACCTCCAGGATGCGGATAGTTGGGAATTCAGCAATGGTAATGCCCTTGATCATCATGGGGAGATGGTTACAGATATTTGTGTCGCATATATGTTACCATTTTTTAAATTCATTCGTGGGACATGGGCGTCGCTGGCTGGCCAGTAAACATTTATTGCCCATCCCTAGTTGCCCTTGTACAACTGAGTGGCTTGCTAGCCATTTCAGAGGGCAGTTGAGAGTCAACGACATTACTGTGACTCTGCAGTCACATGTAGGCCAGACCAGGTAAGGATGATAGATTTCCTTCCCTAAAGGACATCAGTGAACCAGATGGGTTTTTCCCAGCAGATTCCCAAATCCAGATTTTTTTTATTGAATTCAAATTCCAACATCTGCCATGACAGAATTCAAACCCAGGTCCCCAGAACATTAGCTGAGTTTCTGGATTAATGGTTTAGTGATAATACCACTCAGCCATTGCCATTTATCAGCCCAAGCCTAAATGTTGCCCAGGTCTGGCTGTATTTGAACACTGACTGTTTCAGTTTCTAAGTGGTCGCGAATGGTGCTGAACATTGTGCATTCATACCCACTTCTGACCTGATGATGGAGGGAAGCTCATGAAACAGCAGTATAGAATCAATACACTTCAGGAGACCATTTGGCTCATCAAGCCTGCACTAACAACAATCCTATCCACGTCCTAGCCCCGTGGCACTAACGGGCAATTTATCATGGTCAATCAACCTAACCCGCACATTGTGCTAACCACGGTGCCACAGAGCCAGTATATCTGACTGTATCCCTCCCATTTACCACTATTCATCATCATTTGTTTTATCTGAATACAGAACAAGCGTCAGTACATGCAATGCTCAGAAGTATAGATAATGCATGCAATATTGATGTTAATGATTGATGTTAATTGCCGTATACTTTAATTAGTGCAGTGAACAAATTAAGACAATTTGTAAAATTGGTCTATGGCAAAATCCACCAATGAGGGGAGTTAAATAAACTCTGGTTAAAATTCAGTTCAAATTTATTGTAGAAAGTACTTTGAAAATTATTACCACAAAATCTGGGTCAAAATAATCTCTGTTCCATTTGCTAAATAAACAATTCAATGCTTTATTCAAGTATGCTCTTGGGGACTGTACATATTGAATACAGCCACTAGAGGTCACAATTTATCCATTTTATTAGTAGAGCCTAAATATTGGTGAGGAGCTGTTTTACATTAATTGCAAAAATTAATAATAAGTGATCACTGAAAATAACTGGATTCCTAGCCAATTGGCATTGACTGGGGTGAACTTTAGTGAGGCTGTTGCCATTTTTCAAGGGCTTCTGCAGCTGTTCCACCAGTTACAGTGGGTGTATCCCCGTTGAAATTCTTCCCCGCTTACAGCAAATTTCCATTTTCTCCTCACCACGAGGAGGGTTTTCCAACAGAAGCCGGAATCCTCCGAGAAGTCCACTAATATTTAAATGGTCTTTTACTTCAGAAAATCAGCCCCTTTAAAAAATGCACCAGAATTCTGCCAAACACAATATGTTCTGATTTAAAAGCCATTTCAAGTAACATTAAAAACATCATTATTTAAATGTACAACTCATAAAATTTGCTTCATGATTCTCATTTCAACCTTAAAAAATTGTGATCCTTCTTTCATGTAAGATTTTAGCTCTACATGTGTGCGTCAAATTGTTGCCCACTCAGAACAATTTCAAGCAGGTGATTGCTATTTACAACAGTAGTGAAATTTACAATGATTTTGGATGCTGGCTAGCGTTATTATATACTTTCAAATCTACTTTCTATTACTGCCAGGTGATGCAGAGCACATCAGTGTAATTCATGTGGACAAACATGACTGAAAAGATCAGACAAATGTTTCTCACCTGGGATACTGCCATATTTTCAACAATTAATTTTCCTGCAATTCTTGATATGCACTAAGTATCCAGTATTATGCTTTTAATTCTCAAAACTGAATTCACCTTTAGAATTATATAAACTGAGGGAGCACACAACAGCTTTCACATGTTAAAATTTAAAGAAGAGTTCCCTTTGATCTGAACATGATTCTCTTCAGAATTTAGCTTCAACTAACTTATTGGATATACTTGTTCAAAAATATACATTTTGATCAGCAGTATGAAATTAACTTGCATTAGCAAGAAGATTGACAAGTTCATAACATGGAAAGATTATACATATCTTTCTGTTCAAGTAGTGTAGAATTACATAGAATATATGTGTCATATGCCATACTTGTTATATACAAGTATAGCCCAAAAGCAAATCACCAATTACAATTAATGCATCAATTACTTAATTTCAATGCAGAAGGTTAAATGCTTTGGCAACAGACAGTGTGATAAGACTTCTTCACGATTACATTGAGATCAAGTTACTTCTGTTTATTTTTGTGCCCACTGACATTCTTTATTTTCCTTCCAGGCATATTCTTCTGTGTCATAAATCTCCTAAATCAAGAAATATAAAAGGAATTTTTAAAAATGAAAATATCCGACTGTTAACATACATATTCATGATGATCATGGCTGATCATCCAAATCAGTAACCTGTTCCCACTTTCCCGTCATATCCTTTGATTACCATTTTCCCCAAGAGCTATACCTAACTCCTTCTTGAAAACATATAGACAAGTGTGAGGTTGTGCATTTTAGCAGAAAAAAAATAGAAAGGCAAATTATTACCCAAATGGAAAGCAGATTCAAAATGCGTCTGGGCAGAGGGATTTGGGTGTCTATGTTCATGATTCAAAGAAATTCGGTATGCAGGTGCAGCATGTAATAAAAAAAGGCAAATGGGATATTGGCATTTATTGCAAAGGGACTGGAGTAGAAAAGTAGAGAAATGTTGTTGCAATTGTATCGGGTGTTGGTGAGATCACATCTGGAGTATTGTGTCCAGGTTTGGTCTTATTTGAGGAAGGATGTGGTGGCATTGGAGGCAGTTCAGAGGAGGGATGTAGAGAGAAAACGGAATTATAGACCAGTCAGCCTGAAATTGATAGTTTGTATGCTACCCTCCAATCCATAGGAATTGTTCCAGAGTCTATAGAATTTTGGAAGATGACCACCAGTGCATCTACTATTTCTAGGGCCATTTCCTTAAGTACTAGATTATTAGGCCTTGGGGATTTATTGGTCTTCAGTCCCATCAATTTCCCCAACATCATTTCCCTACCAATACTAATTTCCTTCAGTTCCTCCCTCTCAAACTGTGTACCCCAATATTTCTGGTACATTATTTGTGTCCTTTGTGAAGCAAGAACCAAAGTATATATTTAGTTGGTCAGCCATTTCTTTCATCCCCATTATAAATTCCCCGGTTTCAGCAATCCTCTTCACATACCTTTAGAAGTTTTTACAGTCAGTTTTTGTGTTCCCTGCAAGCTTGCCCCCGTACACTATTTTTGCCTTCTTAATCAATCCCTCGGGCCCTCCTTTGCTGAATTGCAAACTGCTCCCTATTCTCAGGTCCACTGTTTTTCTGGCCAATTTGTAAGCCTCTTCCTTGAATCTAATATTGTTTCTAATTTCCCTTCTAAGCAATGGTTTGGCCACCCTTCCTGTTTAATTTTTGCACCAGACAGGAATAAACAATTATTGTAGTTCACCCATGCGCTCTTTGAATGTTTGCCGTTGCCTAGCCACCATCTTCCCTTCAAGTAACCGTTAGACATTTAAGTGATTGCATGATTGCTTTAAGAGCCGATCACATGATTTGATAGCGATGTCATTGGGGTGTTTCACAGACACCTGCCTACTTTCACTTTCTGCTGTGTACAGGCAACAGCTCCGACAATAAATCTGTTGCTGTTATTTTGAATTTACATGTGCAAACCACATGTTTTTTTCTTTTTGTTTAAAACCCACAAACACTAACATAGTTAGTATATTACAATAATGTTCCCCAAATAATCACAGTCAACTCATGCCTCATACCATCATAGTTTCCTGTATTTAGATTCAGGAGTCTCACAACACTAGGTTAAAGTCCAACAGATTTATTTGGTAGCAAATACCATAAGCTTTCGGAGCACTGCTCCTTCGTCAGATGGAGTGGAAATGTGCTCTCAAACAGTGCACAGACACAGAAATCAAGTTACAGAATAATAATTAGAATGCAAATCTCTACATCATAAAGCCAGGTCTTAAAGGTACAGACAATTTCCTCCACCCACATTGTCTGTACCTTTAAGACCTGGCTGGCTGTAGAGATTTGCATTCTAATTAGTATTCTGTAACTTGATTTCTGTGCACTGTTTGAGAGCACATTTCCACTCCATCTGACGAAGGAGCAGTGCTCCGAAAGCTTATGGTATTTTGCTACCAAATAAATCTGTTGGACTTTAATAGTGTTGTGAGACTTCTTACTGTGTTTACCCCAGTCCAACGCCGGCATCTCCACATTTCGATTCAGGACCATAGTCTCAGAAACAATTATGTCACTCCCATCTTGATGAAGAACTCTATCATATTATGGTTGATCATCCCCAAGGGAGTGCCAATTATTCTTTTCTCAATACTTGCTACCTAGTCTAGGATCTAGTTAGTTCCTCAACGTATTGGTCCAGAAAACCATTCCATATACACTCCAGGAATTATTCCCCTACCATATTGTTACTAATTTGATTTGTTCAATCTATATGCAGAATAAAGTTACTCATAATTACAGATGTTCCTTTATCACATACGCCTCTGATCTCCTGTTAAGTGTCACGCCATCACCACTACAGTTTGGGGGTCTATATACAACCCTCACCAATGTTTTTTGTCCCTTTTGTGTTTCTTAATTCTACCCATACAGATTCCAAATGGGGTCAGAGCTAATATCCTTCCTCACCATTCCATTAAGTTCCTCTTTAACCAGCAATGCAACCCCACTGCCTTTTCTTTTTGTCCGTCCTAAATACTGAATACCCCTGGATGTTCAGTTCCCATCCCTGGTCACCCTGCAGCATGTCTCTGTAACCCCAACCATATAATACCCATTCACATCTGTTTGTATGATTAATTCATCCACTTTATTGCGAATGCTTCGCACATTAAGGCACAAAGCCATAAGTCTTGTCTTTTTAACATTCTTAGTCCCATTCCCATTATTTTTCATTGATTTTTCTACCTATCACTTTTCTTATTCCTCTTCTGTCTTTGTTCTTGTTTCCCTCTCTTCTGACTCCTTGCATAGGCTCTCATGCCTCATGAATGATATCTGCAGCCTTCTGCCCACCCCAACCTCCAAGACAATTGGTGACAAAATTTGGAAAAAATATTACGTAATGGAGTATGCATTCGTGGTTAGTCATACAACAGAAACAAAGTCAAGATGATAAAATAAATGAAAATGAAATTCAGAAAATAAACATTTTTTAAGATCTGAGCTGAGTGAAATCGACTTTGACCCAATGTTTTTTATCCAGGACCTCTCAATTTGTTAATGTCCAGTTTGCACTATCGCCATAACAAAAATGCCCCCCCCCCCCCCCCCCAGATGCCAAAGCTCATACCTTCTTCCATATTGGTACTGTTGCTTTCAAAGTAGTAATGCAATATTTCACTGCATCCAGAGACTCATTTCTGTGTGGAGAGGAGATCGCTATGATCACACTTGCCTCAGTTATATCAACTACTCTGCAGAAAGACAAAGTGAAAAATGGAATCTGAAGCAATTTTATGGAAAATATATTAACAACAAATTGAAATCCTGAAATAAATGTTAGAAACACACAAATATAACAGCTAAATCCAACAAGCCACTGGCACAATTTTTAAGCGGCTATTTAGATGAAGATATAAATTTTCTTGATCATTCTTATTTTTCCACCAGGAGTCTTGTTTTATGCTGTACAGGACCAGAAACTCTGATGTACAGTTTTGGGTCTCCTTACTTAAGAAAGGATATAACTGCATTAGAAGCAGTTCACACAACACTCACTCAACTGATTCCGAGGATGAAGTGAGGAAAGGTTGGACAGGTTAGACTTGTATTTATTAGAATTTAGAAGAATGAGAGGTGATCTTATTGAAACATACAAGATCTTGAGGAGAATGGATAGGGTGGATGCTGAGAGGATGTTTCTTTCTCATGAGTGAAAGACTAGAATGAGGGACATAGTTTAAAAAATAAAGGGTCTTCCATTTAAGGCAGAAATTAGGAGATTTTTTTTAAACTTGAGAGGCTCTATCCATGGAATTCTCTTCCCCAGAGAACAGTGGAGGTTGGGTCATTGAGTATCTCTAAGACTGAGTTAGATAGATTTGTAATTGTCAAAGAGTATTAGGGGAAGGAAGGAAAGTGGAGTTGAGGCCACAATCAGATCATCCATGATCTTATTGAATTCTGGAGCAGTCTTGAGGCCAGACTACCTTTTAAAAATTCATTCATGGAATGTGGGCATCTCTGCAAGACCAGCATTTTTTACTGCCCATCCCCAATTGCCCTTGAGAAGGTGGTGGTGAGCGGACTTCTTGAACTACTACAGTCCATCTGGTGTAGGTATACCCACGGTGCTGCTAGGGAGAGTTCCAGGATTTTGACCCAGTGACAGCAAAGGAACTTGATGTGGTTCCAAATCAGGATGATGAGTGGTTTAGAAGGAAGCTTCCAGGAGGTGGTGTTCCCACGTGTCTATTGCCCTTGTTGTTCTAGATGGTAGTGATTAGGGGTTTGGAAGGCGCTATCTAAATAGCCTTAGTGGGTTTCTGCAATGCATCTTCTTGATGGTACATTATGCTGCCACTGTGTATCACTGGTGGAGGGAGTGACTGTTTGTGGATGGGGTGCCAACCAAGCTGTCTGTTTTGTCCTGGATGGCGTCGAGCTTCGTGAGTGTCGTTGGAGCTGCACTCATCCAGGCATGTGGAGAATATTCCATTACGCTCCTGACTTGTGCCTTGCAGATGGTGGACTGAGGCTTTGGGGAGTGAGGAGGAGTTACTCGCCTCAGGAGTCCTAGCCTACAAATTTTTATTGCTCCTAATTCATAAGTTCACACAGGGAGTGTGATATGTACTTGTAGCAGATCCAATGGAAGAACAGATAGCATCCTTTGTAAGCATGACTGAGAATCCAACATGGTATGTTGCCTACCTGGTTACAAGGTGAGGGACATCTCAAACTAGCTTGAAAGGTTGTTGGACATGGAGAGAGAAAATCTCGTCAACGAGAACAATGTCGGGATCATTAATATTGGAAAGAGTGGACATGAGCTGTTGGGAGAACATCAGGAACTACTAGGTAAATTAAAGAGCAGAACCTCAAGGGTACGACTTCTGCATTATTGTTTGAGCCATGTACAAATCTGTGTAGGGATTAAGGAGGTAAACAGGTAGCCGAAGGAGTGGTGTGGGAAAGAGGGGTTCTATTTCTTGGGACAATGCACCGGATACTTTCCTCTCCACAGCCTTTGACTCCTTTGTTAATCAAGAATGTGTTGCAACAGGAAGGAACCTTAGTGTTGGGACAGGCTCCATCTGAACTGGGCTGCGGCCAAGGCCCAAGGGAAAATGATTAATCGGGCACTCATGGGGACTTTGAACTCAAACGTAGAGGGAGGGATCGAGTGTAAAAGATAGAAATAATCGTCCGAATACAACTGAAAGGGAAGAGAGTGGAGAGAAACGTAGAGGGAGGGATCGAGTGTAAAAGACAGAAATAATCGTCCGAATACAACAGAAAGGGAAGAGAGTGGAGAGAAACGTAGAGGGAGGGATCGAGTGTAAAAGACAGAAATAATAGTCCGAATACAACAGAAAGGGAAGAGGGTGGAGAGAAAAAAAATCAAATACTGTGCTTTAGGCAAAGGGAAAACTAGAAATTGTAAAATAATTAATCCGGAGAGAAAGTAATAAACATACAAGTAAAACATTAGAGCTCAAGGAAAGATTAGGTGAGCCACTTAAGTGTTCTTTACACAAACACATTTCAGATAATAAACAAACTGAATGTCTTGCAGATGCAAATTCAAATTGGAATTTATGATATGGTACCACTGCTGAGACATAGATGCAAGACAATCAGGACCCAGACAGGTAACTGAGGGAGGGACAGGAATATTTGGGGGAAGGGGTGGGGAGTGGGGGGGGGTTGGAGATGGACATGGGAGGAGGCTGGAGGGGAGAAAGAGGGTGGTTTTCAACAGTAATCTCTCCACCCCATCTCAATGTTGGTCCCTCGAGCAAGCAAGCACCAACTACATTTTAATAGAGCAAGTACACAAAATGAAACATTAAACGGCACAGGTTTTATGCATTAGTTGCAGAACCTCAAATATTATTTTCTTATCATTCACTTTACTGAACAAATGTCGGCACAAAATGCGAAATAAACAACATATTCTCATATTTGCTCTGCTAACTGCAAAAGCAAACAATGTTATTGAAAATCTATATTTATCTGCTTTATACAGGATAGTACAGAAATACAACACAGCTTAATCCTTTCATATTCGGTAACCCTTTCCCTTTTACTGTGCCTATGGTATTCTTCAGTACCATATGCGATCTAGTGCACTACATATTCAATATCAGTAACTTACCCAAGTCTGTGATGGACACTGATGTGCTGAATCATTGGCCATTTATTCCTTATATCTCTGCAAATCTTTTTTATTTCAGCTTCAGCCATTGAAATATAAGCTTCATATTCAAGTCGAACAACTTTCTTTCCTTCAAAATTGTTCCTGGTTGTACCTAACAAATGAGGCATATAAAGTAAAGATTTGTTAAAGTAACGCACAAATGATTTGTTGAACAGTTCTGAGCATGTAGGACTTGTAACAAACCTATTCTCGCCCTAAACCTACATCTCTCTCTAGTTCCTTTCGCATTAACTATTACATTATTCTAAAATAATCTCATCTGGGAGACCTACCCATGTTTCGTCAAGCCCATTCACACTAAACTGTTAACATCTAACTTCCCTTTCCAAATCCCATGCCAGTTGACATTAAAAAATGATCCATTTAGGTTTACATCATGGAAACAGGCCCTTTGGCCCAACTTGTTCAATGTTCTGACCAATGAAACCAAGCATGCCAAATGCCTTCATCACCACCCTATCCACTTGTGACTCCACTTTCAAGGAGCTATGAACCTGTACCCCTCGATCTCTTTGTTCTATAATTCTCCCCAGTGCCCTACCATTAACTGAGTAAGCCCTGCTCTGGTTCACTCTACCAAAATGCATCACCTTTCTTCAAGCAATGCCCACACATTTCAAAACTGCCAACTCCCTCTCCCTTTGATTAGAGTACAGTCGCTTCCTTTCCTTGCATCCACGTCAGTGACCCTTTTCCTTGGTTCCTTCATTCCACAACCCTCTACCAAGCACAACCCCTTTTCACTGAACAATTACTACTTTTTCTTTCCCATCCACCAGTAAAATCTACCTTTCTCTTCCTACTCGATCTTCTCCAGTGTCCTTTCAGGCATGGGAGACCAATAGTACCTATTATGTATTTAAACTATTCATTCTTGATGCTATAGTGTAAAAACAAAGTTGCATATTGTTGCTTCTATTTACATAGCACAGAAGTACCTTATTATATTAACTGTGTTCATAGTAGCAAGTCCCTACATGTGAATTGCTTCGTATCACCATGATACAAGCTTCTGAACCAACCTAATCCCATATAACTCAAAATTGATGTGTGCTCACACTTGTGTTTGGAAAGTACAATATTATCTGCTTACACACACCAGACTACAATGACTTGTTTATTAATTTTTTCTATAATATATATACATACACACACACTGCAATTAGACTATGAAGGTTATACTCTCTGGTTTTAACAATAACTAATATATGCAGTTAAACAACATTTAAATTTGCATTAATGATCATAAAAATGCCAATTTCAATGCAAAGGATGCACATTTTTCCTCATTGCATGATACAAAAAAGAATTCCATTCAAAAACATCGGGAGGCTTTCAGTTATAAATTTTAAAGAAGTATAAGTTACATTTGTTTGACAGCTGCATGTTGGAGCCAAGATATTTAAATCAATTTATGTACCCGACATAAAGGAAATATTAAAATTCACTTAAAAACACAGATAAAAAGCTGGTAAAACTCAGCAAGTCAATCTGAAACGTTAACTTGGGTTCTCTCTCCACAGATGCTGTTTTACCTGTGAGTATTTGCAACAACACCTGTCTTTATTTCAGATTTCTAGCATCTACAGTGTTTTACCTTTGAATTACCAGTTTCACCAGTCACCAAGAGTATCTCTTCAGATGAATGCTATGTTATCAACAATTTTAATTGAACACTAACTTGGTAACGAATAAAAACACATTTAAAAGTATTCACTCTGAACTAAGAATGCTTGAAACAGAATGATCATTTAAAAATGTTTTTATGTATCGTTGAAGTGCTGATAAATACGGGGATTAAATTAGAGACATTTTATTGCATAGATTATGTCCAGTCAGTGGTAGAGATCATTGATCATTAATATTAAACTGGCATTGCTGTGGTAACTGCTTAGTGTAATCAGGACAAACCCTGCAGAAAGCTAATTCTGATTAGCCCCAATAATTTTGCTTTAGTGTCATTTTTAAAATTCTGCGCAGAAACTTGTGTTAAGATTTAAATCTTTTAATAAACTATATGCTCTTTATGAAATAAATGTGCAGTTACTCTGCTATGCACCATTTTCAGCTGTAATTATATTCCTTTCAAATAAATTGTTGACTGTGGTTGCTAATTCATACCTCCTGCATGCATTAGGAAAATCAACATTTTGAAGTCTTAACACTACAAGCAAAGCAAGAGAAGGATTTCTGCTGATCAAAGTTGTGACATTCAATTGGTTCTTTGGAAGCAACGCAATCTACTTGCAAGCAGCAAGTTATCCAATATTCATAATAAAATATTCATAAACAGTAACTGCTCACAATGTTGTACGACAAACTGTTCTGTAATGCGTTCCAATGACAAGATTTTAAGCGAATACCACTAGATCCAAAGTTTGGGCATTATTTTCATGTTGAAAAATAATTGTTAAGGTAAGAATAATTATACTGTGCTTTTTAATGACAGCAGTTATATCTGTTCTTACACAATAAGATAGATTTTTTTCTTGCTAGCAAAAAAATCATTTGGTATATTAACTATATGGAAATCTTAATCTCTTGCAGTCGTTTTTTAAAGTCAAATATTAATTTCAGAATATTCACAGCAAAGTACAATGCGCATGAAGAATTAGATATCTCTAAGATTACCATTTGTAAATATACATGCAAGTTGTTGACAGTGTAAATGAAAAAGCATTTGTATGAAAACAGCCTAATAAATAACTGACTTGAATTTAGTAGGTCTTTCTATCTTATCTTAGACTATTTTGAAGAAACGATCGGTGGTTTTGTTAGTTCACGAATTATGAAGGCTCTGGCAAGGCTATAGTTATTTCCCAGCCCTTGATACCTTAAACAGGCCACATTTCTGAATTGACGCAGTCCTTGTTGTTGGTGTCCCACAACAATGTTCAGTAGGAAATTCCAGGGCTTTGATCTCATGATGATGAAAGAACAACACAATGTCAGTAGCAACTAGACTACATTGGTGATACATGGGGCAGCTATTGAATCTAGTGCTGAGACACTGATCATGTTCGAAGACCAAATCGGTCTTAGAACATGTCAGCTTTCTTAAATGCTGTTGCAGTTTTACCCATCCAAATGAGTCGTGAGTATTTTATCACATTGCCGAATTGAGTCTTGAATTGAGATTGCAGAGATTTTGAGATCAAGAAGCGAATCACACATGGAATTACATAGAAGTTACAACATGGAAGCAGGATCTTTAGTACAGTCATTTATGGAAGAAATAGCAGGTTCATCTGAATAACATCTGGTTCTAACTTACGAGGGCAGGTTGTATAATGTGTACCTTTTACCCCTTTGAGTTTAGAAGATTGAGGTTTTATTTAATAAAGGTGCCTAAAATAGGAAAGGATTGATAAAGATAAAATATTTCCACTGGTAGCGTAACCTGGAACAAGGTGATATCATCTGAAAATCAAGAGCTGGGCTATACAGGAGTGAAATCTGGAAGCACCTTTTTCCACACAATTAGTATTAGAAATGTCGTGGATGCAGAGTCAATTAAAATTTTCAATACAGAATTAATGGATTTTTGTTAGGCAAGGGTGTAAAGGGTGTGAAGCAAACGCAGGTAAGTCAAGTTTAAGGTACAGATCAGCCATGATCTAATTGGCAGTGCAGTGCCCCACATATCTCCAAGTAGTTTTCGCCCACTCTCTGAATCTAAATTTGAACGTATGGCCCTTTTTTCTTGGATCATCCCTCAATTATTACATTTCAGAGAGCTCAGCCTCTGCGCTGGTCTTAATCCAGTGTTGGCATAGATGAACAGCAACTCACATCTCTCCTACGCAATTCAGCTCTTACATCCATATTTGAATAATGACTATAATGATGTCTGTAGCTGACTGGTTTTGACAGAATTCAAACAATGTCAAGGAGTAGATTATTTGTGAATAGATGTAACTGGTTGTCACATCAGATAAGTGCAGCACGGTGGCACAGTGGTTAGCACTACTGCCTCACAGCGCTCGGAACTCGGGTTCAATTCCAGCCCTGAGTGACTGTGTGGAGTTTGCACATTCTTCCCGTGTGTGTGTGGGTTTGCTTCAGGTGCTCCAGTTTCCTCCCACACTCCAAAGATGTGTCGGCTAGGTTGATTGGTATGCTAGAATTGCCCCTTAGTGTTAGAGGGATTAGCAGGGTAAATCCCTGGGATTCAGGGAATAGGGCCTGGGTGGGATTGTTTGATGGGCCGAATGGCCTCTTTCTGCACTGTAGGGATTCTACAACTCATTCCATAACTGTGTAGGAAACTGGCCAGGTAAATTTATCCTTTTTTGGGAGTAGAACATACCTAGGTAATTTACATCATTGTTGCCAGTGTTATCCTTATTAAATCAAAGAATCATAGCATTACAGCAAAGAAGAATGCCATTCTGCAAGTCTCCAATCCTTTCCCTGCAGCCCTGCAATTTTTCTTTCCCATTCAGATGCTTATTCAATTGCCTTTTGAAAAGCTATGTCTAAATCTGCTCCACCACCCAGCCTGTAACCACTCATTGCAAAAAACAAAACACAAACTTGACTGAAGTAAAAACTTGGTTGAAACCACTTGACTGTAGGAGGGAATTAGTTCTTCTGCAAAGTCCTTCAGCACTACAGCAGGAATGTATCAGGACAGATTGTCTTGCTATGTCCAGTGAATTCAGATACTGTTTGATGTCACATGGAATGAACCGAATTGGCATCGATGCTGGAAAAATCCATGTTACATTGTATGGCTAGACTTCCAAAAGGCCTTTCAAGATTGCTATACAAACTAAGGTCAACAAGTGTCAAGGGTAAGACATGGATATGAGATTTGTAACTAGCTAAAGGGATAGAAGCAGAGATGTCGTAAGGGGAGCTAGATTGCAAAGGGCAGGTGAAATATTGAAGGGGTATTGTTCATGCTGGTATGAAACCGAATAGAGATCATCACTAGCTTATTTTCCTACTGCATATCATCCCTTCTTTCACCAGCACCTTCTCTATGGCAATTAGGGATGGGCAATAAATGCCAGTGATGCCTATATCCCATAAATTAATTTTTAAAACATATCCTCCATCCCCACCTCCAATAATAAGTGCGAGTAGCTCATCCTTAGTTTAAGACCATCCGATCTGTTGCTTCCGACATTTCACTCCTACCTCAACCCACTGGACCAATCTTCTTCTGATGTTTCCTCCTGTCCTAGCCCAAACTTGTATCCTTTTCTAGCTTTACTCCTATGCACCTTATGCCCTTTCGGAGTCCATTTTGTTCATGACACCCATCTCCTGCTCCTTTGACTCAATTCTCAATAAACTGCTGACTATCCAACATCCCTTCCTGGCCCCCATTACAAATAAAACGCTAGGTGACCGTGATGTTAACCAAACCTCCTCAACATGCCTGCAGCCTTTGGCATGGCTGACCACATTACCTTCCTCCAATGCCACTCCACCAGTGTTCAGCTAAGTGGGACTACCCTCACCTGGTTCCATTTTGAACTAGCTAATCATAGGCAAGAGCGACCTGGAATGACTTCTCTTCCTGGTCCCACAGTTACCTCTAATGTCCCCCCAAGGATCTTTCTTTGGCCCGCTCTTATTTCTTAACTACATGCCACTCCTCAGTGATAACCACCTGAAAATACAGCATCAGTTTTCACATGTATGCTGACAAAACAAGCTGTACCCTTTTAAAAATATATATTTGTTCAGGGATATGGACATTGCTGACAAAGCCTGCATTCTTGCCCACCTTTAATTACCCTCGAGAAAGGGAGTACCCTCTAGAATCGCTGCAGTACATTTGATGTAGATGCATGCACAATGTTATTAGGAAGGGAGTTCCAGGACTTTGACCCAGTGACCATGAAGGAAAAGACCAATTCAGAATCATGTACGACTTGGAATGGGACCTGCAGGTGTGGCATTCCCATGTGTCTATTACCTTTGTCCTTCTGGATGTAGATGTTGCGGGTTTGGAAAGTGCTGCTGAAGAAGGCTTCGATGATTAGTTTCTTTCTTGTTGGAGATGGTCATTGCCTGGCACTTGTATAGTGAGAAAGTTACTTGTCACTTATCAATCCAAACTTGAATGTTGTTCAAGTCTTGCTGCATGCAGGATAGAGCGGCTTCACTATCTGAAGTTTATACATTTCTACACGACAGTAGTTAGATCTCAGCCGGAATCTTGCATACAGTTCTGGGCATCACACTATAGGAAGGATGTGAACGCATTGGAGGAAGAGTACAGAAGAGGTTTACAGGAATGATTCCAGGGATGAGAAGCTTCAGTTATAGGATAGATTGCAGAGGTTGGTACTGTTTTAAGAGCCATGGGGATATGTTGCAACTGTACAGGACCTTGGTGAGACCGCATTTGGAATATTGTATGCAGTTCTGGTCACCTCACTATAAGAAGGATGTGGAAGCGCTGGAAAGAGTGCAGAGGAGATTTACCAGGATGCTGCCTGGTTTGGAGGGTAAGTCTTATGAGGAAAGGTTGAGGGAGCTAGGGCTGTTCTCTCTGGAGCGGAGGAGGCTGAGGGGAGACTTAATAGAGGTTTATAAAATGATGAAGGGGATAGATAGAGTGAATGTTCAAAGACTATTTCCTCGGGTGGATGGAGCTATTACAAGGGGGCATAACTATAGGGTTTGTGGTGGGAGATATAAGAAGGATATCAGAGGTAGGTTCTTTACGCAGAGAGTGGTTGGGGTATGGAATGGACTGCCTGCAGTGATAGTGGAGTCAGACACTTTAGGAACATTTAAGCAGTTATTGGATAGGCACATGGAGCACACCAGGATGATAGGGAGTGGGATAGCTTGATCTTGTTTTCAGTTAAAGCTCGGCACAACATCGAGGGCCGAAGGGCCTGTTCTGTGCTGTACTGTTCTATGTTCTCCTTGGAGAGAAGAAGGCCGAGAGGAAATTTGATAGAAATGTTTAAAATCATGATGGGGGCCAGACAGAGGAGATAGGGAGAAACTGTTTCCCCTCATAAAAAGATCAGGAACAAGAGGCACAAATTTAAGATCATTTGCAAAAGAAGCCAATGTGATGCGAGAAAATATTTTCACACCATGAGTGGTTTCGGTCTGGAACACACTGTCTGGAAGTTGGGTGAAGGCAGATTTAATCAAGGCATTCAAGAGAACATTAGACGATTACTTGAATAGAAGCAATGTGCAGGGGTATGGGGAAAAGGTAGGGGAATGTCACTAAGCCATAATGCTCGTTTGGACAGCCAGCGCAGGCACAATGGGCCAAATGGCCTCCTTCTGCACCGTAACAATTCTGTGATTCTAAGGAGTCATAAATGGCACTGAACACTGTGCAATCAGCAGTGACCATCCCCACTTCTGACCTTGTGATGGAGTGGAGGCCTTTAAACAAAGCAGCTAAAGATGGTTGGATCTAGGACCCTGAGAAACTCCTGCAGTGATATCCTGGGATGGAGATGATTGGCCTCCCAACAACCACAACCATCTTCCTCTATGCTCGGTATAACACCAAGCATCAAAGTATTTTCCTTCCATTTCCCATTTACTTCAATTTTGTTCACTTAATGCCACACTCAGTCAAATGCTGCCACAGCACCAACTTTCTCAACTGTCACTAACTTGGCAGACCGCTGGTCTGACAGATGAGCAGAAATTTCCTACAGTTAATATTGGGAAAACTGAAGCCGTCATCTTCAGAAGGCAGTCCAAGGTTGGGCTCCCTAGCCACAAACTTCCATCCCTGTCACTGGCATCTGTTCATGGCAGAACAAAACCACTCACAACTGTGTGGTCATATCAGGTGCTGTTTTGCGCTTCCAACCGCACATCCACACCAATACAAGGACTGCCAAGTTCCACTTCTGTAACATCACCCTGCCACAGCTCATCTGCTGTTGAAACCTTCATCCATGCCTTCATTATCTGTTGGCATTCACTTCATTCCACTACATTCTTGGTCAGCCTCCTACATTCAATCTTCCGTAAATGAGTTGATCCAAACTCTGCTGTCCCGGTCTTAACTCACACCAAATACCTATTCACCCAACACCACTGGGCTTCTCAGTTTGCTCCCACTTAAGGAACTTCTTGATTTTAAAATTCTCATCCTCGTTTTCAAATTCCTTCATGACCTCGTCCCCACTACAGCTGCATTCAGTTAATTTTGATGCCACCATTGGTGGCCGTGCTTCACTTTCAGCTGTCTGGGCCCTAAGCTTGGAAATTCCCTCCCTAAACTTCTCCACTTCTCTTTCCTCCTTTATGGCACTTATTAAAACCTACCTCTTTGACCAAACTTTTGGCCACCTGCCCCAAGATCACCTTATGTGATTCAGTGTCAAATTCTTATTTATAATGTTCCTGTTTAGTGTCCTGGGGCGTTTTGTTATATTTAAGGTCTTATATAAACCCACATTTATGATGTTGGGATACTCCAAGGATCGGTGCCATGATTTCTCTAATTCTGGAATTAGAATCTCATTTCAATGCAATTAAATTATAGATTTTACCAAGTTAAAAGGACAATGTGGATTCCGAGTAATCAGGAAAATCTTATAAAAAGACCCCAGAGCTTGCAGCTGGGCTCACAAAGGAAGGAAGCTTCAATTTAAGATTAGTTATTAAACATTTCCCTTGTCCATGACACCTATATCAAGATGTCATGGTACTGAATAATGGAGAAAAAATAAAGAGGTACAGATATTCTAGTTATGGGATAGAATTTACATTCCATCAGCAAGAGAAAACTTGCTAAGGGATAAGTTGAAAGATCGTAAGAACATTAGCTAATTTGCCACCAAATCAACATTCACATCTCTCTCCAGCATGACATTTGGCAACTTTCCAGCCCCTAATTGTAATGCAGATAATGAGCCTCATACCAGGAATCAGAGGAATAACTCAATAAATTGGAGATTTTCAGCCCCAAAAAGATGCATCTCAGGAGGTAAGCAAGGGACAAAACAGAATAGTGAAGGTAAACATAAAACAATATACTCAGATATGATGATATGCAGATCACCATCATGAATAACAAGTTTAAGAAAAATATCAGGCAGTATTTCTTAAAGAGACCTAGATTCTCTGATCAGCTTTAACATTCATGTTAATGCAGAGTTTTGCAAGTTTTCAAATTTAATCCTCGCAAATATACAACTACAGTACAATCAATAGCTGGAACAGGTACCAAGACACCAATACTTTGTACTTGTTTCAAGAAAGAACTGAATGCTGTAATGGGAACAGTACAGTGGCAGCAGTGTGTACCATTCCCAAGATGCATTGCAGTGCCCTGCCAAGCTTTGACAGCACCTTCTGAATTCACAAACTCAACCACCTAAAAGGACAAAGGCAGCAGACACATGGCAACACCACCACTTGCAAGTTCCCCTCAAAGTCACACACCATCCTAACCTGGAATTACTTTGCTGTTCCTTCACTGTTACTGGATTAAAAACCTGGAATTCCCTTCTTACCAGCACTCTTGAGTGTACCTACCCACATCGACTGCAGTAGTTCAAGGTCAGTAAGAAGTCTCACAACACCAGGTTAAAGTCCAACAGGTCCTTACTGTGCTTACCCCAGTCCAACGCCAGCATCTCCACATCGTAGTTCAAGGTGACAGCTTACTGCCATCTTCCCAAGCAAGATTCAAAAACACAGAGGTGATGGACACATTCACCCTCAAACCTCACAAATAGCCTTTGAAAAATCAAAGATCTGGGTAAAGAAATTCAAAATATTGTAAGACATATTATCCCTGCGCATTTTGATTAGAGCAGGAGGCATAGGAGAGGCAGAATCTGTAAGAAGCTGCTCCTCCAATCACAGATTCTGTCTCTCCAATGCTCACTGCCCTGGTTGCTCCAATCAGTTTTGCTCCCTTCCACTCTTGCTTCTCCTCCAAGACAGAATCCAGCAGCAAAGGCAGGGGGAGGGAGCCTGTGAGTGGAGGTCCAGTAGCAATTATTCTGGCTGGTTTCGCTGCCACTCTGCAGGAGATTTTCAGCTGCACCATGAGCAATTGCTTTGAGCAGCTGCTGGGCAATGAGAGGGATGAAGAGACAGCTAGTGGCCCAGTAATGAGTACAGCAGATCAGATCAGGTCAGGTTACATTTTCAGACCTGTGGATCATGACCCATTGATCGAAAGCTCCTCAGGAAATGCAATGCTTACCTCCCCATCTCCATTGAGCAACTAAAGCTTCCAACGATTGACTTTGCAATTATTAGCTGAAGAGCAATTTCCCAAAGAAAATTTCTAGTTCTTTTCAATGTAAGTGGGCGGTTTTGAGGGAATGACACCTTTTCTCATTTCAGGCTGGCATCCAGGCCAGGTGTGTAATAAACAGTTAAACACCATTCACCCTGTCCCAAATGATGATTATAATGACTTTTCCATCTTGCGCACCAGCCATGTGCATAGCCTGTCAGATTCAAGTTGGAAATCTGGGGCTGTATTTGCAGGCTTGATCAGTGCTAAGCCCAATGAGAACTTGGTTTAAGGCTATACAAATATTGTTCCCATGCAGTATCCTTCAAGCCAGCAGAGAAAAATGTGAGGATCTCTTGAATAAACCAAGGCTAGGTTTAAACATAGGTCATGAGGTAAAAGGACAGTGGCATCACCAAGCGTGCCCCCCCCCCAACCTGCCCACTACCCCCCCCCACCCCCCCACCGCCCCCGCATGCCACAAGCGCACACACATTTGCTCCCCTTTTCCATCTCCTATTCATTATCCTAATTGGTGGCACAACATCCCAAAAACAGAATGCTTTGTGCTCATCAATTTTCTATTTCTGAAAGCTTACTATGTCTAAATTGGTTGCTGTGTTACAACAGTGATTGCAATTCAAACGTAGTGCATGGCTTTAAAGTACTTTGTGACTTCCTAAAGCTGTGACATGACAGGTGCTATGTAAGTGCAGACTTTTGCTTATTTTAACATTTCCTTTGCTCTGTGCTGAAAATTGCTTTTTTGAGCAACATTTGCATGTGATCATTTTATACACAGAATCTTTCCATTTAGTATTTATAATATCTATCTAAAGAAGAAAGCCCTAGAAATCATTCACAAATAGAGAAGGCAATGTCACTATGTCACCTAATTAAGGAGTTACTGAACATGAAAAAGGAATGAAAATGTGAGAATAGTGGGAATGAAGGAGCCCTATAAAACAGGCCCCAAAAATCAAAACAAAGTCCTCAAAATAAATAAAGCTAGCAGTTTATTTTCTAAAATGAGCTCTCAAAAAAATATATTTTTACTACTGTTCAAGGAATATTAGGGATGGGCAACAAATGCTGATCTTGCCAGTGATACTCAGATTCAATGAAACAATAAAAGGGTTGTTATCCTTGAGAAGTTATTCAGCCATATTGTATTTAATTTTATATTCAAGTCCATTTAATCTTTATATTGTATCCAAATCAGATGCATTTTGTAAAGTAAAGAAATCTGTAAATATAAATTTCCTTGGTTATTGGAGGGGATCATTTTTGAAGATACCAGTCCATCTCCTATTGCATTATTTAAAGATTGCAGTAAAGGGGAATTGCCAAGCTTGCATGCACTGAAGGTGGTCAGGGCCCACTGCAAGGCAAATTCATGTGGGATAAAGTTCAGGGACAGAAGCCAATCCGCAGGCAAGGAACAAGTGTGAATGCCAAAGAGACCAACAATAAGACATTGTAATCTCATAGAGCTAAAGATATAAATAGTTTTCATAATTTTAGGCCAAAATTATACATATTTTAAGGGTTTGTTATATTCTTTTTCAGCTACATTTCAGAAATAAAGATGGCAGCCTGCACGATATTGAAAAATAAATGCAACGGCACAACCAGTTGAAACGGAAGCCTTTGAAATGGAAGCACTTGCTTTTCAGTGGGACCTTTGATGATCTTTGACCTTTCAGTGATTTGGTATGTTTAATTTGCTTATTTGAGCTAATGAGAAAAGCATAAGTTTTTTTGACTGCAAAATGGATTGTGTGTGTGAGATGTCACGTAGCTATTTATGGTAAAGGTTATGTACAAATGGATATTTTTAGAATGCTTCCATAGATTAAAAAAGATGTAATCATTTTAGTCTCTTTATACTTTTTTTAAAAAGATACTTACCTAAGGCAACAAAACCAAATTAATACTTTAAAGTCTGCAGGATAACCAATTCCACAAAACCTGTTTGCATAACAATACAACTTTTGTTTTTGGATAAAGCTTCTCTCACACAAAGTAATCTGCATATCTTTTACCTGTGCATCAGTAGTCATGTGTCTATTTCCTTTTTAGGAAGATGATGTTAGGAAGTATGTGATAACAATAGCATTATGTTTAGCTGTATAAAATATATTTGCATGTTCCTCAGAAAGAATTAATTAATTATAAGTGATTGGTATACAGCTTGGTCAGACAAACACTAAATAAGATCAATGGCCAGTTAATTTATTTTTCATAGTTCAGGTTGAGGAAGGAATATTGGCCAGGAAACTATAGAAGTTGCCCGCTTTTCTAATATGGGATCATTTACATTCACCTGAACAAGCTGATGCAGCTCAGTTCAATGTCCTATCTTTGGTAATGTGGCACCACATTAGTACTGTACTAAAACAGAAACCTAGGCCATCTGCTCAAGTCTAAGAATTGGACTCAAATCCATAAAGCTTTTACCCAATTGAATCAAATTGACCACTATCCAAAGATCCATGCACCTGGAAATCAAAGTTTATGTTGAATTCTAAGAAGCTATGTTCTAATAAAGAAAATTATACCATGTTATCTACTATAAAATGTAAATACCTGTTCTTCACGAGTTCTCCACCTGAAGGCAGGTCTTTGCCCATTATTTACGGAACTACAGCAAAGTGCCAAAATTTTCACAGGACATTAGTGTCACTGGCTCGGGCCAGCAATGTTATTACCTATCTCTAATTGCTCTTGAGAAAGTGGTGCTGAGCTGCCTTCTTTTCTTGCACTTATAGTTAAGGTGAGGAAGCAGGCCCCATGTTTATCTCAATAAGAACAAGGACTGAACATAATGTTGTTGCCATTAATCATATCCACACGCTAGCCTTCTGACCAACTGAGCTAAAAGGCCCCCAATAAATATAAAAACAAAAATAATTAAAGATCAATTCTCCCCAGAAATTGCAAACACAAGAACAGCAGAGTTTAATTTGCTTATTTGAGCTAATGAGAACAAAGAACAGTGCAGCACAGGAACAGGCCTTCGGCCCTCCAAGCCTGCGCTGATCACGTTTACCTATCTAACGAACCGCTTATATCCCTCTACTCCCCGTTTGTTCATATGCCTATCAAGATAAGTCTTAAATATGGCTAACATAACTGCCTCAATCACCTCACTTGGCAGTGCATTCCAGGTCCCCACCACTTTGTGTAAAAACTTCCCCTGCACATCTCCATTGAACCTCTCCCCTCTTATCTTGAACTTGTGTCCCCTTGTAATTGGCATTTCTGCCCTGGGAAAAAGCTTCCATCAGTTCACCCTATCTGTACCTCTCATAATTTTATAAACGTCTATCATGTCTATCAAGATAATGCGGGGGCTGGATAGGGTGGAGGCGGAGAGATTCTTTCCACTTAGTAAGGAAGTTAAAACTAGAGGACACAGCCTCAAAATAAAGGGGGGTCGGTTTAAGACAGAGTTGAGGAGGAACTTCTTCTCCCAGAGGGTGGTGAATCTCTGGAATTCTCTGCCCACTGAGGTGGTGGAGGCTACCTCGCTGAATATGTTTAAAGCGCGGATGGATGGATTCCTGAGCGGTAAGGGAATTAAGGGTTATGGGGATCAGGCGGGTAAGTGGTACTGATCCACGTCAGATCAGCCATGATCTTATTGAATGGCGGGGCAGGCTCGAGGGGCTAGATGGCCTACTCCTGCTCCTATTTCTTATGTTCTTATGTTCTTATGTCACATGCCAGCCTCCATCTTTCCAGGGAGAATAATCCCAGTTTATTCTATCTCTCCTCATAGCTAGTTACCCTCCATACCAGGCAGCATCCTGGTAAACCTTTTATGCACTTGCTCCAAAGCCTCCATGTCCTTCTGGTAGTATGGTGACCAGAATTGGACACCATACCACCATACAAATGTGGCCTAACCAACGTTTTATACAACTGTAACATAATTTGCCAACTTTTATACTTGATGCCCTATCCGATAAAGGCAAGCAGGCCGTATGCTTTCTTCACCACCTTTTCCACCTGTGCTGCCACTTTTAAGGGTCTGTGGACCTGTACTCCCAGATGTGTGTGTGTCTACTCCTGATTGTTGTGCCATTTATTTTATAGCTCCCACCTAAATTGGATCTACTAAAATGCATCACCTCGCATTTGTCCGGATTAAATTCCATCTGTCATTTCTCCATCCAATTTTCCAATCTATCTATATTCTGCTGTATTTTCTGACAATCTACATCACTATCCGCAACTCCGCCAATCTTAGTATCATCTACAAACTTGGTAATCAGACCAGCTACCTTTTCTTCCAAGTAATTTCTTTATATTACAGAGGTCCCAGCACTAATCCCTGCGGAACACCAGTAGTCATGATGTGGAGATGCCGTGCAAATGCCGGACAAATGCGAGGTGATGCATTTTAGTAGATCCAATTTAGGTGGAAGCTATAAACACCAGTAGTTACAGACCTCCAATCAATTAAACACCCTTCGACCGCTACCCTCTGTCTTCTATGGCTAAGCCAGTTCTGAATCCATCTAGCTAGTTCACCCCGATCCCGTGAGATTTAATCTTTTGCACCAGCCTGCCATGTCAAATGCTTTACTAAAGTCCATGCAGACAACATCCTCGTCAATCATTTTTGTCACCTCCTCAAAAAACTCAATTCAACTCAAAAGCATAAGACTTTTATGACTGCAAAATGGATTGTGTGTAAGATGTCAGTTATTTATGGTAAAGGTGATATGCAAATGGATATTTCAATATATATTTTTCATATATTAAAAAAATTATGTAATCACTTTACTCTCTATCCTCTTTTTAAAAAACATGCTTAATTAAGGCAACAAATCCGAATTAATACTTCAAAGACTGCAGAACACCAATTCCACAGAACTTGTTTGCATAAGAATATAACAAGCAGGAGAGGGCCATTTGTCCTCTCGGACCTGCTCTGCCATTCGATAAGATCATGGCTGATCTGATTGTGACCTCAACTCCACATTCCGGTCTGGCCCCCGTAACCCTGGTCGATCAAACATCCATCCAGGTCAACCTTGAATGCACAACAATGCAGCCTCCATTGCTCCGAGGAAGAGAATTCCACGGCCTAACAACCCTCTGACAGACTATAAGACATAGAAGCAGAAGTAGCTCATTCAGTCCATCGAGACTGCTCCATCATTCAATGAGATCATGGCTGATCTGACATGATAATCCATAACCTCACTTCCCTGCCTTATCGACATAATCTTTGATTCCCTTACTGATTAAAAGTCTGTCTCTCTCAGCCTTGGACATACTTAACAACCCAGCCTCTACAGCTCTCTGCTGTAAAGAAACGGTTTCTCCTTATCCCAATTTTAAATGGTAGACCTCTAGCTTTTAAACTGTGTCCCCTAGTTCTAGACTGCCCCACAAAGGGAAACATTCTTTCAGCATCCACCCAATCAAGTCCTCTCCAGATCTTATATGCATCAATAAGATCACCTCTCGTTCTTCTAAACTCCAATGAGTATAGGTCCAGTCTAATCAACCTTTCCTCATAAGCCAACACCTTCATCCCATTAACATTCTTTTAACAGTTTCTAATACAATTTTATCTCTCTTAAGCAAGGAGACCAAACATGTACACAGTTATGTTTATAGAAACATTTCAAAAAGCATGGATGTGCAAAATGTGTCAGATGCAAAGAACTCAGTTGGACATCCTTGTTACTGTTATTTTTATTCCAGGCAAAGGGAATCCATGTCAGTGTACTTTGAAAGCATTTAACTAAAATAAATGAGCTACCATTCATCCCGGCACCAATTTTAAGCTCATGAGTGCTAGACTGATATGTTCCAAAAGGAAAGTTAAAGGATGGCCACTCTGTTTAGTACAGGTAGCATTAAAAATAAGGATAGATACACTTTCCAGCCCTGCTGTGAGGTTTTACATGCCCAAATAAGCATGGCAATTTGTTACATTGGTTACTGTAAAGAACTGGGAACTAGGCATATGTCTGCTCTCCGATCCACAGACAATCAAGGCAGATGCCAAGAAAGGGGATTATTATGTGTGCCAATCCTGTTGTTCATCATGCACACAATCAGTTTTTGGCTAACTTTGTGCCCTTTCCAAGTAATCAAGCACTGTCAGCTTCTATGAGATTATCTTCTCTAATGTGTTGCCAGGCTTTTGTTGGCCTTTCAACACTTTCCTATTCTATTGGGTTTTCATTTCAGTGCTTAGCTTGATATTCTGGAATTTGCGTTCAGAGCACATAATCCAGTTAACTGACGTGGCTTTGCTTCACATGTTGGCTTACTGGCAGCTGCTTTGTTCTTAACTCTAATTATCTTGTTCCTCAATTTATCTGTTCAGTTAATACTGAGTATCTTGGAAAGACATTTGAGTACTGAAATTATGTCCGCTATTTTCAGTCTACTGGTAACAAATTTGCATTGAATTTCTACATGCACTATTTTGCTGGTCATTAACCCATTACTATTGGGCGTCAAGTATCAGCTCAATGTCAACCTTTCCATCTCTGAAGTTTGAGTTCAAGTCACACATCAAGCACTTGAGCACATAATCAAGGCTGACACTTCAGTAGAATATTGAGAGAGTGCTGTCTTCAGGTGAGAAGGCTTGCTGATCTTTCAATTGACATAAATGACCCTATGGCCCTACTTGCCATCCAATAATTTTGCTTCAACGAAAACAAATAAAAACAGATTGGGACTTTGCTATTTACAATATTACAACAGCAACTGCACTGCAAAAGTACTCCTTTGACTGTTGGAAGTGTTTTGGGACATCTTAAAATCAGAAAAAGCACCATGCAGTTAGAGTCAAGTATATTTTCTATTTAATTTCAGATTTTCAGCAATTGCATATTCTTTTATTCCCATTTGACTTATCTTTGATCACATGCATCATCAACTCTACTACTTGTTCATCTACCTTTATTTTGAGTAATCTCATCGAATTAGCCTCCATTTTAACATAACAAATCATTCATCATGATGTTATGGTCAGGAATTTCCCCCGAGCTGCTCCCACTCTGCCACCAATACTGCAACAGATGTGCAGCATTGACTACATTTATGGGCATAAGGGCGTATCCATCAACCTTAGGCAAAGTGGGAGAAAAATTCAAGGAAATTCCTAGTCTAAATATTGGAGGATAATAATATTGCAAAATTTTAGAATTAGAATTGACCGAAGTTGGCAAAATACCTTTCCAAACTTCTTGAAGCTTAAAGCTGCAACTGCCATTTATAACTTTCTCTACAATTTTGCCAACTGCAAATATCTGTTTTTAACCTGTGGCTGTTTGCCACACTTTCTTGGTATTAGTAATCCTATTCAGCAGCATAATGTTAAATATATTTCCCAAGGTGGATTACAAAGTCACCCTGCAATTTTTGTTATTACAATCATACCTTCCACGTTTGGCACTTTTATGTCTTCCTTTCACTCCATGGGATTCTTTTCTCATACCAATATCAAGTTTTATAGATGCACTCTTTCAGTTATCATTATTCACCACCATTTAGTCACTTTTGTTGTTAATTTGTTTAAATCATTTTTGACTTTGAATTCAAATGTTCTTATTTTTAATTTCAGAATTCTTTAGATCTTCTGTTCATTAATTCTTGGAACTGTTCAAGTTAATTGTTTAATTTTGCCACCTTCTGTAGCCAAATTCAGAGCTTTTATTTTGCCTTTTTCTTCCCAATGAAGATTTTGTCTCAAGTCTTCTTTATTAGCTGCCTACACTGCTTCATTTACTATCTATCCATTCCTCCAGATACTCTGAACACACTCGTTTGAGTTCTTTATTCTTCAATTTTTTTTCCTTTCTCCAAATCTTCATCTTTAGTATTTCCTTCTGTTCTACCAGATACTTAACCTTGACAACATTTGCAGATAGATTCACAAAGTTCAGGTTCAAGTTTGATTGTTATGTATTTCCATTGCAAAACTAAGGTGTACTTTGATTTGATTTGTCACATGTATTAGCATGCAGTGAAAAGTATTGTTTCTTGTGCCCTGTACAGACAGAGCATACCATTCATAGAGAAGGTAACAAGAGAGTGCAGAATGTAGTAAAAGAGTTACAATGAAGTTTCAGGAGCACAGAACGAGAGTAAAAGATAGAATTAGAAGGTATGCTGGGCACAATTTGCAAGAAGTCGCCTCGGTCTGGCGCCATCTTGGAAAATGAGACTTTAAATCTCTAATTAGCAAATTTCCATTTACTTATTCAATTCTAATTTACTTTCAATTTGCAAATTACTAGGTAGCAGTCCCTATCTGCAACCCTGTATGATGCAATCACAATTCTCACCCATTCCACATTTTTCCAATATGTTCAATCTGTTCTTGATGGTACCATTTTGGATCTCCACATTTCTCCCCGTTTTTGTTTGCAGTTAGCATTCTTAGTGCTCAGAGTTTATTTCTGATGTAGAACTGTGCAAAGTGCATTTTATTTTCATTCATGGTAAAATGTCCTTCATGTGTATTGATTTTATATATAAGCAAAAGTAAATAGTCCGAAAATTGCATAATTCATATTCACAGGTGGTCTGGAACGATCCAAGAGACGCAAGTATAGACTCCCACATAGCTTCCCAATAATTCTGCCCCAACCTTTCTAAAATTGCACTTAAATCAAAAAGGACATATATTTAAAGTTTATTTATTTCTTCATCACAAGTAAGGTTTACATTAACACTGCAATGAAGTTACCGTGAAAGGCATTTATAAATGCCAATCATGACTTTGAGATCTTCCAAAGGGCTAGAAAGTCAATGAAGGACTTTTGAAGAGTCACATGTGTAATGAAGGAAATATGGCAGCCAATTTGTGCACAAGATCCCACAAAAAGCAATGTGACAATAATCAAAAAAGCTGTTTTCATGATGGTAGATGAGGGGCATATACTGGACAGGTCCTGAAGAATGCCACTGTTAAGTGCTGTTAAATCTTATACGTCCACCAAAAATGGGAGATGGGACTTTAGTTTAATGCTTCATCCAAAAGGTGGCATCTCCAACAACGCAGCATTCCCTCAATATTGCACTGAAGAAGTCAGTTTAAGTTATGTGGTTAAGCCTCTGAATTTGGACTGAAATCCACAATCTTTTGACTCAGAGGTAAGAGTGCTACTACTGAGCCACAGCTGACACCCATTTTGATCAAATCAATTCAGACAAAATGAGAACCCACACAAATGTTGAATTATGCAAAAATATTTGATAAAATCCCACACGAAAACTACAGGAAGGCAATAAGGATTTTGCTTCAGGAGAGGGAGCAGCAGAAACTGGTAACGTTAGGCTGGACAGATGTACTGGAATTAAATGCCCTAAGGACCAGTTCTGGATCTGGTAGTGTTTCTAGTCAATCGTGTGAAGTTCAGTAAAATTAACAGGTAATACTAAAATGGAGAAAGGGAGGTGGTTGGGTAAATGACTAATATATTAACCAAGAAACTGCCTTATGCAAGTGGAATGAAGTGTGGCAAATTAAAATTTCATTTGAATAAAATAAAATATATCATACAATTGAACATTTTAAAAAAATCAATGGCATTGAATTAGTTCAGCGACATCTGTAGTTTTGAAAAGGAGGTGAATTAGTGAGGACTTTAGAGATAGTTGGAGGTTCTGATATACTAAGTGATGCAGAAAAGGGTTAATTCAAACTAAATCCTGACTGTTTAGTCTTGTAGCACCCGAGGCTAACTATTTAGCTAATCTCTTTCCAACCTGTTTAATCTCCTCCATGAGACACTTCCCTGAACCCCCCCCCAACATCTAACTCAACACATTACCTTTCTGTGCTCAATGTTAAAGACTTCATCAACTCCCTTGCACAGGCCTGTTCCCCTCTGCTGGAAAACCACCATCACCCAACTCCTTCAAGTTCAACATCAGTGCTTGTTGGCCATTCAACAAGGAGCATTCATAACACAGTTCAATGGACTGATAATCAGCTCGGGAATTCATCCACCACTTCTCCACTATTCCCCAAAAGGAAAAAAATGCATTTAAGATATGCTTAAAAAGATGCAACTCCTCAAAAAGCTCACTCACAACTCACCTGCCCTTTCCAACTATTGCCCGATTGTCGTATTTATTTTTTCTCACCATGATGAGGATGCAACATTGCATCTAGCTGCTTTTGCATCAAATCCCTTCGGTCTGATGTCTATCCCATTAATAAACATGGAGATCTCTTGGGTCAAAGCTATCAGTGTCATCCTTCATAACTGAAGTCATGTCAGACTTCCCCTCCTTAACTTTGACACACCATTCAAACACTTGTTGTTCGCTTTGTGATCCATATCAGAGGGACTAACTGCCCTTGCCCATTTCTACTCTTTCTGGCTGTGTTGGGGCAGAAAGATCTATACTTCCCTTGCAGTTGCTTCTGCAGTGGCTTTGATTTCATCTTTGTTCTCTTCTTTTCAGCATTTACATATTGCAATATTATCTAAAGCCATGAGTTTCCATGCTGATGATTTCTCGCAGAATTTCTACACCATCTTTGGTGACTCAAAACGACCTCTTTCATTTGACCATTTGGAAAATCAATACCATCTTATTCATTTCTGCCCTAAACTCCATAACCCTTGAAATTAAATCCATTAAATTTCCCCATGGTGGACTGAATCAGGTAACGCAGTGCCTCCTTTGTGTTCTTTATCAGTTCTAACGATACTGCTGTTGCTGGCAAGATCACCTTTTATTCTTCTTGCTTAGTTGTTCAAAAAGATGGTAGTGGGCCATATTCTTCAGCCATTTAGTCCTCGTAGTGAAGGTGCTCCCACAATGCTATTTGGTCGATAGTTCCAGAATATTGACCTAGTAATAATAAAGGGACAGTACTATATTGCCAAGTCAGGATGGTGGTGAACTTGGAGCTGTTGATGTTCCTGGGCACATACTGCTCGTCCTTCTAGGTGCTGGAGGTCACAGATCTGGAAATATTACCAACATGTGTTCCTTCAGTGCATCTGATAGATAGAAAACATGGTAACCATGGTATGTCACTGGCGGAGACAGTGGATATTTAGGCTGGTGGATAAAGTGGACTTCTTTAGGGCTGTTGCAGCTGCATGCTTCCAGGATAGTAGCAATTATTTCAGCAGAGTACTGACTTGCATGTTGTGCAGAGTTTTGAGTGGTCAGGAGGTGAACAACTCATGAAGTCACAACAGAGAAAAAGGTCATTCAGCTCAATCTATCCATATTGGTGCTTATCCTACAAAAGGTAAAGGCACCATAGTCCCAGATGACCAAAGGCTGATCTCCCCTTTGAGGAGGAGAGCTGATGGGTGGTAATTTAACCTGAGGATTACCACACCTCAGGCGAGGGGCAAGGTTGAATAATTTTAGTGGGGACAGGAATTGAACCCACACTGTTGGCGTCATTTTGCATCACTAACCAGCTGTCCAGCTGATTTTTACATGCATGTTGTAGCCCAGCGCTATGAACAGTGATGACAGGGGCTCCAATGTTCTTTCCATCATATGGCTGACTAGGAATCTCTCCCATTCTTATCAGTTGCCTGGCATATTTTAGAAACAGGGTTATGTGGCAGCACTAGCTTTCGGAGCCTCAAGCTCCTTCTTTGATGTCTGTGTCGATATGCGCGATCTTCTTGGAGATCCTCTCCACTTGGAGCCGGCAGTTTGCGGTGTCTATGGTAGCCATGATGTGAAGATGCCAGGGTTGGACTGGGGTAAGCACAGTAAGAAGTCTCACAACACCAGGTTAAAGCCCAACAGGTTTATTTGGCAGCACTAGCTTTTGGAGCTTGAGACTCCAAAAGCTAGTGCTGCCAAATAAACCTGTTGGACTTTAACCTGGTGTTGTGAGACTTCTTACTGTGCTTACCCCAGTCCAACGCCGGCATCTCCACATCATATTTTAGAAAGATTCACAAGTTGACATTCAATCTGTTTGTTCACATTATGTATGCACCTTCTTTGGCCATCATGTTCTGGAGTGTGACTTGAACCAGGAGCTTCTGGCTTGGATGTAGAGGTGCTGCTAGTGCCACAGAGCTCCCAGGACTACCATATAACCTTGTTACATAGATTAGTAACTGGTTGCAAAGTAGGAGACAGAAAGCAAAGATGGAGGGTTAACTCTGATTTGCAGGATACAATAAGTAGTGTTTCCCACCATGATGGACATTCCATTACACTCCTGACTTGTGCCTTATAGATGGTGGGTAGATGAGCCACAGGCTGCAGTATACTTTGCAGGTCCTTCTCTCTTTTCCATTATCTTTCTTATCCCTCCTCTTCCCTGTGTTCTATTCTATTTTAAATGCTGCTCATTTGTAATATTTTCTAATCCTTAAGAAAGGTCTGAGACTTTGTTTCCCTCAGATGCTGCCTTATCGGTCGAATATCTCCAGCTTTTTCTGTTGTTGTTCCAATGTAGTTCCAATATCTATTTTATTGAAAGACTGTATTTAAGAAAGAGTCTTTTCTCATTTTATGTACAATATTTACCTTTAGAAACACAACTCCTTTGGACTGCAACCAAATAAAGGAGATTCCAATAAACAAATTTATTTTATAAATTCATCCGAACTAGTCGCTCTTTCAGCATTGAAATACACTATTCTCTTGTACTGATTTTCATTACTCCACCTGTCTGGGCCTGAAGTTCTCTCCCTAAATCTCACTAACCCTCTCTTCCCCGAGACACTCCTTAAAGCTGATCTCTTTGACCAAGCTTCTTGTTACATAGAATCATACAGTGCAGAAGAGGCCCTTCGGCCTATTGAGCCTGCACTGACACATTAGAAACACCTGACTCCCACCTTATCCTATCTACCAGCACTTTGCTCATAGCCTTGAATGTTATGACGTGCCAAGTGCTCGTCCAGGTACTTTTTATAGGATGTGAGGTAACCTGTCCTAATATTACCTTGAGCGGCTTGGTGCCAAATTTCATTTGATACCAAATTTCATTTGATACCACTCCTGTAAATGCCTTGAGACGGTTTACTATGCCCAAGGTGCTATTTAAATGCACCTTTAACTTAGGTCCTATGTAAGTCAACTGTGCTTTTTTTTAAACATCAATTTTCTCTCAACTAATTTTTATCAGTTTCATTTACTGCTGTCACTCAAATGATGTGGCTACGATTCATATATCAAGGTATGGTTGCCATGTTTGCCCATTAGGTTTTGATCTGACTAGCTTTAAAGGGCAGCCTCACATGACAGGAAGAGAAGATGAGGTCATTCTTTTGAAGCACATATCACACACCAGTAGAAATGTCCTACTTTTCCAGTATATCACAGTGATAATTTGGAAATCTTCTCCAGTTATACTGCATATAAATCTACATTTAAAATTACCATATGAATTTGCATTGCACTGAAACTAAAATTAGAATGACTTAAAGGCTTGCTTGATATGTGAACATAAACAAAAATTAGCTACACATGTCATCTTGTTAATAATTCAAACCCGGTCCAAACTGTGAATGAAATTTTATATTTTGGAAGAGAAACATGACCTGAGAAAGCATTCAGTGGAAATTTGTAAATTATTAATGGATACTGTACTAGCACATTCTGAAAAGAAAGCCAATTGTTACAAGACCGGATTTAAACAATAATTAAACATTAAGGTTCAAAGCACAAGTTTTCAATTACTGCTGTAGTTACTATTGGTAAATTGTCTTCGTTGGCATACAATACTCAGAGGGGACACTAACCAGCTAAATCATGTTACTTTTTATCTTGGACAGATTGGAAAGCAAAAACAATTTCTTAATTATTAAGTAGCGATTTGTTTCCTAATATTTCACTGCAGACCCCATTTTTACTAAAACTTACAAATAAGTAAGTTCTGTAGATTTAGTTCAATCTGTTTTGAAGTCATGAATACTTGAGAATCCACAATTATGATTGTGCTTAATTTGATGTTCAAGATTCAAAAGTTCCTTCCAATTTCTGAGAGAAAGATGCTCACAAAAGTGGTGAATTCACAAAGCCAGCTATTAGTCACAGAGAATGACTCAAAAAGACTATTCGTTCCAACTCTGTAAATGTATGAGTGGGATAATTACATCACACAATCTAGGATGACAGCCAGCCTTACAAAAAAATACCTTGGTGAACATTTCTACAGCACGTCTTTCCAACCTCATTTATATTTAATAGGAGTCACCAAGTTTGAGACGAATATCAAAGTGACCTAGTTCTACGTTTCACCATTAAAAATGTTCTATTTATTTAATTTGTTTGCAATCAGACTCATGGTTTTACCTTAAAAAATTCAAGCTGGTCAAGTCCGAAAGGTCATGAATGTCAGGTCAGGCCTGGAGTAGATCATGAGAACACTAAGGAGAGAAAAATCTACCTAACCTCATCCTCACCAATTTACCTGTCACAGATGCATCCATCCATAGGCAGTGTTGTTGGCAGTGATTGTGCAAAAATGAATATTCTTTCCTAATATCACTATGGTATACTGTGAAGTAGGCTTGTGGAGGGGGTGTGTGTGTGTGTGCATGCCCGCGTGTGAATGACTAAATTAAACTGAAGACAGTTTAAACTATATTAAACTGCAAGGTTTAAACTATCAAACGGCTAGGTGTGAAAGCAGGTATTCTGAAGTGAAGATAAGCAAAGCTGAGATGGGATACAAATAAAAACATGGATGGAAATTTGCATGCAGAGATAAAGATGTGCTTGTGTTTACTTGTTGAATTTCAAAGATAAATAAAGGGAAGGTTTAAAACCAGCAAAGATCATAAATGATTAAAGCAATGTTAAGTTTATTTTCCCTAAAGTAATGACCATAAAAACATGAAAGGATTTTTATATTCTGGGAAAGATAACTTCCAAAGAAAGTTCAGATCAATTGGAATAAAGATGAAAGAGTAAAAACATATTTAAGGAAAGACTGAAATTGCATGAGGAGAGACTATGTGATATCCTGAAAAATGTGCTACATGAGGACTTTCGCCACCTTCGAGAAGCATTTGTTTGTTCCAAAAAAGCAAGGTTTTGTAACAAGCTTGGGATTTCTCTCGTTGAGTGAGAGGGAGAGAGAGAGAAGCCCTGTGAAACACCTCCCCAAAGCAACATGGATGCCTGTGATAATATTACTGGAACTTATGTAGATTAAGAATCTATAGGGACTGTTGCCTGGAAAAGGGTGTTATTTGTGAGTCTAGCTAGGAAAATGTTTTGGGATGTGTTGCAAGTCTACCTGTAATCTTGTGTGTTTAAGTTTTCTTTTGTTAATAAATGTTTTAATTTAATATTAAAATCTTCAGAAGTGGTATTCACTTCTGGTTTCAGTACATATATCTTCTCATAACATACAAATTGCAAATCATTGTGGTAGCTTGATCAAGTATCCCTTTGGGATTTGGTCAGTCCAGCAATTACCACCTGCCATATCATAACAGACTGAAACATAGTCCTTGTGGAGATTAAGTCCCATCTTCACACCAAGGATGCACTCCATTATGTTGTGTGGCCTGATCGTTGTGCTAAACGAATTAGATTCAGGATGGATCTATCAGCTCAAAGATGTACATACATGAGGCACTGTAGGCCATTAGCAGCAGAACTATATTCCATCACAATATGTAACCTCATGGCCCAAAGCATCCGTCACTCTACTGTTATCATCAAGCAGAGGGAGAAACCCTGATTCAAAGGAGTGCATAGAAGATATGTCAGGAGCCAAACCAGACATATCTATAAATGAGGTGCCGACCTGGTGAAGTCACAAGACAGGACTACATGCATTCTAAAAAGTGAACGCAGCATGTTAATGACAGAGGTAAGCAATCCCACAACCAGTGGATCAGATCAAAATTTCGCAACCCCGCCACACCCAGCCATGAATGGTGCTGGGCAATTAAACAATTAAACGGAAAGAAGAAGAGGAGGTTCCATGAACATCCCCAGCCTCAAAGATGGTGGATTCAGCACATGAATATAAAAGACATGGCTGAAACATTTATAACCATCTTCATCCAGAACTGCTGAGTGGATGACCCACCCTGGTCTTCTTTTGGGGCCCCCAGCAGAACAGAAGCCAGCATTTAATTAATTTGTTTCACACCACGTGATAAGCAAAACAGCTGAGCGCCTTGCTTACAGCAAAGTCTGTGGGTCCTGACAAATCCATTGCTGAAGACCAGTTTTCCAGAGCTAACTATGGTTCTAGATAGCTGTTCCAGTACATGAACAACATTTCTACTTACCTAACAAAATTCCCCAGGTATGTCCTGTCCTCAAAGCATTACAAACCCAATCCAACCAATTAACAACCCATCAGCAGTCTACACTTAAATCATCAGGAAAGTGATGAAAGGTATCATAAGTGACATTTATGAACCAATAGTCTGGCTATCGATGCTCAGTTTGGGTTCTGAGAATCATTTGATTCTAGACCTCATCACAGCCTTAGTCTAAACACAGAAAAAAGGGAGTTCAAGTCCAGACATGTGGCGAGAGTGGCTGCCCTTGGTATGAAGGCAGCATTTGACTAAGTGGCATCACAAAACCCAAGTAAAATTGGAGTCAACTAGAAAAAGAGTGCAGAAAAGATTTACTAGGATGCTACAGGGACTTGACGGTTTGAGTTATAAGGAGACGCTGGATAGACTGGGATTTTTTTCCCTGGAGCATAGGAGACTTAGAAGTGATCTTACAGAGGTCTACAAAATAATGAGGGGCATAGATAAGGTAGACAGTCAACATCTTTTCCCAAAGATAGGGAGTCTAATTACTGGAGGGCATAGGTTTAAGGTGAGAGGGGAGAGATACAAAAGGGTCCAGAGGGGCAATTTTTTCATTCAGAGGGTGGTGAGTGTCTGGAACAAGCTGCCAGAGGAAGTAATAGAGGTGGGTACAATTTTGTCTTTTAAAAAGCATTTAAACAGTTACATGGGTAAGATGGGTATAGAGGGATATGGGCCAAACGGGAGTAATTGGGACTAACTTAATGGTAAAAACTGGGCGGCGTGGACAAGTTGGGCCGAAGGGCCTGTTTCCATGCTGTAAACCTCTGACTCTATGTAGGCGAGCTCCGTCCCTGCAGGATATTACAACTATCTGGCAGTTTTCACAATTATTTTTCTCATACCAACCCACAAATCATATTAATTCAATTCAATTTCACAACTTAATACATTGGGATTTGAACTCGTCTCTTGTTTTCTGGTTCAATATTATAACCAGTAGATTGCTTTACTCAGGGATATTATGAACTAAAATACTGACTGAAAATTTAAGCCTTCAATCCATCATCTCCATTCAGTAAAAAATTTTAATTATGGATTTCAACTGGTGCCTAGAAAAAGTGTCTGCTACTGATTATATTGGGGGCGAACCTCCCAGCCTTCTGCACTGTTCTAGCAATGCAGCGGGCCGGGAGACATAAGCGGAGGCCGTGTAACAGGCTTCCCGCTGGGCGCCATGACCTCCACGCGTCTCTGGCTGCTGTATTTCCAGCATCGTCAGCTCTGCACCAGAAATCAGCACGGAGCTGATTAAAATATTAAAATCAGCATTTAAATATCATTAGCTCGCCCGGAAGTGAAGCCTCTGGGCCCACTTGCCTCTCCCACCCACCCCACCCACCAGGAGTGTTTCACGCCAGCAAGGTTTACAACAGCTCCCCACTAACAGGGAGCTGACAGCCCGACCCCGCAGGAGTGAAGGGTGGCCATGGAAGCCCGCAAGGAAGTCAGGGGAAATGGGGTGTACCCTCTGGACATTGCCATCCTGGCATTGCCAACCTGACCCTCTGGCACTGCCCAAGGGACAAAGTGGCAATGCCCAGGGGACACCTTGGCACTGCTGACCAGGCATCAGGCAGTGCCAAGGGGCTGGCTGGGTCCCACTGCCATTCTACGCTTGGGATCAGTGACAGGAGGAAGGTGGACTGTTTATCCAGCAGAAGGAATTCTACTGTTGCAAGCAATAAAATGAGGTTACTTCAGAAAGTAAATCAAAGAATAAAGAAACTTCATTACTCCAACATTTGAGGCCGCACCCTGGGCCATGCAAGCTCCCCACAATTCCCAAACTGCTTCTTATTTATACTGGGTCAGCTAGTCAGCTGATCACCACATCATTTTGTCATTCGTTAATTGTCTACTAGGGTCAGCTGACCCTCACAGCATGTTACCATTGGTTACATTACAACAGATCCAATGTGTCACGTCAGGGAGCCCAGCGATCGGGGCTTTGGGGGAGAGGGGGGGGGGGGGAAGAGAATTGGAGAGACAGTGATGCAGGGTCATGGGGCTGGCCAGCGATCAAACTGGTCAGCAATTGGGAGACCAGCAGTGTGGGCTACTGCGCATGCGCTGATCTCAGCGCTGACAGGTCGGTGCATGCACAATGGCCCCGCCCCCAGCTTTTCATTGTGACTCACGCTAAGGCACTCTGTGATGCAGAGCGTGGGAGATTCATTTTAAAAACGCCATGAAAAAAAAGCGGGATTTACTCCAGTATTTATGCAAATTCGGCACTTAGAATTTTTAGGGAGAATTCCACCCATTTTGTTTGAATGCTAGTCAGACAATTTAACAGCTTACCAATAAACAAAGACACTGCTCCACAAGATGGAGATTTTACTGATTCTGCAACTTCATCTGTAGAAAGCTTCTCATATGTCACTTTTATCAAATCCTTCGGTGTGTCTTCCAATTCATTCATGGTAACTGGAGAAAGGAAACCAGAAGTAAGGCTCTTTACCGGTGATAAATATCTATCAGACCACTGGGTGGTCTCTGTAAATCAATTGTTGTCTTTTGTGACACTTTTGCACCAGACTATTTCAGCAAATCAAAATAATCCAAAAGGTTCTCTTTTTACGTTGACTGCTTTATTTTGGCATCTAACTTGTTGTGAAAGAAGGAAAAAACACACAAGCAAAGAAATAATTAGAGGATACATTAAATATAATGGAAAATACTTTCCTATGTAAATTATATCCTACATCTAATTTAAAAGAGGGAATTCCAGAACTTAGGCCTTGGCAACTAAAGGCACAGCCAGCAAAAGTGGAGAGATGATAATTAGGGGCATGCAAGATGCCAGAATTGGGGAAACGTAGAAATCTTGAAGATTGTAGGGCTGCAGGAAGTTACAGAAATGAGAGAGGGTAAAGATAGAGAATGTTTCAAAAGCAAGGATGAGAACTTTCAAACTGAGATGCTGCACACTGGGAACGAATGCATTAGGTCAATGAGCACGAGGGAGATAGATGAATGGAACTTGGTAAGAGTTAGGATATGGATGGATGGCAGAGCTTTAGAGGCCGCAACTTGCCAGGTCTGTGAGGGGAACACTGGAATTTTCAATCCCAAGTCATTTTCAGAAGGTAGCAGTGACCTTAAAGTATTCAGATGTAAAAGCCTTGCCTTCACCAACTGCACGAGTAAGCAATTCTTAGTTTTATGAGATAGAAGTTAGCTCTTCACATTCTCTGACTTTTCAAAGAGGGAGGAAACAGTGCTACAATGAGATAGAAGAGAGAAGACTTACCTTGTAATCCATAAGAAATAGGAACAGGAAGAGGCTGTTCGGCCCCTCAAGCCTGCTCTGCCATTCAATAGAATCATGGCTGATCTGATATTCCTTACGTCCACTTTCCTGACTTTTCTGCTAACATTTGATTCCTGACAAATCTCAGCCTTAAATATAAATAAGGACCGAAATTTTTCTGTTCTGCCCACCACGGGAATTGTAGCAGGCAGAGGGTGGACCATGCAAAGGTCGGTTGACCTTGGACGGAACTTTTCAGTTTTGGGGCAAGCACAGCCAGAAAATCCTGCCCATGCACTCTGCCCCCACAGTTCTCTATGGCAAGGAATTCCAAAGACTCTCAACCCTCAGAGAACAAATTCTTCCTCATTTCAGTCTTAAATTGGTGTCCCTTTTTCTGAGACTATGCCCTCTGACCCTAGACTCACCCATGAGGGCAAACATCCTCTCAGCATTTATCCTATCAAGCCCCTAAGAATCCTACAAGTTTCAATGAGATCAACTCCCATTCTTCTAAATTCCGATGAAGAGAGTCCAACCTGTTTAATCTTTCCTCATAAGACAATCACTCCATACTGGAGGATCATCCTAGTGAATCTTCACTGAACTGCCTCCAATGAAATAAGATATTTCCTTTAATAAGGGGACCAAAACTGCTCACAATACTCCAGATGTGGTCTCACCAGTACCTTGTACAATTGCAGCAAGACTTCCCTACTTTTATACTCCATCCCCTTGAAATAAGGGCCAACGTTACATTAGCCTTCCTGGTTATCTGCTGCATCTTTTAAGTTTATTTATTAGTGTCACAAGTAGGCTGCAATGAAGTTACTGTGAAAATCCGCTAGTCACCACATTCCGCCGCCTGTTCGGGTACACCAAGGGAGAATTTAGCATGGCCAATGCACCTAATTAGCACCTCTTTCGGACTGTGGGAGGAAACCAGAGTACCCGGAAGAAACCCACGCAGATGGGGAGAGCGTGCAGACTCCACACAGACAGGAGCCCAAGCCGGGAATCGAACCTGGGTCCTGGCACTGCGATGCAGCAGTGCTAACCACTGTGCCGCTAGCTTTCTGTGTTTCATGCACAAGTATCCCCAAGTCCCTTTGTGTTGCAGTATTGAATAATATTCTATTCTTTTGTTCTCCCTTCCAAAATGAACTTCATATTTTCCCAAATTATACTCCATTTGCCAATTTTTTGCCCACTTACTTAACCTATCAATATCTCTTTGTTTATATCCCTCTCACAACTTGCCTTTCCCTTTATGTTTGTGTCATCTGCAAATTTAGCTACAGTACATTTGTTTACTTCCTCCAGAACATTAATATTTATTGTAAACAGTTATGGTTCCAGCACTGATCCCTGTGGAACCCCACTGGTTACAGGTCACCAACCTGTAAAATGATCCCTTATCCCCAGTCACTGTTTCCTGCCCATTAGCCAATTCTCTATCCATGCCAATATACTACCTCCAATACCATGGACTCTTATCTTATGACTTAACCTTTTGTGAGGTACCAGTGTAGATCAGAAAACTTGTGTCCCAAGAAAAATAATTAACAATTCAAATTCAATGCCTAATCTTATGAATAATTTTTCAGAAATTACATTTATAACCATTACTTACACCTCACTCAGTAACAAGAGTGCGCAAATGTGAATTAGCCTAAGGAACTGGGATACTTGTCTCTCCATTCTTAAAAAAAATCAAGGGAGCTTTACTGTGTAACCAACACAGTAGCTATAACCTTACAGCATTTAATATAAAGACGGAGTGAAAAATGTGAGAAAATGCTCCCTGTATAACTCCCCCACTCCACCCGCTCCCGCACCCCCCCCACCCCACCCCCCCCCACCCGCTCCCGCGCCCCCCCCACCCCACCCCCCCCCCCCCCGCCCCCCCCCCCCCCGCCCCCCCCCCCAACCCCCAACCCCTCCTTTCCTGTAGTCACTGTATCACTTGGTCCAATTTATTTTCGAAGTTTCTTATAATGTTCATTATTGAAAATAAATCCTAATAGTCACAGAATCAGTCAAAAGCAGAGGAAAAGGGTTTTTATAAAATACTTCTATGATTTCTATGACTTGGAGACTTCAACAGATTTCAATTCAATACATGAACATGAACATACATGAACAAAAGGATTAAATGATGCAGAAATACCTATAAATTTCAGATACATCCAATGAAGTTACTTAAATTGAATTATTAATTTGCTTCATGTTGAACTTAGAGGTTTAAGCTAATTAGAGCCGAGAGTCTTTCAGAAATAACAATGGCTTTATAGGATGTTGGCATGCAAATTCATTATTTTACTTACTTTAACAAACCATTCTGAGAGTTTTGAAGCTTGCAAAAGAAAAGAGAAAAAGGTTTCTTACCACTGTAGTATTAAAATAGTGAAAAGTCACGATTCAAAGGCAATATTCCACAGTGAACAATTTGGGGGCACACTCAAGTAATACCATATTTCCACTTACAATGCCAAAGGATATTCAGCAAGTCTCTTTTGCTGATGCCACTAAACTGAGTATAATTAAGCACCAGATTTGGAATCACAGCATTGATGTCATTTCAGTTTCATTGAAAGCAATTATCTGCGAGATTCTAGTATCTCTCAATTGGTCACACTGCTAGACTGGCACAGTCTCCAGAACAAAAGTAATGGCCACGGTTGACGTTTCTCTGTAAATTTTGAATGAGCAATTAAATGTTTCCACGGCATACACTAAGCCCAAAAGTAACCAGGCATGAAGAGTATCTAACAAATAGCTCCAACTATAACCACACTAACATGCTTCCTTTGCTAACTCCTTCAAGAAGGCAGCTCGCCACCACCTTCTCAAGGGCAATTATGGATGGGCAATAGACCATAAGACATAGGAGCAGAATTAGGCCACTCGGCCCATCGAGTCTGCTCAGCCATTCAATCACGACTGATTTTTTTTTTCTCATCCCCATTCTCCTGCCTTTTCCCCATAACTCCTATCCCCTTATTAATCAAGAACCTATCTATCTCTGTCTTAAAGACACTCAATGATCCGGCCTAATAAATGCTGGCCTAGCCAGCAACACCCACATCTCATGAATGGATTTTTTTAAAGACTAGAGGGAAACTTTACCAAGTATCAAGTCACAAAAGCCAGCAGCCTTTGGCTATGAGTACTGAAACAGTGTTGAATTATTACTGGAGAAGCACGCCTAGACCGTTGACAAAACTTTACAGGTTTAAGGTTATAATCATTATTGTAATAGTGCCGATGCAACTTGAAGCTAGATGTAATATGGCAGAACTTAATTCTGATATAGTGTAAAATGTTTCATTTCCTAGAAATAACATGTGCCAGATTCATTCCCCTCTCCCAACAACTAACCTCTAATGTAGTGGATACCATTCGTTGTCTTACAAATACACATTCATTTTGGTTATGTTTTATTACAGCGAAACTACAAAAAAAAAGCATGGCTCCATATAATAAAGATACAAAGCCAAATGTGAACAAACGAAAGGGAAAAGTCAAAAGGCAGTCATCAAATGAATCAGTGGACCTGGCTAAAATTAAGGATTCCATCAGGAATTTTAATGTGCGCCCTCCTGCACCTGAAGTAATATTTGAGGAGAAACTGGAAATACCTGCATATGTATGCCAGGAGCTAGCCCCCACTGATAGGGGGGATGACTGCGATCTCGTCGCCTGGATGGAGGAACAAAAGCTGATCACCCAAGATGATGTATTCCTGACGAACAGCAAGAATGATATGATCCCTTATGGTACCAAGCCTGTGGATCAGGTAAGAAAGGAAAAATGTACTACACATGTGATATTTAACAATTAGGACTAAAACTTTCATTGCATTTTACTGGACTTTCCCTCCACTTCCTATTAATGGTCAATAATACCCTCCAAATATGGTTCCAGGCCTCCCAACTAAAGCAGTTTCAAATCACTGCAATCTATCCACTTCACCTGGTAAATTGAGCCAATTCCTGACAAGGCAGTTAAATGAAATACTTTCTGTAACCCTGGTATTTCATCAACTGGAGTGGCAACAGGTAAGCTATTTAGCCAATGTGCACTGCACACCCAAAACGTGGCACCAAGATGAACAAAAACAAACGTGGCTTGTTGTGTGAGAATATGTGCTGAGTATTCTGTAGAAAGGAATGACTATTGAGAAAAAACATGCAATGTTTTGAACAATGATTTTTAGTAATCAAAAAAGTAACTGTTCATAGCAATACATACAATATTAAAACTTTCTCTGAACCATGTATTAACTCTCCAAACAGATTGAGCAGGTATTCTAAACTATTATGCAGATATTTCAGTTTGCAGCTTACTACACCACAGCTTTCATATCAACAGGGCTCCTACAATCTTCACTACCAAATCTGTACGTGCATCGTCATTCGTATAAACACTCATGCTTCTATCTTTCCTCTTCTCATGTCTTCCTGTATCATGTCCCATCCAACTTAGCATGGTCTATCTGCTACCCAGCATCATGGAATTGTACTCTACATCTGTACATACAAATTAGGAGCAGGAGTAGGCCACTGGGCCCATCGAGCCTGCTCCACCATTTAATAGGATCACGGCTAATCTGATCATGGACAACTCTACTTTCCTGTCTCCCCATTACACCCTTTGACTTCTTTTGATCTGGGCTGGATTTCCCTGAAATTTTCCCTCCAATTTCTTATGGAAAAACAGAGCAAAGGCAAGTTACTCTTTCCCATGACATACGGCTGAAAGTAATCCTAGCCACAGAAAGCAGCACAAATCCAATCACCACTCCATCAGTCTATTCTCAATTATCAGGCAAGACTCCATCAAAAACACCTTCAAAGCCCCAGACCTTTATTACCTAGAAGGGCAAGGGCAGTGGCTGTATGGGAACACCACCATCACCTGCAAGTTCCCTTCCAAACCACATACCACCTTGACTGTCATTGGGTCAAAATCTTGGAACCCCCCCCCCCCCTTCCTACAAAACCATAGATACACCTACACCAGATGGACTGCTGTGGTTCAAGAAACGAGCTCACCATTTTCTCAAGGGCAACAACGGGTGGGAAAAGAATGCTGAATTTTCCAGTGACCCTCAAATCTAATGAAAAAATAAAAACACTCTCCTTGAACATTAAAAACAGATGATGAAGCAGGAGTAGGACATTTGACCCTTTGAGCCTACTCAATAAGATCAGGGCTGAACAAAATACTGAGGTGCTCGATAGAGCTAGCATGACAAGCATCCACACCATATAGAGACAGTCAGGCTGGTCACATAACCAGAATGCCTGACACGCAGTTATCAAAGTGAAACTTTTGTGGAGAGGTTGAGTCTGGGGTGCACTTTCATGGCAGTCAAAGGAGGATACATTCAAGGCGTCGCTTGCGAGTTTTGATTTTACGTCCTGTAAGAAGCTTGCCCAGGATCACTACGCTTAACACAACCAAAAAACACTGTAGCCTCCTTCTAAAGCAAATGCATTTCTGAGGCAGAGAGAAAATGCAAGGAGAGGAAATCGCAGTCAGCAACTCATCCAAAACTCAATCATTTGCAGCAACCAGTCCTACTTGCAGCAGAGCCTTTCAAGCTCAGATCAACCTTAGCTGTCACTTATGTATCCAGAAGTACCATACCATGTGTATCCAAGTGATGAACACGGTCATCTTCATCTTCTAGAATGAACAAGGTTAATGTTCTCCTCAACTCCACCTCCCCACACTATCTTTTTATCCCTTAATTTCTTCAATATCCAAAAATTTTATCAATCTCCCTTTTGAACACATTCTGGAGTGGAGAATTCCAAAAATTGAGACTTTGAGTGAAGAAATTTCTCCTCACCTCAATCCAGACCAACCCCTTATTCCGAGCCTGTGATTCCTTATTCTAGACTCTCAAGCCAGAGGCAACATCCTTACAGAATCCATCCTGACAAGTTCCCAAAGAAATATATGTTTTACTAAGATCACCTCCAATTCTTCTACACTCGAGGGAATATAGAGCCAAGTTTGACAATTTCTTTCTTGTCCTGCCACTCTATCATAGACCTGTAAATTAGGACAGGTTTGAAGGACAGAAGTAAAAAATTTACAACCTGGAAACCAGGTGAGAGAGAACAATAAAAACTCTCAGACCATAAAGATGCACAAGTGGAACATAGTCCCAATGAATACAGTTGTTTTGGGGTCATGTGATAGCTTTATACAAATTCAGAAAAAATGTATCAAGATGAGGAATTGAAAATTATAGTAATATCACACGTTTCCCCAGGAAAGATAGTGGACTGCAGCGTTCTTTAACATAAGGATCCTTAAGTATTGAGAAAAGGGAACAAGGGAAAAGCTCATGGGAGAATAAACACACAGACTATGTATGGAGTGAAATCAGAAAGGCACACTGCCCTTTTCTCATGCCTGTCCTTAATTATCGACATGATATAGTACACAAAGGTTTTAAAACCAGCTTCACGAAATACAAATGCAAATATAGGTAGTCATTCAGTTCAGATACAAACAATTTGTGGGTTCTTTTCCAAATGTATATTTGACTAGAAATTCTTGTGAATTTAAACAAACGTTTAAGTATATTAAGTCCTGGTTGTTTAGTGAAATTATTTGTTAGTCTGCCTGAAGCCTTTGTTGAATGGTAATCAAGCCAGGCAATTTATGATTTTAAAAAAAGCAAAGAACCATCACATAGGAAATTGCGATTTAGCACAGTAGATACACTAATGGGTATTTTGTTTACTTGAAACAATAACCAACTTTAATAACTATTGTAAAATCTACATTGTCATTGCTACTGTTCATTTGTACTTTTACCATCTAATAAATGTGTTTGGCCATTAAACCGTAAGAAATGTCAGGTGACGTAAGAAATGCTACCTTCCAAAGTTAAGAAAAATCAGGTGAGGGCATATGATAAAACCAGTAAACCATAACAACGTGAATTAGCTTCTCTGTTCAATTCCATGGCATGCTACAAATTTTCCTTTATGCTTGCAAACAAAGCTTCAACTATGGAAGTCAATGACATGGTACTGAAAATAAAGTCGAGAAATAAAAAACACCCAAATGTCAAACATCACTGTTAGGACATTCTACAGAGGAGAAGCATTTCTTTTCATAAAGAAACACCATTGTCTTGAGTACTGAAGTTTATAGAATTAATTCCACGCATTTAAGGAGTTTCTAAAGAATTTATTCAATAACTTGATTTATATAGTGCCTTCATCACAAAAAATCCCAGGGTTTCACAGGAGCATATTCAGAGAAAAATTGACACTGAGCCAAAGGAGGTGATATCAGAAGATTGCAAAGCTTGGTAAATAGTTTTAAAGAATCAGAGATGCAAAAACAGCTGAGATCTTTATTTTAATTTGGCAGGCCATCTCTGTACAACAAATATTAATTTTCTTAATTGCTACAGTTATCTTCATAAAGTAATCAGCACATACACACTGCATGCTGAAGAAAAAAAATCATCCAGATCAAATAAATAATATTGCTGAAAAAAATGAAGTTTTTCTATCATGCTGTACCTTGGATGTCTCTTAACAATTTCCTGCCACAGTTGCAAAGAAGTTAGTTGCTGTGGTATAGAAATTGTCTCAGAACGAACCCCTGACAATTCAGCGCTCCTGGCAAAATACAGCACTGAAACCTATATAAAAGAGAGAAATATTAAAAGTTGCAAAAGCATGTATAGCTCATGGTGCCACACTGTTTTGCCTATTTTCTAGTGAAAAGAATTCTGTGAAGAATGAATACGGATTTACCAAATAAGCAGTGAACTCAAGCCATATTTCATATTGTCAAAGTTTCAGTTCAAAATGTTTTAATGCAAGGTTTCCATTATAGTATACCTACCAGGCTACTGATTCTATTATACAATACTATTAATCTACTGGTATGTGTAGATTGTAATACACTCCTCACATGTGTGGGGCCACACATCACTATATTTTTTGCTGAACCAGGAAAATTCTCTATTTGTATGCTTAATTCATATATAAGCATCAAATATTTGAGTGAGAGTTAGTGGTTCATAACCAAAATGCTAGTTTGCTTTATGTAAAGAATATTTGCTGGAATTCAACTAACAATTGTGATAATATCGAAAATAAAGTCCAAGTGGTTTCTAAATAATTAAAATGACTTCCCTATCTTTCTACCTCCACTATCCCTACATCACTCATCATTGGTGACAATGAATTCAGCTGTCCAGAGCACAAAGCTCTGGAACCTTCCCTCTGAACACTATTCCCTCTATCCCTCCTTGAAAAAGCTCTTTTTTGTATTCATTCAGGAATGTGCACTGGCTTGGCCAGCATTTATTGTCCATCACCAAGTGCCCTGGAGAAGCTGGTGCTGGGCTGTCTTCTTGAACAGCTGCAGTCCATCTGGCGTAGGTAGACTCACAGTGCTATTAGGGAGCGGGTTCCAAGATTTTGACACAGCAACATCGAAGGAAGGGCGATATACTTCCAAATCAGAATGGTGAATTTGCTTGGAGGCTACTTCTAGGTGGTGCTGTTCCCATGTATCTGCTACTCTTGTCCTTCTAGATGGTAGTGGTTGTGGGCTTGGAAGGTGCTGTCGAAACCTACCTTTCTAATTAAGCATTTGGTCATTTGTCCAAATGTCTCATGCTCAATATCCAATTTTGTTTGACAACATTCCTGTGAAATGCCTTGGGATGTTTTACTATGATAAAAGGTGCTGTATAAATGCAAAGTTTAATGTTGGTTAAGGAAACATTATGTCTGCATATTTCTTACACGGTACCCAGTACCATGAAGCTGACAGTTTGATTTCTTCTTCACTTTTTGACAGGTCAATAATGGGGTGAGAGTGTTCCACATTGTTAATGTCTCAGCACCAAGTTGGGAAACTGCCTGACTACATTATTCAAGGTGCAATCCATCCCTTATTTAAGATGCATTTGTTGCCATTCAAAAGTCTGGATTATTACTGGATCTTCCATCAACAGTTTGTATGTCCACATTGAAAACCGACTAAATCTGATTTCCCAATCTAGGAAAACATTAATTATTGATTGGTCAATTCCCTAATAGACAACAATCTGTAGTAATACAGTACCTTAACAAAATAAACCCTTCCCCATCACTGGTGAGTACATTGAAAATAAAATTCGACAGCAAGCTAAAACCTGTTGCTTCACGATAGGATTAAAAAGTTAGAGCCACTGGCCCCAGCACTCCAACAACACCTGAACATTTTTGCTAATCTCTTTCATTAATGCAATTGACATTCCAGCTCAACCCTAACGCTATTCTTACACGTTAGCATTAAGACCAAGGAAGAACACCTCTTAACTTCCTTCAGTCAAACACTCAGCATGGACGATCAGCTCACTCTAGCCTCTTTCTTCAAAAGATTCACTGAGATCACCGTGAAGATTTTACAGAAAACATTTGAATTTATAAAATAATGAGCAGGGGGGAGACGGTGTGGCAGGTTGAGGCTGAGCTGTCTTCCCCAGGACTCAGGCCCCGGAGAGTTAGAGCCACTGGCCCCTGCACGCCAACAGCAGCAGCCGCCAGCCAGGCACTGCAGCCAGGGTGCTGCTCCGTGTCTTTGACAGGGTCCGAACCAGGGAGAGGGGGAAGCTGGGGGAGGGAGGCTGGGGGGGAGGGAGCTGTACCTGGGCCACCATCTCAGCGCCGTGCCGGACGGTAAAGCGGCTGCACCGGTGTCACAGACACTCGAGTCCGGGTGGTTGCATCTTCCTGTGCTGGGAGTGTAATCGCGGGGAGGCTGCAGGAGGACAAGTCATCGCTCATTGACCCAACAAACAGTCCAATTCTGTTACCTTTTTGTGTTAATCCGTCCATAAAGATCAACAACAGAAAGTTAACAATATTTTTCTTTAAAAACTCACAGAAAATGTTAGAAATACTCAGCAGGTTGGGGAGAAAGTTAAAATTTTAGGTCGATGATCTTGAGTATTTCCAGCATTTTCTGTTTGTATTTCAGATTTCCAGTATTTTGCTTTAAAGACAGTTAACATAGAACATTACAGCGCAGTACAGGCCCCTCGGCCCTCGATGCTGCGCCGACCAGTGAAACCAATCTAAAGCCCCTCTAATCTACACGATTCCAATATCATCCATATGTTTATCCAATAACCATTTGAATGCTCTTAATGTTGACCAGTCCACTACTGCTGCAGGCAGGGCATTCCACGCCCTTACTACTCTCTGAGTAAAGAACCTACCTCTAACATCTGTCCTATATCTCTCACCCCTCAATTTAAAGCTATGTCCCCTGGTGTTAGCCATCACCATCCGAGGAAAAAGGCTCTCAGTATCCACCCTATCTAATCCTCTGATCATCTTGTATGCCTCTATTAAGTCACCTCTTAACCTTCTCTCTAACGAAAACAACCTCAAGTCCCTCAGCCTTTCCTCATACGATCTTCCCACCATACCAGGCAACATCCTGGTAAATCTCCTCTGCACCCTTTCCAACGCTTCCACATCTTTCCTATAATGCGGCGACCAGAACTGTACACAATACTCCCAAGTGCGGCCGCACCAGAGTTTTGTACAGTTGCAGCATGACCTCCTGGCTCCGAAACTCAATCCGTCTACCAATAAAAGCTAACACACCATATGCCTTCTTAACAACCCTATCAACCTGGGTGCCAACTTTCAGGGATCTATGCACATGGACACCCAGATCCCTCTGTTCATCCACACTACCAAGTATCTTTCCATTAGCCCAGTACTCTGTATTCCTGTTACTCCTTCCAAAGTGAATCACCTCACACTTAGAACATAGAACATAGAACATTACAGCGCAGAACAGGCCCTTCGGCCCACGATGTTGCACCGACCAGTTAAAAAAAAAACTGTGACCCTCCAACCTAAACCAATTTCTTTTCGTCCATGAACCTATCTACGGATCTCTTAAACGCCCCCAAACTAGGCGCATTTACTACTGATGCTGGCAGGGCATTCCAATCCCTCACCACCCTCTGGGTAAAGAACCTACCCCTGACATCGGTTCTATAACTACCCCCCCTCAATTTAAAGCCATGCCCCCTCGTGCTGGATTTCTCCATCAGAGGAAAAAGGCTATCACTATCCACCCTATCTAAACCTCTAATCATCTTATATGTTTCAATAAGATCCCCTCTTAGCCGCCGCCTTTCCAGCGAAAACAATCCCAAATCCCTCAGCCTCTCCTCATAGGATCTCCCCTCCATACCAGGCAACATCCTGGTAAACCTCCTCTGCACCCTCTCCAAAGCCTCCACATCCTTCCTGTAATGTGGGGACCAGAACTGCACACAGTACTCCAAGTGCGGCCGCACCAGAGTTGTGTACAGTTGCAACATAACGCTACGACTCCTAAATTCAATCCCCCTACCAATAAACGCCAAGACACCATATGCCTTCTTAACAACCTTATCTACTTGATTCCCAACTTTCAGGGATCTATGCACACATACACCTAGATCCCTCTGCTCCTCCACACTATTCAAAGTCCTCCCGTTAGCCCTATACTCAACACATCTGTTATTCCTACCAAAGTGAATTACCTCACACTTCTCCGCATTAAACTCCATCCGCCACCTCTCGGCCCAACTTTGCAACCTGTCTAAGTCTTCCTGCAAACTACGACACCCTTCCTCACTGTCTACCACACCACCGACTTTGGTGTCATCAGCAAATTTGCTAATCCACCCAACTATACCCTCATCCAGATCATTAATAAATATTACAAACAGCAGTGGCCCCAAAACAGATCCCTGAGGTACACCACTTGTAACCGCACTTTTCCGCATTAAACTCCATTTGCCACCTCTCAGCCCAGCTCTGCAGTTTATCTATGTCCCTCTGTAACCTGCCACTTCCCTCCGCACTGTCTACAACTCCACCGACTAGTGTCATCCGCAAATTTACTAATCCATCCTTCTACGCCCTCATCCAGGTCATTAATAAAAATGACAAACAGCAGTGGCCCCAAAACAGATCCTTGCGGTACGCCACTAGTAACTGAACTCCAGGATGAATATTTCCCATCAACTACCTCCCCCTGTCTTCTTACAGCTAGCCAATTCCTGATCCAAACCACTAAATCACCCTCAATCCCATGTGTCCGTATTTTCTACAATAGCTTACCAGGGGGAACCTTATCAAACCTTATTAATGTGGGCACAGCATACAATTAGGGGAGCAAATTGTATATTAGGAGATGGGATGAGTATAAGGGTCTAGATGTTTTAGGTCAGTTGCAAGGACCAGAGAGGACAGACCTGGAGACTCCAGCTTTCATCTTAAGTACATGAATGTCTTGAACTCCTAGTACAATGTTTGAGTGGAAAATGTTCTTGTTTGATTATGAACAACGACTAGGAAGCTATTCTCACTCATAAGGGATCATCATGCCAGATTTCTTATGTTGCACTGGAATGCCTAAACACCACCACAGTGCCCCAATGTGGCTAGAGGAATTAAAGGGAAAGAGTGTTAGAACATAGAACAGTACAGCACAGAACAGGCCCTTCGGCCCACGATGTTGTGCCGAGCTTTATCTGAAACCAAGATCAAGCTATCCCACTCCCTATCATCCTGGTGTGCTCCATGTGCCTATCCAATAACCGCTTAAATGTTCCTAAAGTGTCTGACTCCACTATCACTGCAGGCAGTCCATTCCACACCCCAACCACTCTCTGCGTAAAGAATCTACCTCTGATATCCTTCCTGTATCTCCCACCACGAACCCTATAGTAATGCCCCCTTGTAATAGCTCCATCCACCCGAGGAAATAGTCTTTGAACGTTCACTCTATCTATCCCCTTCATCATTTTATAAACCTCTATTAAGTGATGATAGGGAGTGGGATGGCTTGATCTTGGTTTCAGATAAAGCTCGGCACAACATCGTGGGCCGAAGGGCCTGTTCTGTGCTGTACTGTTCTATGTTCTATGTTCTAAGTCTCCCCTCAGCCTCCTCCGCTCCAGAGAGAACAGCCCTAGCTCCCTCAACCTTTCCTCATAAGACCTACCCTCCAAACCAGGCAGCATCCTGGTAAATCTCCTCTGCACTCTTTCCAGTGCTTCCACATCCTTCTTATAGTGAGGTGACCAGAACTGCACACAATATTCCAAATGTGGTCTCACCAAGGTCCTGTACAGTTGCAGCATAACCCCACGGCTCTTAAACTCCAACCCCCTGTTAATAAAAGCTAACACACTATAGGCCTTCTTCACAGCTCTATCCACTTGAGTGGCAACCTTTAGAGATCTGTGGATATGAACCCCAAGATCTCTCTGTTCCTCCACAGTCTTCAGAACCCTACCTTTGACCCTGTAATCCACATTTAAATTTGTCCTACCAAAATGAATCACCTCACATTTATCAGGGTTAAACTCCATTTGCCATTTTTCAGCCCAGCTTTGCATCCTATCTATGTCTCTTTGCAGCCTACAACAGCCCTCCACCTCATCCACTACTCCACCAATCTTGGTGTCATCAGCAAATTTACTGATCCACCCTTCAGCCCCCTCCTCTAAGTCATTAATAAAAATCACAAAGAGCAGAGGACCAAGCACTGATCCCTGCGGCACTCCGCTAGCAACCTGCCTCCAATCTGAAAATTTTCCATCCACCACCACCCTCTGTCTTCGATCAGACAGCCAGTTACCAGTGTTATGGAAAGAAATACGAGTTAGAAGTGAAACCGACTAATAAGGAGAACTTTGGAAAATTATTTTAAAAAGAGAATGAGAAATGAAGTAGAAGAGACAGAAACAGCAAAGGAGGAACTAGAGAAGCATATGGGAGAAAAACACCTTCTACCCCATTAGGCCCAACCCATCCAGAAACCACATAGCCCCAAAAGCACGCAGTAGACTTGTTGTTTATCATCTGCAAGATGCACTGCAGCAACTGAGGCTCCCTCAACAGCTTTACAAACCCACACCCTTCATCACATAAAAAGATAAGAACAGCAGACTCTGGATGATCAAAACACGCAGGTTCCCCTCCAGACTACATACAATTGTGACATGGAACCATATTGCTATTCCTTCAATATCAAAAATATGGAATTCCCTTCCTAAGAGTACTATAAGTATATCTTCAACAGATGAACAACTGTTCTGGAAAGTGGTTCACTGCCACTTTCTCAAAGGCAATTGAGGATGAACAATAAATATTGGCCTTGTTAATGACATTCACATCCCATGAATGAATTTTTTTTTTAAATAATGTCCGATAATTCTTCGGGGTTGCTTTTCTTTTCTGACCCTTAAATATTGCATTCATGAGAGCTGCCCACCACCAACCCCCCCCCCCCCCCCCACCCCCACCCCCCACCTCCCACCTCCGTCCATTTGAAAATAGGCCCTCCCTTCAGGAGCAACTAAATACATGAACTACCTCTCCTATTTCCTTGAGCCCGCATGGGATAAATGCCAGTCAGCCCAACAGCACTTTTTTGGATAAATCAATTGAACTAAAGTGAACAAACTAAGGGACAAAACAAGAAGGGCAGTACCCCCAAAATAAGGGGACTGCCCAAAAGAATAACAAAGCAGAAAGGAAAGTTAAGAACATTAAACCAAAATGTGATTAAAGGGATGGATAATACACCCCAGTCCCTGCAATGAGCACAGAAGGCCTCGATAGAGCCCTCAGACACTGCACGCTCCCTCTCCTGGGACACCGAGCCGTGAATATAACCGTGGTAGAGGTGAAGAAAGTTGAGTTAGACGACCCCCTCACCCTCCACCTGGACCTGTTAATAGCGCTTTTGGCTAGGCTCAGGAGTAGGTTCACGAGGAGGTCGTCCACACCAGGTGCCCATATATCAGGAGCAGTCGGGGCTGAAGTGCAAACAAAACATTAATAAAAGATTTTTTCAATGACTAAAAAGGGAGTGCAGCGCAGACATGGTCCATGGACTCCACAAGATTGCAAAAAGGGCAAGCTATTCAGTCCAACAGCCCACACAACCTTAACTTTAATCCTAATCAAGATCACTTCAACATTTATTTCTATTGAATTAATGGGCTAGATATTACGTGCCCTAGCCAGGTATGATTTGGCAGGAAGGGAATGTTAAATAGGGCAGGTGCCAACTCTACCACCTTCCCATCCACCTCTGAGTTCCCCCTGTAATATTGGTGGGGTATTGGGTGGGCACAAGATCAACAACATATCCACCGTATTTAAATAAATAAACAAGATTCAATTGAACTTGTTAACAAGCCAATTGACCCTGATATTATGTTGCCCAATGTTAGGAGTGCCCTTATCTTGTATACCTTAGCATCACTTTCAGCCCTGGATACAGATACAAAATTATATGATGCTCAAACTTAACGTGCCCTGTAAAATATCTAGGATATGAAAAGTGGCCATCAATTATTTAATGTAGCTGAGAAATGCAACAATATGAGTCAGAAAAGAGAAAAGAGGAGGAGACAGTGAAAGGGAAATAAATGAAATGAGAAAAACAAATTCATTGGCCCAAGAATCAACTCAGTACATGGTGCATTACACAAAAGGAGAAAAAATATCTTACTAATGGAAAGAAGTAGAAAACAATGCTGAGCTAAAGAACAGTTGGACGCAACCTCTCTTGCTAACAATAGGACAGGTGAAAAATTGCATTTATTTGTTTGTTTTACCTACAATTGTGCTTGAATCTTTCCTTTATGAAAACTTTGTGACCTTTTATCAGTTCAAAATACTTTCCAAAAGCACCTTTTTATTATTCATTTATTGGATGTGGGCGGCACTGGCTAGGCCAGCATTTATTGCTCATCCCTAGTTGCCCTTCAGAAGGTGGTGGTGAGCTGCCTTCTTGAACCACTACAATCCCCGAGGTGTAGGTGCACCCGCAGTACTGTTAGGAAGAGAATTCCTGGATTTTGACCCAACGACAGTGAAGGAACAGTAGTATATTTCCAAGTCAGGATGGTGAGTGACTTGGAGGGGAACCTCCAGGTGGTGATGTTCCCAGGTATCTCCTGCTCTTGTGCTTCTAGATTGGCAGGTGCTGCCTAAGGAATCTTGGTGAGTTCCTGCAATGCATCTTGTAGATGGTACACACAGCTGCCATTGTTGGCTGATGGTGGAAGGATTGAATGTTTGTGTAAGGGTAGCAATCAAGCATGGCTGCTTTATCCTGGATGGTGTCAAGCCTATTGGGTGTTGTTAGAGCCCCTGACTAGTGCCTTGTAGACTGTGGACAGGCTTCAGCGGGGTCAGGAGGTGAATTATCCAGTGCAGGATTTCTAACCTTTGACCCACTCTGGTAGCTACAGTATTTTTATGGCTAGTCCAGTTCAGTTTTTGGTGAATGGTAACCCTCAGGATGTTGAATGCTGTATTGGATTTTCTTCTCTCTAATTAGGACAAAGTAGTAAGCTGAGTTGAAAAGGCAAAGATTTGAGGGTGTGGTAATAAAATTGTTATTTTTAAGTTTGAAAGGAGGAATGAACCAATAATAACGACAATTAGCTCAATTGTGGAGAAAGTGTTTGAGATTTTGGTTGGGATAGCACAAGGGATCACAAGAGGTCAATCAGGCACAGTGTTCGTGGAAGTGGAAATGACTAGGGTTGGGAAGCATTTTCCGATCGGGGCCATTGTGATCTCCTGGACTCGTTTCGATCGCCTCAGGGGGTCGGAGAGGAATTTCCCAGATTTTTTTTCCCCATATTGGCCCTGGGGTTTTTCACTCTGGGTTTTCGCCTCTCCCTGGAGATCACATGGTCTGGAATGGGGGGGTGGGGGTAAGTTAATAGGTTGTAATGAACAAAGCATCGTAGCTGTGAGGGACAGCTCGGTGGATAGGATATTGGTATGTAGATAGGCTGGAAAATTGGGCGGGGATCCTGGATTCAGGATTCAATCCTGGACCGGGGAGCGGCGCGGGCTTGGAGGGCCGAAGGGCCTGTTCCTGTGCTGTATTGTTCTTTGTTCTTTGTTCTTTAGTAACCATGGTAACATTGAGTACATATTTTGTGTTGTCATTTGACACCTTGGGAGTTTGAGACAGCTAGTGTCTGCATTTGAATCACCCATTCAATTTGACATTATCCTTTGAATTAGTTTCAGGAAAAGGCATTGATTCCATGTCAGTCTCGAAGGTTCCTTTCCTTCTCACTTGAGACAGAGGAATGGTTTCATTCCACAAAAGAAGTCAGACGACTATCAGGTGGCCATCTTTTGCAAGTTTTTTGTGGTCAGTTTAAAAATATAAAAATTAGTTTGAAGTTCAGAATATACTGGGACATGACATTAAAAAGGATGCCAATAGTCTGTTGCTCATGACTTTACAGTAGCTTACAATCATCATAATCATTCTTATAACATGTCTATGACTATCCTTTCTTCCCGCCTCGCAAATGGATGTGGACAAATAATGTGCAAATATAGAAATAGATTTTCCACATGGAGCATAAAGAAGGGGGCGGGGGGGAGGGGGAAGGGTGTTACTGTTTCTCAAGGAAGGTTAATGCATTTCTGAGAAAAAGGAAATGGAGACTTTGCAAAAAATCTCTTTGTGTCTAGAAAATAATGTTACACATTGTAGTAAATAAAACAAACATGTGGATTCGATAGGGTCTTTTAAGAGACTTTTGGATAAGTTCATGGAAGTTAGTAAGATAGAGGGTTATAGGTAAGCCTAGTAGGTAGGGACATGTTCGGCAACTTGTGGGCCAAAGGGCCTGTTTGTGCTGTAGCTTTTCTATGTTCTATGTATTACTGCTGTGAAAGTCTTTAAAACAGTGTCAATGCTCCAGCTGTAATCACAGGGAAACTTTAATTTTCCTGACATATATTGGGAATTACATTTGGGGTAATTTATCCACTTTTATGTAAGAGTTTATTTAAATATTTGAAATATATTTTCTTAAATAGTAGGGAGTGCACCTACAAAGCCAATGCTGTACAGGAATTTCTTCTGTCTAATTAGGATGAAGTAATAAGCTAAGTTGAAAAACAAACATTTGAGGATCTAGTAATCATAAAGTTGTTGCTTTTAATGTTGTAAGGAGGAATATAAAGACTTAGCTCAATTATGAAGAAAGTGTTCGAGACGTTAGTGAGGATACCAAGAGACCACTTGGAAGGTTGTAAGGTTGATCAGGGAAAGTCAGCAGTGATTCAGAAGGAGCAAATAATTTTTGACTAGTTTACTGAAATTTTTAAGGAGAATTAGAGTGAGATGTTTCCTGTTATCCACCTAGATTTCAGTAAGGTTTTTGATATTGTCCTACATAACAGACTAATGCACAATGTGTGTGCCAGTTGAATAGACTGAAATGGTGCATGGAAAGGATCAACTGGAAACTGGCAGAGTTCCAGTGTTCAGGCTGCTATTGTTTATAATTTTTGTAAATGACTTTGAGCACAGTATGTTCTGCAAAGTATGTACATGTGTGGATGATAAATTGTGCGCTGAGCAATTTGGACAGGCTATATAAATGGGTAAGGTGGGAGTAAATGAAATTCAATTTTAATAAGTGTAAAGTACTAGATAGAAGTAGAATAAACAAAACTGTGAAGTGCATATGAAATGGTAATTTGCTTGGCATCCTATTTGACTCTGAACTGAGCTTATGATTTCAAATACTCTCCATCAACAAGCTATCCTTAACATGGTCTCTAAACCTGCCTCAGCTCATTTGCTATGGAACCCATCACCCATGGACTTGACTACTCTGATACTCCCTTCTCTAACAGACTGCTAACAAAAAGGGAAGTGCAATTACTTGGATGCAACCTATTTACATAAATAGGGAATTGGTTAGAAATTAGAAGATAGAGAACAGGGCTAATGAGTATATCCTCAAATGTAACTAGTGACATCCCCAATGAACTATGCTACAGCCTCAACATTTTACTCTAATTATAAATAACTTAGATGGTCGGGATTAGACATATATCTATTTCTGCGTATAACATCAAGTCAGATGACACAGTAAATAGTGCAGATGAGAACAGTAAATTTCAAAAGGACCCTGATAGATTAATTGAACAGGTAAAACCTTTTGATGGAGTTCAATATGGAAAAGTGTAAGAACATTGAATTTATGCTTAAAAAGGGTAGATTAGACTATTTTGTAATAATGAATGAGCAAAGCGAAGCAATGAAATGTAGGGGTCTAAGTATCATTGAAAACTAGTGAGCGTGTAGAAGAAGAGGTTCATGGAAAATAGTGTCTATAGGGTAGAGGAATTGAGGGATCTGGGGAAAGTAAAAATAGTGATGCAATTATAAAGATTTTTTCTTAAAAAAAGCAAACAAAGCACCCTGTTTGTCTTGCGAGGGATAGAATACCCAGCATACACCTTCAGCTTTACAGTATAATTTAAATGAGGCCCAAGGTCCAATTTTAATTTCTTTAAGGTTCTGCAGTGTCTTGCCACAACTCCAGTTATGAAGCCATGTGGGTTCAATATGAACATTAAGACTGCCAACCCTTCAAGATTGTCAGACAGTTTCCAGGAATTGCGAATCTATTTCCTGGTATTTGCTACATTGACATCCACAGGAAAACGCAGAAGTAGAATTTGTCATCTGAGTGTGTGGGACATCTCACACAACAGCTTCAAGTACTAGTGCCAATTCTTTCCTGGCCCCTTGCCATGAAGGAGAACAGTCGGCAGTGCAGAGGAGTCAACATTGAGCAAGTATGGTCACTAAGTTTGGATCAAGTCCAAAGCCAGGCAAGAGGTGTGATGGATTTACAAAATATATACAGCCACAAATAAAGAATTAGTTTGAATAAACATTAGGAACAGAATTAACTTCAAACTGTGTTTCATAACAAAGATAATACGAAACTAGTGGTTAGAATGTTGAAGCTGCTACCTCAAGAAGTAACTGAGGCATACAGCATAGATACATTTAAGGTGAAGCTAGATAAACAGATGAGGGAGAAATGTGCTGAGAGAGATAGAAGAGGTGAAGTGGGAGGAGGCTCAAGTGCAGCATAAATACCAACATGGGTCAGTCAAGCTAAATGCACTGTTTCTGTGCACTGTTAGAAAAGACACATGAATAACCGCTGGGCTGCATGACTTTATTTTTTTCGAATGTGAGAAATTTATAATTGTGATACATTAGAAAAGTAATCATTTCACCTCTGTAACATTATCAGTCTTTATCCCTACATCGGCTCACCTACTGCTGAAACTCTCACTCTTTTTTTTTGCTGCCTCTAAACTTAACTATCGTAACTCTCCTGAATGGTTTCCTACTTTCAACGTTCTATAAACTTGACTTCACAGCAGTCTGTGTCCCAACTCACACCAAATTCCATTCACCATCACCCCTGTTCTTATTGACTTACACTGGCTCCCAGTTAAAACCCATCCTTTGTCCAGATTTTTGCCATGACTATGAACCTCTCTATTGTAATGAAAATGACAGATAAGCCCTGATATTCTAAGCCATGTCCCCCAAAAATGACATTTCCTATTTTCGCGGGGACGGGATCAGAATCACGACAGAGTTCATACATGCATTGTTTACAGAGGCAGCAAACCATGTAAATCATCAGCTACCTCGGCTGAAGTGGGATTTTTGTCGGCCAGGAGTATGAACCCAACATGTACAAATTGGATCAGGTAAGAGCTGGTCTGAGCTTGATGAATTCACTTGGAGAGTCAAGATACCCCTTTGGGGAGGTATGGTACCATATCTTTGGATATGGTCCCAGGCAAGTTTGGGAGCAGTAAAGCACCCTTTGGGATGGTATGGCACCCTTTGTGATTGTTAAAAAAAGCCATGATTGTCCATAAAAAGTGTGTAAACGCTTTGGACCTGTCAAAGCTGTCAAAGAACCGGCGAAACTTCAAATAACTGTCAAGCTGTCAAAGAATAGTCAGCGCTGTCGAACAACTGTCAAGCTGTCAAAGAACTGGCAAAACTTCAAATAACTGTCAAGCTGTCAAAGAATAGTCAGCGCTGTCGAACAACTGTCAAGCTGTCAAAGAACAGTCAAAGCTAACAAAAATCTTTCAAAACTCATTGGAACTTTTTACACTCAATGGAAATGTGAAGGTTGCCAATGGATTTAACTCTGCTTACAAAAAACAATCTGGAGTTCAAAATAAATCAATGCTTGATATTTCATTTTGTCTGTTAACATGAGCCTTCGGACTATCTTTATAGGACTTGTGTTACAAACACTGATTTTACAAACTAACATTATGACAGCGTAGTACCTGTTATATGAGGAGTTTGACTGACAGTTCCAAGTGGTTATAGGACAGAAATATTTGCTTATAACAGCAATTAGTTGAAGGAATTTCTATGTATTGAATGTTTTTTTATAAATATTTTTTTTAAATAGTGATATCATCAATAGACACAACTTTATTTCATGTCAGCATGGCTCCTGAGATTTGCTCATGGTGGGTACTAGGCATGGCGAGGGTAAGGGTAATGGGCGGTGGGATGGGGGCATGGGGTGACATAATTTGACACTGTTGGTACAGGAACTATAAATGGTCATGGGGATGTACAAAGGTGGGTCTTGAGGTTGTGGAGAGGGGTATGAGTTGGCATATTAGGTATGAGGGGCCATGGGGTCGGTAAAGGAGCATGGGTTGCCATATGGGATATGAGGGACAATGGGGGTAGGTGGGGGCATGAGGTAGCATAGGTTCATATGGATGTGGTATGGGTAGTGTAGGGAGATGCAGGGGGTGATGGCTGGAGGATTGTTTCTCAGTTTAATCATTTTTGAAATTAAATTCAACAAAGTGGTGGAGCACAAAGGCAGACCTTCCGCCTAGACAGTCCTTCCACAAAGGCAGTCCTTCCACAAAGGCAGTCCTTCCACAAAGGCAGTCCTTCCACAAAGGCAGTCCTTCCTCCACATCCAGCAGCCTCGGCATTCATTCTGTGGGTGATGGACTTACTTCTAATCCAGTCCGTCCAGCTCCTCCCACTACCCCACCAACACTACCTCCAGCCCACCCCCCCATCCCACCACCCTCAACCACCACCACCTAAAATGAAGATCAGAACTGCAGGCAGCCATTTCTGCCGCCTCCCAAATTCTCCCAACACTGAGCACCCAACCTGGGTGCGAAAATCTGGGCCCTTGTTTCAAATCCTTCCATGGACTCGACCTCTTATCTCCGTATTTTTTTCCAACACCTCAACTCTCTGAGATAACTGACTTTTCCAATGCTGATTTCTTGAATATTTCTACTGACAGCTGTGGGTACAACTTAGAAGAAGAAAACACATTTTCTTTTCAAAACAAAGTGGCAATTAAAATTGTTTTTGGTGTAATAAACAGATGAAAAAATCTATATTGTTCATGTCATTGTCCCTCCATGGCCTCATACCCTACCTTTCTCTATAACTCGACTTTTGCTCTTCTCTAATTCTCCCTTCCTAAGCAATATTAATCACACCACTGTTGGTGGCAGGCATTAGGCAGCTTAGGCCCCAAGCTCTGGATTTAACTGGCTAAACCTCTCTGCCTTGCTTCCTACCATTCCTCCTTTAGGGCACTATTAATATCTTTCTCTTTGACATCTTTCGTCATCTGAACGTCTGCAGCAGCTGTGACTCAGTTGTTAGCACTCTCACCTCTAAATGACAAGGTTCCAAGTTCAAGTTCCATTCCAGAAGTTGAGCACAAAAGTCAAGGGGAGCGAGTGCTGCACTGTCGGAGATGCCTTGCATGTGGAGATAAAACATCCCATGTCACCTTTTTGAAGAAGAACAGGGAATTATCCCTGATGTCAATATTTATCCCTCAATCAATATCACTAAAACATATTGGATGAGATTCTCCAGCCTCCTGGCCGTGTGTTTTCCGACGGCGGGAGGTAGCGCGTTGTTTGCTAGCAGCGAGATTCTCTGGTCCCGCTGCTGTCAATGGGAATTCCCATTAACATCACCCCATGCCAGCGGGAAACGCGCAGGGGAGGAGGATTGCAGGCAGGACCGGAGAATCCCGCCAGCGAGAATGGCCAGAGAATTCCAGCCATTATCTGGCCATTATCCCATTGCGGTTTTTGGGAGCTTTGTGTGTGCAAATTGTCTGCCACTTTTCCTACTTTACACAGCAATTACACTTCAAAACTCTGGGACATCATGAAAGGCATTATATAAATACAAACCTTTCCTTTTACATTTCCTGATGTGGTGCTGTGTCAAATTTTGTTTGAAAACATCTTGTGTTTCAGTTTAACATATTTTACCACATTAAGTGGTAAGTAGTTGTTGTTCTTCAGCAGCGCACAAATGCATTGTCTGTGAAGTATTTTAGAACATTTTGATGTTGTGGAACACACATTATAAATACAACTTATTTCTGGTTGATTTTGGGTTTATATAGAATACCCCGACTGTCTTTATGTGACGATATTATTGTGTGTTGTTACATACTCTTTGCCTCTAATACAAATTTGGGGACTTATAATTTTATTGAAACATTTGGGTAACACTCTTTATTAAATCAAGTCAAAGAAACAAACCCTTTAAATGTAGTGTATATGAGATTATGTACCAATTATAACAATATAAATCACATACCTATAACTCCTCAGGACATCAGAAGCATGTCATCCTTAACTGCTTACATTAGCTGGAGCAAGATTAAATTAGAAATCCCCAAGATGCTCTAGTATCTGTAACTTTTTAAGCATTTAATTCAGTCCTCCTGATATAACACAATTCTGTCACCATGTTTTAACTATATCTGGCTAATCTTTCTTCAAAGAGTCTGCAAAAAGAGCTGCTCACTTACTTGTGAGGAATCGCAGAATTGTTACGGTGCAGAAAAAGGCCATTTGGCCCATCATGTCTGCACCAGCTCTTCAAATGAGCATCATGACTTTGTACCATTCCCCTGCCTTTTCCCCATGTTTCTATTCAAATAGTCATTGAATGCCCTCTTGAATGTTTCAAATGAATGTGCTTCCACCGCACCCCCAGGCTGTGCATTCCAGACCAGAACCACTCCCTGTGTAGAATCCATAGAATCCCTACAGTACATAAGGAGGCCATTCAGCCCATCGAGTCTGCACCGATCACAATCCCACCCATGCCACATCCCCCGAACCCCACATAGGAAAAGTTTTTCTCACATCACATTTGCTTCTTTTGAAAATCACTTTAAGTCTGTCATTGTTGATCCTTTTATGAGTGGGAACAATTTCTCCCGATCTAATGATTTTGAACAGCCCTATCAAATCTCTTCGCCTTCTTCTCGTCCAAGAAGAAAAGTCCCACCCTCCCCAATCTATTCTCATAATTGAAGTTTTTCACCCCTGGAACCATTCTTGTAAACTTCTTCTGCACTCTTTCCAATCAGGTATGAGTATCAGTTATGGCCTTCCTATTTCTTTTCCCAGTATATTCACATCAGTAGCCTCTGCTATTGTTGGGTCATCTTGGAAGATGTTGGGTGTCCCACTCTTCACAAGAGATCTGGCTAGGGACAAACATTGTTTTTCAAAGTAATCGTCATTTGCATACTCAACTGTACACAAATTACAAAGCACTGGGACAGAGACATTGCTCACCTCGCAGATTCTCCACATTCTCTCCTGAGTGGCATCATTATTATAAAGCTCCTTAAGCACATCTCAAGTAGCTATGGTAAGAGTAGTATTAGATATAACTATTTACTCCAGAAATCCCATTCATTCCAAAGACCTACATATAATTTGATGGCTTTACTATATGTATGTTATATTCCTTCCATTTCACTTTCCTCTGTCCCAATCCATTCTTCCAATCTCATCGCTAAACATACGTTCATGACACCCTCTGACCTGGTCCTCCCTAATTCTGAAAGGTCCATCCTCACTTTCATCAATGAATTCTGAGACTTCTTCCATAGCCCTCATCACCACGCCCACTTCTTTGGCGTGGCGTCTTCCCATCCACCCATAGTGAATTGATTCAGATGTCTTCAAAACTTCCCTCTTGCTGAACCTTTCTGGCATCTTTCCCTCTCCAGATCATTTTACTGAAAACTGCTAGAGTGACATTCTGCCATCTCATTTTTTTCCGCTCCCCTTGTTCACTTTGAAATTATTGCCCTCTATTCTCTTAGATTCATCCTTAATATTGTTATTAACTCTGCTGACAAAGGTGGTGTTGGTGTTGTTGGGCAGCCTCTACCAAGCAGAGGCTCCATGCTGAATCTCTGACACTTGTTCCGACCTGCTCCTGCACTATGGCCCTGCCACTGAGCATCAAGCCATCATTCCCAAGACTGTTACTGACCTCAGATCCTCTAGAGATCTTCTCTTCACACCTTCTAGCCCTCATTGGTGCAACCCCAGCCCACCTATTTCTATCACCTTCCCATGAATAACTATCAGGACTACCTCGGTAGACCCATCATTTCATCCTTCTACTGACCCACTAAACTGAATTTTTCCTATCATGACTCTTTTTACTCTTCCCCTGTCAAGTCTCTTTCCACTTACATCAGTGACTCTTCTGATGCTCTCATTAACTTTAGCGTTTCCAGTTTCCTTGCCTTAACTGTCTCCTCTTTACCACGAATATCCAATCCCTCCAAACATTCATCACCTACCAGGATGTTCTGCGAGCTCTCCGCTTGAACAGAGATCCAACCAGACCCCATTCACCACCATTCTCCTCTGCCCATGCTGCAAACACTCTTTCCAGATGAAACAGTGATTCACTTGCACTTCTTTCATGCATGACGGAGGGAAATTCCACCAGGCCTCAGGCACACCTGCCAGAGTTTACCTGGAGGCTTGACATAGTCCTCACCCACCACTTATAGAATACCAGTAGCAGCAGGATGAGGTCCTTAAGTGGCCTCAAGGTGGGCAGATGGTCCTACACCCTTTCCATCCCAGATTTAATGGAGGGGGGGCTGTTGGGGAGGTGATGGGATCTCCACCCTGCAAGTTTCTGCCCCATTTTACGGCGACCTGTCTCCCAGTTCAGAGAATTCAACTCTGTCTGTTAATTCTGTTTATCTCTTCACAGATGCTGCCAGACCTGCTGAGTTTTTCCAGCATTTTCTGTCAGCATTTCAGATTTCTAGCATCGCAGTATTTTGTTTCTTACTTTCTTTTTGTTTTCGTAGGGATGGTTAATGAATCGACATCCCTGTTCTTTCAGCTCTGGCCTTGCATATCATAAGAACATAAGAAATAGGAGCAGGAGTAGGCCATCTAGCCCCTCGAGCCTGCCCCGCCATTCAATAAGATCATGGCTGATCTGACGTGGATCAGTACCACTTACCCGCCTGATCCCCATAACCCTTAATTCCCTTACCGATCAGGAATCCATCCATCCGCGCTTTAAACATATTCAGCGAGGTAGCCTCCACCACCTCAGTGGGCAGAGAATTCCAGAGATTCACCACCCTCTGGGAGAAGAAGTTCCTCCTCAACTCTGTCTTAAACCGACCCCCCTTTATTTTGAGGCTGTGTCCTCTAGTTTTAACTTCCTTACTAAGTGGAAAGAATCTCTCCGCCTCCACCCTATCCAGCCCCCGCATTATCTTATAAGTCTCCATAAGATCCCCCCTCATCCTTCTAAACTCCAACGAGTACAAACCCAATCTCCTCAGCGTCTCCTCATAATCCAAACCCCTCATCTCCGGTATCAACCTGGTGAACCTTCTCTGCACTCCCTCCAATGCCAATATATCCTTCCTCATATAAGGGGACCAATACTGCACACAGTATTCCAGCTGCGGCCTCACCAATGCCCTGTACAGGTGCATCAAGACATCCCTGCTTTTATATTCTATCCCCCTCGCAATATAGGCCAACATCCCATTTGCCTTCTTGATCACGTGTTGTACCTGCAGACTGGGCTTTTGCGTCTCATGCACAAGGACCCCCAGGTCCCTTTGCACGGTAGCATGTTTTAATTTGTTTCCATTGAGATAGTAATCCCATTTGTTATTATTTCCTCCAAAGTGTATAACCTCGCATTTATCAACGTTATACTCCATTTGCCATATCCTCGCCCACTCACTCAGCCGGTCCAAATCTCTCTGCAGATCTTCTCCGTCCTCCACACGATTCACTTTTCCACTTATCTTTGTGTCGTCTGCAGAATGAGTATTAATATGTGGAGATATATTTTAAAGACTTAACAAAGGCCTTATACCTGATTTTTCAGGACTGATGGTGTTTCTAAAGAACAATTATAATTTGTTCTCACTCTGATCAAAAATGTCTCTGGAAAATCCACACATTGAGTGAAATTGCTGCATTAAATTACAGACACACCTTTCTTCATTGCTTCATTATTATCAAAGTTATTGGTGATGCTACATCAAAGTTAACATTGATGTTTAGTTGTATATTATCCCAAAAACATTGTAATTCTCTCGTCATTATGCCAAGACAACCATGCTTGCTGCATAGTGAGATCTTTATTGAAGATAATAAATCTTCCCCAGCACATTGGTGATTAATTTGATCATCAGATAATTATTAATGATTACCATTTGGCTGAATAATCGATGCAAAAAGACTCTGCAGTTCCCCCTTTGTGACATCTAATTATTTCTTAAATGATTCCACGGATTATACACCCACACACCATTCTGGATATTTGCTATAGTCCTACAGCTGCCTCAATGTAACATAAAATAATTTCATACATTTTACTGATCATGAAAAATACTAGAGATTGCTATATTTGTGATGCTTGTATGAAAGATGGCTATAATTTTTTAATTCATTCGTGGGACATGGGTGTCACTGGCTGGCCAGCATTTATTGCCCATCCCTGGTTGTCCATGAGAAGGTGATATAATATTTATAATGCTTTATACCTATCACTTCATAAATTGTATTCAGGGTAAAAGTAACCCTGTTTATTCTTGCCTCTGCCTTTGCCAAAGCGATTTACACAGCTATTTAAATCTGTACATTTGTGGTTGTTGGTCTTCCCGCACCAAATGCTGCACAAGGCAGACTTTCATCTGTTCCCATAACGAGGCTTTTCCTGGAATAGGTCGCTAGTCAGTCACCAGAGGCTTATAGCTTGCGGGGCACCACTCTACATCAAGTATGGTTATCAGAAGTCTCTCCCGCTCTTACCGCCTGCCATTGGTGTGTTGGAAGGATTTTGCAGGTTCATGCTCAACCAGTTGGCCACGTTATAGACGCACCTTCCTTGGCTATCAAGTCCTGGCGTGGGATTCAAAACCGGAGCCTCTGGTTCAAAGGCAGGGATGCTACCCACTGTGACACAAGACCTCCTACATCTGTATATAAAAATCCTGAAATGCAATTTTTGCACGTTAGTCATCATATTAAACAAATCCACAAACGCAGCTGAACATTCATTTGAAAAGTATACCAAGGAAAGAACTCTAGTCGTACTTGTTATTGTTAAGATATCTGGTTCTTCTCAACTGTACAAGCAGCTGTCTGCCAAAAGGAATTCCAGCAGCAAAGGTAAATTAAGTTGAATTACACCCAACATAAAATAAGGTGTATATTTGCGTGCACATTGAATATGCAGTAGAGTTAGGAGTTTTAATTATATATACTCCAAATGATCCAGATTTACAAACATTTGTTGAAGGAGAATTGCCCCTAATGGGTGTTCTACTGATAACTTGACATAATATCGGAAATGTTTGCTTAGTCCTTTGTTCAATAATCCACTACAAATGCTGGACAGCTGTTGAAGTTTCTTCTCATTTTTTACTTTTTATTTTTGCAGACCTTCTGTGTGCTAGCCACAAGATTCAATGCCCAGTACTTGTTTCGCTTCAGCTGCCAGAAGTCTCTCTTTCTGTTTGCACACAATCACCCAGTGCGAAAAGTGGCGGTTCGTGCAATGACACATCAATATCCTTTTACCCTAAAGTGGTTTGTTCGGACTATCTTGACATTGACATTCTGTATTCAAATAGGTTATGTAATTTCAAAATGTTCACAGAAAGACTGCCACTGTACAATAAAACGTCATTATAACAAAGGTAGTTTTCTTTCTTTTTATTTTTTTTATTCATTCGTGGGACATGGGCGTCACTGGCCAGCCAGCATTTATTGCCCATCCCTAATTGGCCTTGAATTGGGAGGCTTGCTAGGCCATTTCAGAGGGCAGTTGAGAGTCAACCACATTGCTGTGGCTCTGGAGTCACAAGTAGGCCGACCAGGTAAGGACGACAGATTTCCTTCCCTAAAGGACATTAGTGAACCAGATGGGTTTTTCCATGCTTTTCAGGTACAAAACATGTATCTGAGCATCCAATATGGCAGGTGGAGTAAGTGTTGCATTCCAGAACTGCATCATATTGATAAAGGTAGCAAAATAGACATCTGGATATTGCACCTGAAAGAGTCATTCAATCCTCTGCATATGCAATTTTCAGACATCCTTTGCAAAATTGAGCCCTTGAGTGCTTGAATTTGGAGGTCATTACCCAAATGTTAAGTTTTCTGTGATATATTTACCTGAAAGTGTGGCAGTGAAGGAGTGCTCCTCCCTGCTTCACTGCAGTGCTGAAAACTAGTTCTACACACCCTCCCCCGCTCAGCCCCTTTCTCTTCCCTCACAATTATTCCTCACTTCTTCTGATCACCTCAGCCCCACCTCGAAATCCTGAACACTTTCTATGCTCTCCCAGGACCAACTGAGATAGAAATCCACTTCACCGGTGAGTTTTCTAGTGATGCCCAGGAGTTCGCTGGCTTCATATAATCGAGGCCCAAGTCCCAACATCCAGCGTGCCATATGCTTAGCTGTTCCCATGCTGGAAACGATGATGGTGTTAGCCTGCCAGCATGAATAATTTCAAAGATTTTATCTTCTAATAGCACACACATGTTTAAGAACTGATTCTTCAAGAGTGCCGCAGGACTCCACTGGTGTGGGAAAGGCCACTTTATATTGCATTCCACAGCAGCAAGATCAGAAAAATAAACTTTGTGTTATGAGTTACTACATCGGCAGTTTTAAAAATGTGATTCAGGACCTAACTATACGCCATTGTATTTTTTCAAATGATCCAGAATGTACTTAATGGGCAAACAAATACAGATGGTTTCCCTGTACAGTACAGATTATCTGACTTAGCCAGTGGCCAGAAAATATCACTATTCTTCATCTTAAAGAACCTTGTTTATACTCAAGCTGCCATTACAGACAGCACTGCCTTTTGAAATGTCCATGGAAGTTATTATCTTTGGACACAGAAATGTTACTTTTTTTTACTTTACCAATTGGAGATGTTGTTGTTGGTTCTTTAACAATGCCATATATAACAGAAACATGGGGCATGATCTTACCAAAATAATTCTAAGTGCTGAACGAGTGAGAAAATGGGAAAGAATAGTTCCAGTTTATTCGGCAAGCTGCAAGTCACAATCTTATGGCACTAAGTGCAAAAGAAGTGCCAGGATGCAATTCGCGGCAGCAAGGCCAGGTGTGGGGGGGCGGCGGGGGGGTGGGGGGAGGAGGGGTGGTGGCACTCGCCAGAGAAGCTGGCTGCTGAGCTCTTGGGGCGCCATTGCACAGGTGCCCCAATCTGCCAGGGAGATCTCCTGCCAGCAACCCCCCCCTCCACACCCTCCCCCACCCACCCACAGACATTGGGAACCCCTCTCCCCCACTGATCGCCCCCTGTGTCAGCTACCCACACCACCCCACCAATCACCCCAGTATGCAAAGTTCCCTCCCTCCCCAATCATCCCTGTCTGCAGAGTTCCCCTTCCTCCCCCAATCACTACCTTGCAGAGTTCCCTCCCTCCTATCCCTGCAGAGCTCCCCTCTTCCCTCCCCCCCCCCCCATCATAGCTCCACCCCCATTCAGGTCCCACCCGCACTCAAGCTCCATCCCCTTGGCACTTCCCCTGGCATAGTTATGGTGCCTGGTGGGCAGTGCCAAGGAGCCCAATAGGTACTGCCTAGCCCTGCGTCCGATTCCCCTGCCATGGCCATCATGTCTGGTCTCTGCTGCTGGAGACGAGCTGTAATTCTCGCCGGTGAGAAACTTGACCAGTGAGTATGTAAGTTCAAATGAGCCCATACGATAGCATCCAGGACTCACTAATGACATGCCAAGCATTTCATTAATATTGAAATTGACTTTGCGCCTTTTCTGGGTGCAAAGCTGATCTCGCTGCCATAACAGAGCCGTATGATTGGAATAGGCGAGAAACCAGGCACGAACTGAAATTTTTACCCCTCACCCAATCTTACCACCTCGCCTTGCCGAACGATGGACGGGCGAAACCATAAGATTGGCCCATTGTTGTTATAATACCTATCTATCGATACTGTACTAAAAACACATTAGACCAAGTGTTCTGCCATCATTAGACAACTCAGGAACATTCAATTTTGATAATTAAATGTTTGTCCAGGAAAATTATGCGACATACTCACCAATGGATTAATTGTCCTGAATTGCTGTCAACATTTTTAAATTGTTTTTTAAATGTGTATATTTGTTGAATGAACTCTGATCACTTTTCCTTAACATGTAATTACATCTTTTAATTTAATAATCATTGGAACAATATTTGTGAATATGTTATTGCTGGCAATGAATAAGAATTTTGCCATTGTTGAGTGAGTATGTGTGGTATATAGCATGTGTAGTATATATCTAATGTGATGTTTACCTCTATCTGATTCTTTATTGTGTATCTTACTGGTAATTTATTGTAGTATCTGTTCTTCATGTGATGTTGCATTAGATAGGATTACAGGTCATGCAATCAGAATATTACAGCCCTGTCTGGGATTTATGCTCTTATGAAAGCAGACTACAGACAAAATGACCCTTTATTATAAGGAATGGTAAATTTTTGACAGCATATTTGTTTAGTTCTTTATTTAGTGGGGCATTATACTTTTAGTAAATAGCCCTGAATTGAGATATTAAAGTTATTTATGCTGAAACCCGTTGAAAGATTAAGATACATGGAAGTAAATCTCATTATTCACTATGTGATGTCTACTCAGAGAATGATGAGAATGTGGAACTCACTACCATAGGGAGTGGTTGAGGCATCAGCACAGTTAGATTTAAGATGAAGCAAGATAAGTGCAGAGGGGCGGAGGGGACAGAAAGATACAATGATAAGGTCAGATTGGGAGGAGGCTCATGTGGAGCACATACATGGGACAAGCTAGGCTGAATGGCCTCTTTTTGTTCTATAAAGTTCTCCATAATTCTATATGGTCCATAATCCAGTGAAGTCAATAGGATGAGAATCAGATGCATTTTATAATATGCAAGCAATCCATTCCATTATATCATTGTCAAGTGATAAAGATAAAAGTTTACTTTGAAGCATTGGCATTGCCAGGTTGAATATCATCTCCATTCCATGTCAAGCTGTGTACTCATTGAAAGCACGGAAAATAATAGTTATTTTCTTTTAATAAACTGCAAACTTTAATCACTCAATAAACTTGTAGTGATAACAGTCATCAATGGTGATCATTGATCAGCTGCCTGAGGCAATCTGGCTGCTGATGTATGAAATGACCCTTGCTGAAAGCAGGATTAGCACTTCCTGTCTCTATCCATAGTTTGAAAGGGGGAAAATATAATAAGCACCTAAGAACAATTTAATGGCACTCCCTTGTCCCAGCTTCAGATAATTGTTAAAAGGCACTTCTGGGTTATATTAACATCTGAATCACTTAGTTTGCTTGGGTAGTTTTTAAAAAAATGTTTCCTCTCTCTCCCTCTCTCTAGCTGTCCATCTCTATTTAGTATTTCTATGGACATTTTCCTTTTTCATGGAGTGAAGCAGGAAAACAATTCAGGCAGCATGAGACAGGGAAGTTAATTGGCCAGCTCTGTGCTTTCAGCAGGAAGACACAGGAGAATGGGCCAAAGACAGGGCTAGAAAACTGTAACAATGATTAATCACTTTGTGTTTCCTTGACATCTGGCTCTCTGCTGGAACCACAGAGTCCATGAATTTACACTATTTTAGAAAAAGAGATGAAACCAGGAAGGGGATAATGTTAATGGTGACAGAGGAATACCAGGAGAGAGAAGCAACAGAGGGACTGATATTGAGACAGAACAACACATGGGCGAATCAGAAAAGCACAAGGCATAGAAAAAATATTAAAATGTTATCTAAATCCATTGTATGTACTCACTTGTGTCAGTAGCCTATTTGGTCATTCTGTACTCACCTAATAGCCAAACACTTCTACATTCCAGTCACTTATCACAATCAGGAATGGGAACCCTGGTAGTTTGTTTACCTGTCTCTACTTCAAGGTTGCTAAGACTACTGATGCAACATCAGAACTAGACTATTCTATAACCTGAATGGTTTAGTCCCACAATTGAGAAAATACTCACCTTTGGTAATGTAAAGTTTTTTTATTCGTCATAAGTAAGGCTTACATTAACATTGCAATGAAGTTACTGTGAAATTCCCCTAGTCGCCACAGTCCGGCGCCTGTTCGGGTCAATGCACCTAACCAGCATATCTTTCAGACTGTGGGAGGAAACCGGAGCATGCGGAGGAAACCCACACAGACACGGGGAGAATGTTCAGCCACCAAACTCCACACAGTGACCCAAGCCAGGAATCGAACCCAGGTTCCTGGCGTTGTGAAGCAGCAGTGCTAATCACTGTGCTACCGTGCCGCCCGTGGTAATAGTATTCGGTGATGGCTTTGGTATTAATACAGAAAGTTTTCCTTTTTAGAAATATGAGTTATTTAAGGATAAGCATTGAAGTTTTGTTTGCACTTAAACAAAATAAGCAACAAAGTTATAGATCAGATTCTTCTAAGCAAAAAGTTGCATTTTTGTCAATAGCAGTTTTCTGAGTTCAAATTGTCTTCCTTTTTGGCCCCTCCTTTTACATTACATTTCCATCCACAAGAGAGTACATTTTTCCCGATGCATTTGTGTTATGATAGTAATTATTAGCGCCTTAAGTCTTTGTTATGCATCAAGTTGCCTTTTTGTTGTTCTTTCCAACAATTGCTAAGTGTTGAATGCTTCCCCCCCCCCATAAACAGCTGAAGTTAATTGCAACCAGAACTTTAAAGAAGTTAGTAAATAAGATTTACTTAAATGAGTAAGTTATATCAGATTAAAATGACTTGTGTTTATATTGTCTTAACGCTTTATTTATCTGTTTAGTCTCATCTTTACAGGAATATATACATTAGAAGTAATTATTAAGGTCCTGTCCCGAGGCTTTGCACTACATACGTTTTCGTACCTCCGGAATCCCTGGAACTGGTTGGACTTTACAGTAGTTTTGTTGGCGTAAGTTAAACGTTGTTATTGTTCTAAAGATAATGAGTATATTTTCTTTCTCCAAGAGCATTTCAAAGTTGTTTTGCAACTGCAGATTTTAGCAACTGCAGATTTTGCTTACAATTGTAAGCAATTGTCCGAGGCTGATTCCTGAGGGCTGATTTTTGGCAAGGATGTTTTGCTTCAGTGACATTTAATAGGTTTGCACTATTAACTTCAGAATTATTTGAAAAACAGAATGAACTTAAAAAGTATGTAGAAGCATAAAATAGCTTAAAGAATAAAAAAGTAAAATGCCAACTTCTTTCAGTGTTATTTCCAGAAAAAAATGAATAGAATATTTGTTAACTTTGAGTATTTGGAGGAGTATTCAAGATCAGCAACATGACATTTATTCTGCCAAATTTGATTTATTTACATTTTTGATTATTTTAATTATATGTTTCCTCTGGTATCCCACTGATGGGTAACAGTCTCAAACATTTCTATTGAAAATAATAGGGTCCATGTTTTTGGTTTGAGCTAAATAATGTAATCTGTTCGTATCTCAGTGACTTTTAAGAGAAAATTGCTCCTACAATTCTGCCAATGTCTATTATTTAACCGCTGGGAGTTGTGTGAGATCCATGTGAAGTGACTCACAATATAGTTTATCTTCCTCCGAGCTGAAAGAGATGTGAGTTGCAGCAAGATTTCCAAATCATGTAATGCTAAGAAAAAGTTTAAGTGGAGTATCTTTTTCTTAAATGTATTTCGACCATTATATGGAGAAAGAATATGCTACCGGGTCAGGTCTCAAATCACACAGAAAGAGCTGCCAGATTAGCTCTCCCTCTCTGCATGTCGCCAACAAGAGACAATGTGATCCTTAGATAATGGAAGAGGGAACACTAAAACTGTAGAACCTGGGAGACAACACAATTAGTCAACTGTTCTGTGGTCCAGGCTGTGGTACAGTTTCTGGAGACCACTGAGCATCAACTCAGCTCTCAGACCAAGCATGGAACCTAATGTTTCCAATGGAGATGCTTGGGACCATTCCTTTCATTGAGACATATTGAAGGAGAAGAGCACTAAGGGTCTCCATTCAGTTCAAAATCATATGGACAGGCATTTAATGCATTCATATTTGAACACTGGTGTAAACCAGATGGATCAAAATAGTATTTTCCAATTCTGTAGATTCCAATGATCTTATGTTCTGGGTCACTCCGGCAGTGAACAAGTCCAGGATCTCAAGGACTCCAGGAAACATTTTCTCTTACCTCGAGGAGTGCAGGAATGCAAACCCAAAGAATATCAAATTGGCAGAAAGACTGTAAAATGGTATTGACCATTAAAACAGAAATTTCTAGCTGCAGTAGTAGGTTTTTAATTGATTCTTTAACAAAAGTGGGCTTCAGTGGCTATACCAGCGGGTATTGCCCGTTATTAACTGCCCTTGAGAAGGAGGTGGTGGTGAGCTTCTTTCTTGAACCGCTGAATTCCCTGTGATGTAGGTACACCCACAATGCTGTTAGGGAGCGAGTTCCAGGATTTGGACCCAGCGACAGTGAAGTAAATGCAATATATCTCCAAGTCAGGATGGTGTGTGACTTGGAGGGGAAATTGCTGGAGTGGTGTTCCATCTGCTGCCTTTGTGCTTCTAAGTGGTTGCGGTTGTGGGTTTGGAAGATACTGTCAAAGCGGTGAGTTGCTGCAGAGCATCGTGTAGATGGTACGCACTGCTACCACTGTGATCAGTGGTGGAGGGAGTGACTGTTCAAGGTGTAGATGGGGTACCCATCAAGCCAGCTGTTTTGTTCTGGATGGTGTGGATCTTCTTAAGTGTTACTGGAGCTGCACTCAACCATGTAAGTGGAGAGTTTTCCATCACAAATCCTGACGTGCCTTGTAGATGACGGACAGGTTTTTGGGAGTCAGGAGGTGAGTTACTCCCCACAGGATTCCTGACCTGCGCTGGTAACCACAGTACCTTTCTGGCTAGTTCAGTTCAGTTTCTGGTCAATGGTATGTTGATAGTGTGGGATTCAGTGGTGGTAATGCCAATGAATGTCAAGGGTAGATGGTTGGATTCTCTCTTGCTAGAGACAGTCACTTGCAGGCACATCTGTAACTTGCCACTTCTCAGTCCAAGCCTAGATATACAAAGAACAAAGAACAAAGAAAATTACAGCACTGGAACAGGCCCTTCGGCCCTCCAAGCCTGCACCGAACATGCTGCTTATCTGCACTAAAACCCCCTACCCTTCCGGGGACCATATCCCTCTATTCCCTTCCTATTCATGTAGTTGTCTATACACCCCTTATAAGTCACTATCGTATCTGCTTCTACTACTTCTCCCAGCAGCGAGTTTCAGGCACCCACTACCCTCTATGTAAAAGAAAAAACTTGCCTCATACATTCCTTTAAACTTTGCCCCTTGCACCTTAAACCTATGACCCAGCAATTGACTCTTCTACCCTGGGAAAAAGCTTCTGACTACTCTAGGGGTACATGTTTATGGCTCCTTGAAAGTGGAGCCACAGGTGGACAGAGTGATGAAGAAGGCATTCAGCATGCTTGGTTTCATTGGTCAGAACATTGAATACAGGAGTTGGGACGTTTTGTTGAAGTTATACAAGACATTGGTAAGGCCACACTTGTAATATCTTTTCCCAAAGGTAGGGGAGTCTAAACCTAGAGGGCATAGATTTAAGGTGAGAGGGGAGAGATACAAAAATGTCCAGAGGGGCAATTTTTTCACACAAAGGGTGGTGAGTGTCTGGAACAAGCTGCCAGAGGTAGTAGTAGAGGCGGGTACAATTTTGTCTTTTAAAAAGCATTTAGACAGTTACGTGGGTAAGATGAGTATAGAGGGATATGGGCCAAATGCAGGCAATTGGGATTAGTTTAGAGGTTTAAAGAAAAGGGTGGCATGGACAAGTTGGGCCAAACGGCCTGTTTCCATGCTGTAAACCTCTATGACTCTACCCACTCTGTCCGTGCCCCTCATAATCTTGTAGACTTCTATTAGGTCACCCCTCAACCTCCGTCGTTCCAGTGAGGACAAACCAAGTTTCTCCAATCTCTTCTCATAGCTGATGCCCTCCATACCAGGCAACATCCTGGTAAATCTTTTCTGTACCCTCTCCAAAGCCTCCACATCCTTCTGGTAGTGTGGCGACCAGAATTAACATTATATTCCAAGTGCGGCCTAACTAAGGTTCTATAAAGCTGCAACAGGACTTGTCAATTATTAAACTCAATGCCCCGGCCGATGAAGGCAAACATGCCATATGCCTTCTTGACTACCTTCTCCACCCGCCTTACCACTTTCAGTGACCTGTGTACCTGTACACCCAGATCCCTCTGCCTATCAATACTCTTGAGGGTTCTGCCATTTATTATATATTTCCCATCTGTATTAGACCTTCCAAAATGAATTACCTTACCGACATGGTCCCGGTCTTACAACATTTGGACATGGACTGCTCAGTATCTGAGGAGTCACAAACATTGTGCAGGTATCAGTGAATATCCCCACTTCAGACCTTATGATGGAGAAGGTCACTGATGAAGCAGCTGAAATGGTTGGGCCTAAGACACGACCCTGAGCGACACCTGCTGAGATGATAGACCACCAACAACTACAACCATCTTCCTCTGTGTCAGGTATGACTCCAACCAGTTGAGGTTTTTCCGCCTGATTCCCATTCACCCAAGTTTTGCTAGGGCTCATGTAATGCCACACTCGGTCAAATGCTATCTTGATGTCAAGAGCAGGCAGTCTTACCTCACCTCTTGAGTTAATCTCTTTTGTCTGGACAATTCAGTGAGTTGTGTAATTGCCCACCAGGTTTTGACCAAAGTTGTAATGAGGTCAGGAACTGAGTGACTCTGACAGAACCCAAACTGAGCGTCAGTGAGCAGGTTATTGCTGAGTAGGTGCCACTTGATAGCACTGTCGTCAAAACACTTTCCATCATTTTGCTGTTGGTCGAGAGTAGGCTAATGGGGTGATATTTGGTTGGGTTGGATTGTCCTTTTTTTGTATTCAGGACATAACTGGGCAATTTTCCACATTGCTGCATAGATGCCAGTGTTGTAGCTGTACTGGAACAGCTTGGCTAAGTTCTGAAACACAAGTCTTCCGTACTCTTGCCAGAATGTTGTCAGGGCCCATAGCCTTTGCAATATCCAATGCTTCCAACCGTTTCTTGATGCCTCGTGGATTGAACTGAATTGGCTGAATAGTGTCATCTGTGAAGCTAGGGACCTTTAGAGCAGGCTGAGATGGATCATCCACTCGACACTTCTGGCTAAAGGTGATTGCCAATGCTTCATCCTTGTATATTGCACTGATGTGCTGGGCTCCCCCGTCATTGAGGATGGGGATATTTGCAGAATGTCCTCCTCCAGTGAGTTGTGTAATTGCCTACCAACATTCATAGCTGGATGTGACAGGGCTGCAGAATTTAGAGTTGATCCGTTGGTTGTGGAATTTCTTAGCTATCGCATACTGCTTATGCTGTTTGTAATACATGTAGTCCTGTATTGTAACTTCACCGGGTTGATACCTCATTTTTAGGTATGCCTGATGCTGCTCCTGGTTTGTTGTCCTGCACTCTTCATTAAACCAGGGCTGATCTCCCAGCTTGGTAGTAATAGTAAAGTGGGAGATATATCGAGCCATAAATTGACAGATTTTGGTTGAACACAGTCCTGCTGCTGATGATGACCTACAGCACTTAATGCATGCCCACATTTGAGTTGCAAGATCTGTTCGAAATCTATCCTATTTAGCGTGGTGGTAGTGCCACACAATGGGGAGTGTGAAGATGAGTCTTCATTTCCAGAAAGATTGTGCAGTGATCACTCCTGCCAGTACTGTCATGGACAGATGCATCCGTGACTGGTAGATTGGTGAGGCTGAGGTCGAGTATATTTTATTGCCTGCGCACGTGCGAAAGTTCTGAGGTCCACACTCTCAATGTTAAGGTAAGTTTGTCTTTAATAATGTTGGGTACAAAGAGATTTATCAGAATGTTGTCAGGAATGGAGAATTTTAGCTAAGAAGAAAGATTGGATAGACTGGGGTTATTTTCATTGGATCAGAGCTGTACAGAATTATGAGCAGCCTCGATAGAAAGACCTATTTCCCTTAGCAGAGAGGTCAATACCCAGGAAGAATTTATACCCAGGAAGAATATATAGATTCAAATTAATTGCTGGAAGAATTAGAGGAGAATTGAGGAGAGATATTTTCACACAAATGGTATTGGGAGTCTGATACACACTGCCTGAAAGGGTGATAGTGACAGAAACCTTTATCACATATAAAGAAACACTTGGATATTTATTGAGGTGTCATATGGACCAAGAGCTGGAAGGTGGGATTTAACTGGATAGCAGCTATGGGCATACTAGACTGAATGGTCTCCTCTGCTGCAGTAAATCTTTCTGTATTTTTTCTAATCATTCGTGGGACATGGGCATCGCTGGCTGGCCAACATTTATTGCCCATCCCTAGTCCCCCTTGCAGGGGCTCTGGAGTCACATGTAAGCCAGACCAGGTAAGGAAGGCAGATTTCCTTCCCTAAAGGGCATTCGTGAACCAGAAGGGTTTTTCTGACAATTGACAATAGTTTCATGGGTATCAGTAGATTCTTAATTCCAGATATTTTATATTGAATTCAAATTCCACCATCTGCCGTGGCGGGATTTGAACCCGGGTCCCCAGAACATTAGCTGAATTTCTGGATTAATAGTCTAGCGATAATACCATTGGGCCATCACCTCCCCGCTTTTTATTTAATGAATACTGGCATTAGCTTTAGTTTTGGCTCAGAGCTAGTGAACCATAAGCCCTTGTTGTTGATCAGCTTTTTGACTTGGCATTCTGACAGATTGTTCCTTCACCAGTTTCATTTGGGCCAAAAATCATTCCTATTGTTTTATCTCATGCTACAACAGATGGAAGTGGAGCATTGTTTTCTTTCTTACTTGACTATCGAACCATCTCACGTACAAAGTATTTTTGAAAGTCCCAACAAGCGCTCATTTATAGAATCCATACAGTACAGAAGGAGGCCATTCGACCCATCGAGTCTGTACCGACCACTAATCGCACCCAGGCCCTATTCCCATAACCCCACTCATTTATCCTGCTAATCCCCCTGACACAAGGGTCATGTTAGCATGGCCAATCAACCTAACCTACACTTCTTTGGACCGTGGGAAGAAACCAGAGCACCTGAAGGAAACCCATGCAGATACGGGGAGAATGTGCAGACTCCGCACAGAAGTGACCGAGGCCGGAATTGAACCTGCATCCTTGGCGCTGTGAGGCAGCAGTGCTAACCACTGTGCCACCATGCCGCCCATTTTGAATAATTTCTTATGATTCAACAGCTAAGCAGCAGCTCACCAAATGGAAGGCAGAGTGCATTCAAATGTGTTGCCATCTTCCCAGCAAAGAAGCTTGAGAGGCAGGATAAGTGACATTTTATTACTTTCTCCTTGGCATTTTTCAACTAGATCCTCACTTGTAGTATATGCAATTTAGCCTCCTCAGTTCACTGAGCACTGCTGTGTAGAATTGGCAGCTACAAATCATAATATCTTTAGCAGGTCTATCCTGACAGTTGACATCAAGCCTTTTGTGTCGGAGCATCTCCCTCCTGAATTAGCACCGCTGATACTTCCTTCACATTTTTATTCAAACAACACATATCCTCAGTGGCCACATTACCAGCGCATTCTACTGTCCTCCAGACTTTCAGATGTGTAGGTTTCTAAAGTTAATAAATCTTGTAATTAGTCCAGTCTCAGTTTCAATCATAGAATCATAGAATCTCTATAGTGCAGAAGGAGGCCATTCAGCCCATCGAGTCTGCACCGACCACAATCCCACCCAAACCCTATCTCCACAACCTCATGCTAGTACCACTGACACTAAGGGGCAATTTAGCATGGCCAATCCACCTACCCTGCACATCTTTGAACTGTGAGAGGAAACTGGAGCACCCGGAAGAAACCCACGCAGGCACAGGGAAAATGTGCAAACTCCACACAGACAGTGACCTAAGACGGGAATCGAACCCGGGTCCCTGGCGCTGTGAGGCAGCAGTGCTAACCACTGTGCCACTGTGCCACACGGATAGGTCATACATTTCATCATGTTGAAAATCAGAGGGCTGCCAACAATATCACTTTTAGTTTTTCATCTCCTTTAATGGTGTTGACATGGAAGAAGTAACGCATAGAATCACAAAATCCCTACAGTGTAGAAGGAGGCCATTCAGCCCATCGGGTCTGCACCGACTACAATTCCACCCAGGCCCTATCCTCATAACCCCATCTATTTACCCTAGATACCCCCCCTCCGACATGTGGATCCTGGTCAAAAGAAACTGGCACAGGTCTTAGGACTTCATAGGATGTGGGAATGGCACATTACATGCACTCTGTTGCTTTTATAACAATGTTTTATATACGAGGCACCACATACCATTCCCTAAAATTCTTTCCTCCTGAAAAGGAAAGCGGCAGCCATGTTGTAGAAAATTAATTTGCCAGATATTGGTGAACTTAGGTTGGTGAACACTTAAATCAAAAAGCAAATAAAATTTTTGGTCAGCCATACTAACTTCACTGGCAAAACCAGGAGGTCAATGTCCAAAAGTGAGTGGCTTGCTTGTCAGCCTCAGAAATCGGCAAGCCCATAATTTCCCAAAATGTGCAGCCTGTGTGTGAAACTCAAAGGTTTGAATCCAGAAACCAGCTCTGTTATATTTACCAATGTTGCATTACATTCTTTCTTTATTTTCAGTTACTTGACGTTGGCATTTCCAAAAATTCCTGGATTATCAGCATTAAGGGCTTTCCGAGCACTTAAGATGATTGCAATTTTACCAGGTGAGAAAATGTGAACAGTTTTGCATTGTAGAACAGAACATTAATTTGATAACGTACCTATGCCTGCTAACAGTAAATAAATTGCACATTCTTAAGTGTCTTTCATTTCTGTTGGACATGTAACTTCACTATTCTATTATCATAGAGGATAAAACCATTGGTCCTGAAGTTCCTGGGTCCACTCTTTCACCTGCCCAGTTCAAAGACAATATCCCAAATCTTGGAATTTGGATCATTCTCATGTCTTGGGTCAGCCACTGGCACAAGCAAGGGCACCTGAGCAGTGCATAGTTCCGCCCTCTTTTTGGGAAGCAAAGTGTCTCAATGATGAAAAAAGCCAATGGGCCAATCATGGTCTTACCTGTACCTCCCGCCTCTACCCACCAATTATTTTGAGGTTGATCATTTCTGTACGTTAAGAATTGGTCAAAACTTGTATCCACATACTTACTTGCTTAATTTTTAAATTCCTGCTCACAGTTGTGTTCCTATTTCGACTCTGATGCAAATGCCAATGAACCATTGGAGGAGGCTGTTGTAACTGTGCTGTGCCAAGCTGGGCATCTCTGTACTTCAACCCGCCAATCATTTGACTTTACACCAAAGTTTTTTTTTGTATTTAAAGTTTATTTATTAGTGTCACAAGTAGGTTTACATTAACACTGCAATGAAGTTACTGTGAAAATCCCCTAGTTGCCATACTCCGGGGCCTGTTCGGGTACACTGAGGGAGAATTTAGCATGGCCAATGCACCTCACCAGCACGTCTTTCAGCCTGTGGGAGGAAACTAAAGACCTGGAGGAAACCTACACAGACATGGGGAGAACATGCAGGCTCTGCACAGACAGCTGGGAATCGAACCCAGGACTCTGCTGCTGTGAGGCAGCAGTGCTAACCATTGTGCCACCATGCCCCCAGCCCCTTCTAAGGTGCTGTAAGTTCAGTGTGGCTAATTAAACAAAGGAAACTTTTGAACATTCAGCTCAAATTGTTGGTGCTGAGTGTAACTGCCAAGAACCTCCACACCTGACCCCACTAAAGTTTTAATGGTCAGGGAGAGTAGAGATCTTTGCAAGATCTACCACTAGGGGTACATCTAAACCACCTGCCATATTGGAGAGCCAGAATGTTTGGGCTACAGAGTGGCCTGCTAGGGAGCGCAAGGGATGGATCCATAGTGGATCTCTGCTTTCGCTGTTCTTTAGCCAGATATGATGTACAAATGCTAACCTTATTCTTTCAGGTCTGGAGGTCAAAAACATTGGAATTATGGCATTTGAAATCTCTGCTGCTTGCTTCACCTTGTTTGTGCCATTGGCCTTGTGAGCAGTGGCATGACTCTGCTCTTCCAAGCCTGAATTGGAATGCCATGCCAGGCCCCAATTCAGTGTATTCAAGTCTGAGCCAAGAGTCAGGGCATTTTAGTAAACTGCCACCAAAGTTACCACAAGAGTATATCACAAGGCATAGTAATTTAGGGACATGGTTTCCTAAAGAGTAGAATTTTTTTTCTCACTGGTTGGCTTAGTCTAATATAGATAATTTATTAAGAAATAATAATGGGCAGGATTTTCTGCAACCTGCCCATACCCCTCACCCCCCCCCCCCCCCCCCCCCCCATCCCCATGTGGCATGTTTTGCAGTGGTGGAGGCGGTCTGCCATTGGCCAGCGGTGACCCACCACTGTTAACAGGTTTTCCCATTGCTCGCATCCTCCATTGCTAAGGAAACCATGATGAAGGGTCGGCGGGACCAGACCAGCCAGAACAGCCAGAAAAATTTGGTCAGTATATAAGGGCAATAGTGCATACAAGCAGCACAATCATAGTTGTATGTCAGCAACTAGTAACCACCAGAAATGCTTACACAATCCTAAATCTGAATACAGCTCCAACTTTTATACAACTGTGATATAATTTTAAGGATGTTTCATTTAAAGCAAAACGTAACTGTTTCTGCAGGACTAAAGACTATCATTGGTGCTATATTCAAGTCTGCCAGGCTGCTAATGGAGGTCCTCCTTCTCATGATGTTTGTTCTCCTAATTATTGCATTGTTTGGACTTCAAATTTTCAAAGGCGTTCTGACACACAAGTGCATAAAAAATCTGCCGCCTGGGATTAACATTTCTCATAACGATTGGGGGAATTATATTCAAAACAAATGTAAGTGTTGGAGCATACATGTATAAATTCTTTATTGCTCATTAAGATGACTGCTATCTGAATATCCTGCTGATATATCCTTTTGAAGTGGAAAATAATACCTGGCTTTTAATTAACCGTAAAACTATATGGTATATATAGGGTTCTTATCCACTTGATGTTAGGTCCAGGATTCACCGAACAGATTACAAACCCAAAATCAACAAGCAGTTATTATTTATAATTTTTTTAAAAATTGTGGAGCTAATATTTCAGAGTTAATATTTCAGTTGATTACTTTTTGACCTCACATTGTTGTAGCATCCATTATTTATTCTGCCCACTTGTAAGAAATCACCTCTGAGACTTTGTGCATGGTTCAGCCTAGAATTGAAGCAGCAGTGTATTGTTGTGAACATAACAGCAACCAACACCCCAGCCCCCTGTCAGCACCACCAGCACTCAACAATACCACAACATTGTATTGTGTGCAGTTCTGGAATCCACTTTATAAGAGGAATGTGACAGCACTGGAAAGGGAGCAGTGGAGATTTACCAGGACAGTGCCTGGGCTGGACAGTTTTAGTTATGAAGAGAGATTGGGTAGACTGGGGTTGTTTTCCTTGAAGCAGAGGAGACTGAAGGGGTCATGATTGAGATGTTTAAAATTATGAGGGGCAAGATTGAGTAGAAAGGAAGAAATGTTTCCCCTTGGTGGAGGGATCAATGAGCAGGGGGCATAGAGTTAAGGCAAGCGGCAGGAGGTTTTGAGGGGATGTGAGAAAAACCTTTTCCATCTAAAGGATGGTGGGAGTCTGCAACTCACTGCCTGAAGGGGTGATACAGGCAGAGACCCTTGTAATATTTAAGAAGTATTTAGATATGCACTTGCAATGCCAAGGCACACATGGCTATGGGCCAAGTGGGATTAGAATAGTTAGGTGGTTTCAGATTCCAGCATCAGCAGTAATTTGCTTTTATTAGTTGGATGGTTTGCCTTTGACCAGCATAGATACGATAAGTCGAAGGGCCTTTTTCCGTGATATGTATCTCTGTGACTCTATAACAAACATCGGAGAACAAGAGTTTTCTCCTTTTGTGTGTTTTGTGGCTTAACATTGCAACCAAATGTTCCATTGTTCTCACTGGAACGACGGAGGTTGAGGGGCGACCTGATAGAAGTCTACAAGATTATGAGAGACATGGACAGAATGGATAGTCAGAAGCTTTTTCCCAGATGGAAGAGTCAATTACTAGGGAGCACAGGTTTAAGATGCGAGGGGCAAGGTTTAAAGGAGATGTATGAGGCAGATTTTTTACACAGAGAGTAGTGGGTGCCTGGAACTCATTGCCAGGGGAGGTAATGGAAGTGGATACGGTAGTGACTTTAAGGGGCGTCTTGACAAATACATGAATAGGATGGGAATAGAGAGATATGATCCCCAAAAGGGTAGGGGATTTTAGTTAAGTCGAGCAGCATGGTCGGTGCAGGCTTGGAGGGCAGAAGGCCTATTCCTGTGCTGTAATTTTCTTTGTTCTTTGTTTATACCTTCAAATATCATTATTCATTGACCAATGCCCAGTATCCAAGCTCCCTGTGCTGCATTAGTAATGGTCATTACCCTTTATGGGCAAGAGAGCATAGTGATTTTATTTTTACTCATTCAAGGGCTGTGGGCTTTGCTGGCTAGGTCAGCATTTATTGCCCATCCCTAATTGCCCTTGAGAAGGTGGTGGTGAGCTGCCTTCTTGAACTGCTGCAGTCCATGTCACATTGGTATACCCACAGTGCTGTTAGGGAGGGAGTTCCAGGATTTTGACCTCGTGACAGCAAAGCAACAGGGGTATATTTCCAAGTCAGGATGGTGAGTGACATGGAGAGGAACTTTATTTTTTGTGTACCTTTTGGTACTTTATTCCTAATCAAAGAAGCATTCCACCACAGCAGAGCTGAGCCTGATTCTACCCAAACCCAAGTTCCACCCGTGAAGACTTTCAATGAAGACCATTGAGTAGTGATGAAGAGCTGAATCCCCAGCTAATGTTTCAAAACCAAATTGTTGAGGCTAGCTGTCACTCCCCGGCTGACAGCCAACTCATTTCATCGACTGAACCTGATTTGTGTGGCTGGGTTACTCATTGCTTAAACCAAATGAACCATCAGGCTAGCCTAGAAACAGAATCCTCGACCTGACTGATTTTTATTTCCCCTCTTCCCAGCTCAGCGATACTGAAACTAATTGTAGTTGCTGTCGAATGCCAAGATCAGCTAACATAGCACAAGGCATCTTCTTGCCTGTTTGCCTCAATTACATACTAATTTTTAACATGCTAGATATTTGTATAGACAAAAGAGAAGAATATGGCTCCACATAACAAAATGTTGCCCAAAAGCAAACTTCATAATTATCCATTTCACTCCATATTCCTATTTTAAATAGAATCCTACTTTTTTTTTTACAGCTAACTGGCTTGTGATCGAAGATGTTGACACTATGGTTTGTGGAAATGGGACAGGAACTGGGTAAGCACATCTAGACTATTACATTGACTTTGTTAACATTTAACAATGAAATGAAATTATTGCTAAAGAAACGGCCCATCAATTCCTGTCAACCAGCAGAGGCTGAAGCAGACCACTGGTGCCATGTTTGACCCAAGATGACCTTATCATCATACATCCATGCCATCACTAAGATCACCTAAAACTGCCCAATTCTGCCACTGCCTCAGCTGATCTACTGCTGAAACCACCATTCATATCTCTGTTAGTTCTAGACTTGACTGTTCCACCACACTCCTGGTCAGGCTCACATCCTCCACCCTCCATAAACTTCAGGTTATGCAAAACTTGGCTGTCCATGCCAGAACTCATCCCAAGTCCCCTTCACCCACATGCTCATGAATCAAAATTGGCCCCTGTTTGAACAATGTCTCAACTCTAAAATTCTCTTTTTTTTTCAAATTCCTCCATGACTTCACTCCTCCCCTTTATCTGTAACTTCTTCCAATTCTGGCATTATGCTTGTCCCCAATCATTGGCAATCATGCCTTCAGCTGCCAAGGACCTAATCTCTGGAATTCATTTGCTAAATTTCTTCACCTCTCCATCCCTCTTTCCCCTTTTAAGATGCTCCTTAAAATTGACCACCAAGCTTTTGGTCACCTTCTCGAACATCAGCATATGTGGCCTGATGTTAAATTGTATTTGATAATTCTCCTGTGAAAGGTCTTGGGCCATTTTACTGCATTCAAGGCACTATATAAATGCAAGGTGTTGTAAACTATAATCAATGGACATTAAATAGTCTCAGCTCTGACTACTGCAGCAAGTACAAGTCCACACGTACTCTGTACATGGGTAGCATCCTCTCCATTTCTTAATGTTAGCAATGTCTTCTCTGGCAATGTGTTCTCTTTATCTTAATTTTGCAATGAGACAGTTGTAGGTCATGTTGTCACCTGTAACCCTGGCAATTCCCTTCCCTGAACAAAATTTAAAATCACATTCGCCCTGTTAACAAGATCGTGAAATGATAAATGTTCCTAAATAAAAGGGAGGAGACTGATAAGAGTAGAGGAGAAAGGGATCTAAGAGTGCATGTCACCAATCCCGGAAGGCTGATTAAGAAGACATAAAAGATACAGTCCTCTATTAGCTGAGGCTTGGAATATAGGAGAGAGGCTATCCTATAAAAGATAATATACAAGTTAGGCCGCAGCTGGAGTACTGTTTACATGTATAGCCACTGTGTTATGTAAAAGATGTGATCACAGAGATGGTTCAGAGGAAATTCATGAGGATGTTACCAGCTGAGGGTCATGCTGGTGGGAGGGGGGGTATAGATTTAAAGTGATTGATATTAAAGGATTAGGAGGGTGTTGAGGAGAATATCAAGGGGTCTGGAACACACTGCCTGAAAGGGTGGTACAGTCAAAAACTATAAACACATTTTAAAAAAATACTTGACCATGCAGATAATATGCCACAACATACAAGGTGATCGGCTAAGTGCTAAAAAGTGGAATGAAAGCGGATAATTCTCTTTCAGTCAGCACAGACATGATGGGCTGAACAGACTACTTATGTGTTGTAAACTTTCTATGTTTCTACATTTCTAAAATGAAATGCCTGGTGATGGAAGATTGGCAGCATGGTGGCACAGTAGTTATCAGTGCTGCCTCACAGCACCAGGGACCCGGGTTCAATTCTGGCCTCGGGTGACTGTCTGCATGGAGTTTGCACATTCTCCCTATGTCTGCGTGGGTTTCCTCCAGGTGTTCCGGTTTCCTCCCACAGTCCAGAGATGTGCGGGTTAGGTTGATTGGCCATGCTAAATTACCCCTTAGTATCCCAAGATGTGTAGGTTAGGGGGATTAGTAGGGTAAATACCTGGGGTTACGGGGATAGGGTCTGGGTGGGATTGTTGTCGGTGCAGGCTTGATGGGCCAAATGGCGTCCTGCTGACTAGAGGGATTCTATGATTAGAATTGAGTCACCCCTCCACAGCAGACTCTGTAAGGTGATACCTGACAAAACAGGCCCACAGTATTCCAGGCCATTTGTTGATAATTTCCCAAGATGAACTGTGATTTTCCCATTCACCTTCAGAGAATACTGCAAGCCAATCCTATGATAGATAGCATAGTCCTGACTGGTAGGGGCTTACGCTGATGGTGCTTTGAATGTCACAAGGAGAGTTTTAGAGTATTTCTTGTTGGAGATGGTCATTGCCTGGCACTTGCAAGCACGAATGTTACTTGCCACTTGTCAGCCCAAGGCTAAATGTTGTCCAGGTCTTGCTGCATGCGGGCACAAACTGCTTCATTATCCGAGGAGTTGTGAGTGGATCTGAATATTGTAATGGACTAATCAGATAAGCCTCCTTCCTTTCTGTAACATTCCACTTGAGTATGTAATCAAGACTCAGTACAGTGCTGAGGAATCACTACATCATTGGAGATGCAATCTTTCTGGAAGAGGCTGACCATACTCTTAAACTCATACTTTCTTGGGATGAAAGTTGAACTGATGCATCAATATAAGACTATTATTAATATTAATCTAAATTGCTGTTTGGCTGGATGGCAGCTTTACAGTACCTTTTTCCAGCTTAACTGACAATACCACAATGGCTACCACCGATTGTATTAGTTGTTAACTCAATTGGCACAGGCATTACATCAAAGTGAATCTACTTATTACCACTTTACAGGAGATGTCCCACAAACTTTACATGTCTCCCTGGCATAGGATTCAATCCAAACAATGGATATACAAATTTTGATAATATTGGATGGGCATTAATTACAGCCTTTCAACTCATCACACTTGATTACTGGGAAAACACCTATAACTTGGTATGTATTCTAGTGACAAAGTGACAGCAATTTATAGATGAAACAGATCAGTTGTATTTAAAAAGAGATTTTTTCAATATATAAAAGACAAGCGAGAGGCAAAAATAGCCATTGGACCACTGAAAAATGAGGCTGGAGAAGTAATAATAGGAAACAAAGCAATGGTAGAGGAACTGAATAGTTACTTTGCATCAGTCTTCATGATGGAAGACACCAGTGGGATGCCAGAGCTCCAGGAGAGTCAGGGGGCACAGGTGAGTGTAGTGGCCATCACTAAGGAGAAGGTACTGGGGAAACTGAAAGGTCTGAAGGTGGATAAATCACCTGGACCGGATGGACTACACCCCAGGGTTCTAAAAGAGATAGCTGAGGAAATTGTGGAGGCATTGGTGGTGATCTATCAGGAATCACTGGAGGCAGGGAGGGTACCAGAGGACTGGAAAGTAGCTAATGTAACACCGCTATTTAAAAAGGGAGGGAGGCAGCAGACGGGAAATTATAGGCAGGTTAGCCTGACTTCAGTCATTGGCAAGATTTTAGAGTCCATTATTAAAGATGAGATTGCAGAGTACTTGGAAGTGCATGATAAAGTAGGACTGAGTCAGCACAGCTTTGTCAAGGAGAGGTCATGTCTGACAAATCTGTTAGAGTTCTTTGAGGAGGTAACAAGGAAGTTAGATAAAGGAGAACAAATGGACGTGATTTATTTAGATTTCCAGAAGGCCTTTAACAAGGTGCCGCATAGGAGAGTGTTAAATAAGTTAAGAGCCCATGGTGTTAAGGGTAAGATCCTGGCATGAATAAAGATTGGCTGACTGGCAGAAGGCAGAGAGTGGGGATAAAGAGGTCTTTTTCAGGATGGCAGCCGGTGACTAGTGGTGTGCCTCAGGGGTCAGTGCTGGGACCACAACTTTTCACAATTTACATTAACAATTTGGAGGAAGGAACTGAAGGCACTGTTGCTAAGTTTGCAGATGATACAAAGATAGGTAGAGGGACAGGTAGTATTGAGGAAGCAGGGGGCCTGCAGAAGGACTTGGACAGGTTAGGAGAGTGGACAAAGAAGTGGCAGATGGAATACAATGCGGAAAAGTGTGAGGTTATGCACTTTGGAAGGAGCAATGAAGGCATAGACTATTTTCTAAATGGGAAAATGTTTAGGAAATCAGAAACACAAAGGGACTTGGGAGTCATTGTTCAAGATTTTCTTAAGGTTAACATACAGGTTCAGTCGGCAGTTAGGAAGGCAAATGCAATGTTAGCATTCATGCTGAGAGGGCTAGAATACAAGAGTAGGGATGTACTTCTGAGGCTGTATAAGGCTCTGGTCAGACCCCATTTGGAGTATTGTGAGCAGTTTTGGGCCCCATATCTAAGGAAGGATGTGCTGGCCTTGGAAAGGGTCCAGAGGAGGTTCACAAGAATGATCTCTGGAATTAAGAGCTTGTCGTATGAGGAGCAGTTGAGGACTCTGGGTCTGTACTCATTGGAGTTTAGGAGGATGAGGGGGGATCTTATTGAAACCTACAGGATACTGTGAGGCCTGGATAGAGTGGACGTGGAGAGGATGTTTCCATTCGTAGGAAAAACTAGAACCAGAGGGCACAACCTCAGGCTAAAGGGACGATCTTTTAAACAGAGATGAGGAAGAATTTCTTCAGCCAGAGAGTGATGAATCTGTGGAACTCTTTGCTGCAGAAGGCTGTGGAGGCCAGGTCATTGAGTGTCTTTAAGACAGAGATAGATAGGTTCTTGATTAATAAGGGGTCAGGGGTTATGGGGAAAAGGCAGGAGAATGGGAATGAGAAAAATGTCAGCCATGATTGAATGGCGGAGCAGACTCAATGGGCCGAGTGGCCTAATTCTGCTCCTATGTCTTATGGTCTTATGGTCTTAATCAGTTGCAATAAATTCTGTATATTTTCTCCCACTGCCCCTTGCAGCGTTATATCCATTTGTCTCACAATTCCTGAATAGTCATGACTTACTTAGCATCTGGAATATAAGTAATTTAGTTGAACAATAAGTGTGAACTTGATATTCTTGTTCAAGAAAGTTTAATTTGCCTATTAAGCTAAATATTTTACTTGTTTCATTCTTTTTTCCTTGTTCATTCCTTCATTCATTTATTCATTTATTCATTTTGGTTGTTGTTTGCTGCTATTGGTAAGTGGGAAACTTGGCATCAGATAATACAGCAATCCTCCAACCAAAACAGATCTGAGACAATGCCTCTTTCATCTCCCAGCAGTGATGCCTTTTAACAGAGTCAAGAAGTTGGGCATCCACCTAACTGTAATCCACCTGATTATCCCCATTGGGTGGTGGTTAAAAAGACTTCCTTCCTGGCATTGAATTGAATGTTACCTCGCTGTTGGCTGCCTAGTGTGAACAGGGCAGTCAGTTGCTGACAATAATTTACTGCCCTCTTTGAGTTGGTGCTCCAGCTACCATCTTCAAACTGGACACACGTTGGATATTGAAGCACCTACTTATTTCAGAAAGAGGGCCTCTTTAATATGTTAATCAGGATCCTTATTAGGACAGAACTGAATCGAATGTACACTAAGCACACCCTGCCTTTTTGCAGTTGGCATTGCAGCCAAAGAGAAGCTAATGGGTTGTTCAGAAATCACCAGGCCAATTGCCTTCACTGGGTTCCGCCCTGTCAAATGATGCAAATGATGCAAATTATGTTTGACCAACCACCGCCCCCCCCCCCCCCCCCACCCCTCCAAATTCCAATCCCAACCCCACCACCCACAAAATACCATTTTTTGGGCACAGGGCCAGCCTCAGGCCTCACAAGATTGTGCAGGCCTCAGAACCCATTTTCTACACAGAGCCTGCAGGGAATAGTAGTGATGCTTGGCCTTTCTAATTGATCAGAGCACCAAATTGGGTTGTTGGGCAGCCAGCTAGCTTACTAGTTCAATCAACCACCGAGATTTAAAATTCAGCCCACTCTGGTTCAATCTGAGAAAATCACACTGTACCTCAGGTTAAGCCAGGTTGAACCTTGAAGCCCACAGCTGGTTCAGCCAGCAAAACGCTGGACCATACACCTGGCATTTGCAATATGCTCAGCACCAGCTAAATGGTTTCTATCAAAACTCTAACAGCACTGACACACCAGGCAAGCACAACAGTACATAATAACACCACTGCCATTCTGGAATCAATCTCCAGGCTTATCCACACCCCATGCCACACAAGAAAGCTGATTTACTACCACAATGTACACTATACATCATTCACTCTAGACCACAAGTGTAACCTACTCCAGTACCTTGATCAACAAGCAACTGCAACTAAAAAACTGTTTGTTGTAAATATTTAATTGGACTGCACATTATGTAGAGCGACTGTGCAACAGTCGTGAAAATCCCAAGTAGCAATTGCTAACAAATGTGCAGTGGTGGTGGTACGAACATCGGTGCTAAAGTTTTATTCATGCCACGTGTCTTTTCTCCATTTTTTTACGTTGACATTGAAGATTTCATTTTTCCCCCAACTCATTTCAGGTACTGCGTGCTAGTGGAGCCTTTTACATTATATTCTTTATAGTTGTCGTCATGTTTGGTGCTCACTACATTGTAAACCTGGTGCTGGCAGTCGTGGCAGCTTCCTATGAAAAGGAAGCCAAAAGGAAACAAGAAGCAAAGGAAGAAGAGGAACGCATTCTGGAATTGCGGCGACAGAAAGCACTGCTGGTATGTCTCGGAATAAAGCAGAAATTACATTTAACAACACTTAAACTTTAACATAGTGAAACGCCCCGAGGCAAGTTTCTTCCTTTAGGCTTCATCACCCGCATGGCCACAAAATGGTAGTGGTGCAGCAATGGGACCCTAACTGCAGCACCAGAAAGAAGAACAAGAGCCCTACCTAAAGATCAGGAAATTGCTACCTTGAAGCCCGCAACAGAGATGCACAAAGGGGGATTAGTGGGGGTCACATTGAAAGATGAGGAGGCAGCAAAACCATTGGAAAACCTTGGAGCTATCACTGTCACTTTCTCGGATGGGATGCCACCTCTCATATGGCGAACGCTGGAAGCAGCAGGTGGATGCAAGGAAATGTGTGTGGACCCAGGCCCTTCCCATCCATTGCCATTTGCATGCAGTGAGTCCGAAGGGGTGATGGTCAGCATTTCTAATGAGGTGAAGCTAGACCCAATTTTGCCAACTTTCCTTGCTACAATCCCGACTGATTATCGATAAAGCAGCAAAATGTACATTGTTCCTGCTGGCCGAAGTATGGCCTTGATTCAAATATAGTTGTTTAGAGAAAGTGGTGAGCTTAGAATGTCAATTTCTCAGAGAGAGGAATTTAAAAAATAACAAAAACCACTCTCATGCACTAAATGACTGGTATCCCAATGACTGTAAATTGTGCCCACAAGATGGCAGCAGATGAGCAATTATTTTTCACTTAGTTCATTTAATGACATGCCTTGCATTCATATAGCACCTTTAAGATTGTAAAGCACTCGCAGGCTCTCCTCATGAGTGATTATCAAATAAAATGTTGACATCATGGCAACGCCACTACTAATCAGAGTCTATTTTCCAACCAATCAGCACGTTCTTCTCATACAGTATAAATTGTTGCTTTCCCCTTATGTCGGTATTCCTGATGAGTGGAAGACAAAAAGCTTCAACAGGTCTCTTTTTTCAGCAATTATAAAATGGTTACAACACAGAAGACCATTCAGCCCATTGGGTCTCTGCTGGCCCACTGAGGGAGCAATTCCTCCAGTGTCACTCCTGCACCTTTTCCCGATAGCCCTGCACATTTTACCTCTTCAGATAATGATCCAATTTTCCCTTTGAAAACCTCAATTCACCCTCCCTCCACCACACTCTCAGATAGTGCATTGCAGATCCTAACCATTCTCTACGTGAAAAAGCTTTTCCTTAGGTCTCCATTGCTTCCATTTGCCAATTCCCTTAAATTTGTGCCCCCTGGTTCTCAATCCTTCCACCACTGAAAACTTTGGATTGCACCTAGACCCCTGATGATTTTGAATAACTCGCAAATCTCCTCTCAACCTTCTCTTCTTCAATCTTTCCTGAATACCTGAAGTTCCTCATTCCTGGAACCATTCTCCTGAATCTTTTCTGCCCCTCTCTAATGATGTCTTCACATACAGTATGGTATCCAAAACTGAACGCAATACTCCAGTTGAGCCCAAACCAGCATTTTATACAGGCTTAACAAAGCTTCCTTGTATTTGTACTCTTATGACCCTATTGATAAAGCCTAGGATGCTGTATGCTTTATCAAACATGCTCTCAACCTATCTTGCCACCTGTAATAAGTTGTGAACATAAATACCCAAACCCCTCTTCTCCTGCACCCGCTTTAGAATTGTACCCCTTATTTTATATTGTCTCTTTGCATTCTTCTGAACAAAATTAATCACCTCACACTTTCTGCATTCAATTTCATCTCCCACTTGGCCACTCATTCACCAACCTGTCTATGTATTTTTGAATTTGTACAATATCCCTATCATAGTTCACAATTTTTCCAAGTCTTGTATCATCTGCAAATTTTGAAAATGTTCCCTGTACACCAATGCCTCGGTCATTAATATATACCAAGAAGAGCAGACGTCCTAACATCAATCCATGCAAATTCCACAATAAACTTTCCTCCATCTGAAAAACAACCGTTCACCAGCCACTCTTCATTTCCTGTCACTCAGCCAGTTTCATATCCATGTTACTACTGTCATCCAGTTCTATTAGAAGAGTTCTTACACCTGTCGTATAAGGGTGCGGCACATGAAGCGTTAACATGAGACTAAGCACAATATCGCGCTCACAATGATGTAAGGAAACAGATGAACAACACCTAGGAGTCAGTGTGGTATTGGACAGAGCCATGTGTAGAAAGAAGCAAGCATGAAGACAGCACTAGCTTGAACTTTTACTTTACCTATGTAGATAGTTTATATTGGCTAATAAATACTTACTGTTGTCCTACCTATGACTTCAAAGATTTTAAAAAGACACATCAAATTACCCACAACATCTTCCAACAACACCTGCCCTCACTATACCTGCTTGGCTGAATGTAAAGACTCACAAAATAATTATCTCAGTAGGACTTGTTTTGACAATTGGAGAACTATTGAACTTGCTCAATTAACATGTTTAAGTGGTTAGAATAAGTTGTTCTTTCTGTGATTTTTTTGTGAATGTCTTAATGTTTAGATACACAATATGAAGAGATATGAAATAGAAACATAGAAATGTTTGAAACTTCTGCTATTGATGTGATTTACTGGTATGTCTGATTGACAAAGCTTAAAGGATTGTTGGAACAGCATTATTTCAAAAGATGATTTGTGAATGAGTGTTTTATTTTTCATAGTTCTACACATGACAGTGTTACTGTATGGCCCATTGGTTCTGTACATGGTGTATACTACGTGAGTAGGTATGGAAGGGTCTATAAGTAGCATTGGGGATGGCTGGGAGCATGAGCTGGCAGGGGGCTATAAAAGGCCATGGCAAGGGTAATAGACATGAGTTGGCATGGAAGGCATGGAGGGGGCATGGGGACTGGGTGGGGAAGAATGAGAGAAGGTGTGAGGGGTGATGATTAGATAGCCTAAGAGCTAATTGGGCAAAGTCCCACAGATCTGAGGCAAGCCTTCTAACCTTCTATAGTAGCCATTTGTGCTCTGCTTTCAGGGTCAGTGGGCCTGACTGTATCCTGCATAAACCCATAGCCCGCACCTCCATCAACCACACCTCCAGCCAGCACTCCACCACCCCCCCCCCCCCCCCCCCCCCGCCACCCCACACACACCCCGCCACACCCCACACTTCCCCCATCCTGGAAATTTGCTGACTCAAGCTACCTGCCCAGGGTATTCCTGCTGAGAATTTCTCAAATTGAGTTTATGCTGATCTGGGAGCTAATGGAGGTCAGCAAACATTTGGGTGGTGGCTGAACAGGACTTAGCACAAGTTAGTAGGATATGGGGCAGCTGTGCTCTGCTTGACCCTAAGATCTCCAGTTTATGAAGGATGCAAGATTGAAGGCCAGCCAGGAGAGCATTGGAGCAGGCACATCTAGAGCTAAAAGAGGCACGGATTAAGGATCTCAGCAGCCAGCAAACTGAGACAGAGGCTGAGATGGATGGTGTTGTGGAGATGGCAATAAGTGGTGTTGATCCTCATGTTCCAAGATTCAAGGGCCTTAGCCAAAGCTTGCAAGTCAATCTCCTTGATAATACCATTTATGTAGCACCCCATTTTTCCACGTGATCTGTTGGTGTAATAGAAATGGTTTACCTAGCCTTGTCCATCACAACTTTGCTCTCCTGTCCATCATGCTTCAGAAGTCACACTTGAGTTGATGTATCATATTTCAAAAAAATATACAAAAAAGCAAATGAGACACCATGCTCTGCAGGAAGCCCTGAAGTCAGGGAATAGGCTGTGCCACACTTCTACCCACTTTCCACAGAGCCCATGGAGTGGTCTGGTGAATCCTCTCTAACATCGCTGTAATGCGGGTACTGCCCAAAGTCACTTAAGAGGGAGGAGGAAGAGGAGGATGGAGGAAAGGGGTAGCAGGCATACTTTTGCTGCAGATACTCAAACTCTGGTTCCCTTCGGAAGACATCTCTTCATCACAATGGCTGCACAATTCTCACCTTCCCATCCACCTGTGGCATCGTATCATCCACTTTGACCAAAACCTTGCAATAAATGCCACCAGCAGAAACATTTTTACAACATCTTTGTCCAACAGCATATCCAATTATTCATTCGTACAAAAATGTACTATTTACCATTGTGTATTCCATTAATGCCTGTCTTCCAGTTGACTTTGCCTATCATAGTTCTCCCAAGCAGTGCTACACCAGTGGCTGCAGCATGCCTGGTGGAAGGCCCTGACTTTCACTGAGGAAGTGAGTTGGTGGCCTTACTGGATGACCTCAAGCAGCTTGATTGGGAGTGGGAGTGTATGTTTTATGCGCCCAAGTTCTGCTATGTATTCCTGGCTTGAGAGTCCGAAAAGGAGAACTTGAACAAGTTACACATTTTGGTGTTGATTATGCACCATGTTATTACTAGTATTGGTTACCAGCAAGTATATTTCTGTCCTTTTAAAAAATAATTATGTTTGCCGAATTATTTTCTAGCGCGTAAGAGAGAATAATCTTAATCCAAAAGAAAGGTTTCGGAAATGTGGAAAAAAACTGACTCGAGGTTTCTCAATGGATTCTGTAATGTCATGGGCAACTGAAATGGCACAGCTCGGTGAGTTCCTGGTAGAATATCTGTCAATCTGTTGTCTTTATTGGTGTTGGCATTCGTCCCATTTGTGCTATCGAGCACCTTAGTACTTTTTGGCCTTTTCACACAAGCCGACAATCCTTACTTTGGCCTCTCGTTTGCAAATATTTAAATAATGTTGAGTTTCGGAATTTGAAACCAGGGCTTCATTACCGATCATACAGTTGGAGAAAACTTTCCACATTAAGACTGGTTGGAATATAGAAACATATTTCAGTTTGAAAATATATTTCATGTGACAGAGTAGAGAACAGACATTACAGGTATTGGCATTGGTTTTGGCAACAGTTTCTTACTGTGTCGATATTTCATTCTAAAATCAAGCTTGTTAAATGTTGTTTAATCATCAAGTTAAGCTGACAGCAAGCTGCTAAACTTTTTCACAACTTCAAGGACAACAATTAAATGAACTTGCTTTTAAAATGAGGCAATGGTTGCCAACAGTCAATATTTGACTAGCAATAGTTTGTAACTTTAGTGGAATTCCCAGTATAGGGTTGTAATCAAGCTGTCCATGCAACAAATTGTATTAAAGAATTCTCACAGACAGCTGACCAGGAAATGAAAAGCACTAAAATCAAAGTACTTTTTTAAAAAAGTGAGTGTAGCTCCAACAACACTGAAGAAGCTTGACACCATCCAGGACAAAGAAAGCTGCTTGATTAGCGCCCCATTCACCAGCTCGAACAGTCACTCCCTCCAACACCGATACATAGTGGCAGCAGTGTGTACCATATGCAAGATGCACTGCAGCAATTCAGCAAGCATCCTTCAGCAGCATCTTCCAAACCCGCAACCTCTACCTACTCGAAAGACAAAGGCGGCAGATGCTTGGGAACACACCACCACTGGCAAGTTGCCATCCAGATCAGACCCCATCCGTGTCCCCAGAACATTAGTCTGGGCCTCTGGATTATCAGGTCAGGAACATTATCACTACACTACCATCTGTCCTGCTTTATCACCCTGTGAATGCTGCCAAGCCTGCTGAATATTAGCAGTATTTTATGCTTTTATTTCAGAATTCCAGCATTCACAGTACTTTGCTTTTGTTTATATATTAATATTGATCTGAGTGCTAGACCAGTGCCACTGTTTTCACTATTGAATGTTTTGTGATTTACCTGCAGAGGACGATGAAGAAACTGATCATCAAAAAAAGTCTAAATGTTATGCCTTCAAAAAAAGATTGAAGCGAAAGTTTTGTTCTTGGACCTGTTGTCCAACATTTTTAAGACTTCAGGAATATTTAGTGATGCTTGTTTCACACCCAATTTTTGAAGGGGTGATTACAATCTGCATTCTAATAAATACTCTTCTGCTATCAATAGACTACCATCAAGCACCTTACTCTCATGCCCTAGAAAGTGGGAACACTGTAAGTATTGTGCATGATAAGCACATAATAAACAAAAGGTATGTGATTTATCTGCAATATTCAATGTAATAAAACTTGATAGCCACAAAAGTCCATGACAGTTCTGGGATGTTTCTGTTTCAGCATGAGTTTGCCAGAATGGTCAAAAACTAGGCGAGGACCCAGATAAACAGAATCTGCAATGGTTTGATTTGATTTGATTTGATTTATTATTGTCACATGTATTGGGATACAGTGAAAAGTTTTGTTTCTTGCGCTCTATACAGACAGAACACATCATTCGTAGAGTACACAGGGGAGAAGGAAAGGAGAGGGTGCAGAATATAATGTTACTGAGGTGAAGTCTCTACCCATTTCAAACATGGAATCGTGTGGATGTTGGGTCTTTCTACTTCAGGAGTTCCTGAATCCAGCACTCTCATTGAGATCCAGTGTGTGGTTTATGGCAATACACCTGGTCAGACCCATCATACCTCGTCTCTAGGAACAGAAAAACTAGGACTTTAGGCCAAGATTAGGACCTGAAACCCCAATGAGTGAAAAAAGGGGTAAAGATCTTTTTAAGTGCTGATCCTGCAGTGAAATGAGTCCAATCATACATTTCCAACACCAACCACTTTCAGTTCAAATTCGAGGGTTGAATATGGCTGACTTTTTAATTCAAAACAGGTGTGAAGTCATATTTCTGCTAATAGTCTGAGGAAAATATAAAATTATAAATTCATTAATGGGCTGGATCTGGTTGAGTTGGGCACTCGCTTCAAGCTGCATGAGACTTTTATCTGCATCCTTCGCTTAAAAATCTTTCACTCCAAAACTTTCCGGAAGTACGAACTGTAAATGGCGCAGTGAGGGTAATGGACCGACATTGTATCCCCTTTATAAATAAGAGTTAAAGATTTAAAAACAAACAGAGGAAGGGGGGAAGGAGGTGGTGAATTAGTCAAATCAAGTTCAGAAGAGAAATAAAAAGAAAGAAGGAAAAATGGAAAGAAAGAAAGATTGGATTAAGTAGAGACTGAAAGGAAAAGTAAGAAAAAGATTAAATATTTGGCATTGTTAAAATCACCAAGAACAATCTAGCATCTGAAGGAATGAGACTCCACAGTTAAGATTGTTCAATTTCTTCACCAGAGATTGATTGACACTGCATTAATCATCATTGCCTCCTTCAAAAGGTACTTTCACTGTTAATTACCAGGCTTAATGTTCTGTGGTGAGTTTAATGGACTGTTAACGTGCGATTCCAGCAAGTTGTTAAAAATAACTAGGAATCTAGAGGTGAGATAGAGTCATAGAGGTTTACAGCATGGAAGCAGGCCCATCGGCCCAACTTATCCATGCCGCCCTTTTTTTTTAAAACCCCTAAACTAATCCCAATTGCCCGCATTTGGCCCATATCTCTCTATACCCATCATACCCATGGAACTATCTAAATGCTTTTTAAAAGATAAAATTGTACCCGCCTCTACTACTATCTCTGGCAGCTTGTTCCAGACACTCACCACCCTCTGTGTGAAAAAATTGCCCCTCTGGACACTTTTGTATCTCTCCCCTCTCACCTTAAACCTATGCCCTCTAGTTTTAGACTCCCCTACCTTTGGGAAAAGATATTGACTATCTACATTGTCTATGCCCTCATTATTTTATAGACCTCTATAAGGTCACCCCTCAGCCTCCTACGCTCCAGAGAAAAAAGTCCCAGTATATTCAGCCTCTCCTTATAACTCAATCCATCAAGTCCCGGTAGCATCCTAGTAAATCTTTTCTGCACTCTTTCTAGTTTAATAATATCCTTTCTATAATAGGGCGACCAGAAGTGCACACAGTATTCCAAGTGTGGCCTTACCAATGTCTTGTACAACTTCAACAAGACGTCCCAACTCCTGTATTCAATGTTCTGACTGATGAAACCAAGCATGTCGAATGCCTTCTTCACCACTCTGTCCACCTGTGACTCCACTTTCAAGGAGCTATGAACATGTGCCCCGAGATCTCTTTGTTCTGTAACTCTTCCCAATGTCCTACCATTAACTGAGTAAGTCCTGCCCTGGTTCAATCTACCAAAATGCATTACCTCGCATTTGTCTAAATTAAACTCCATCTGCCATTCATCAGCCCACTGGCCCAATTGATCAAGATCCCACTGCAATTGGAGATAACCTTCTTCACTGTCCACCATGCCACCAATCTTGGTGTCATCTGCAAACTTACTAACCATGCCCCTTATATTCTCATCCAAATCATTAATATAAATGACAAATAAAAGATGCCATTCATGTGAAACATCGTAAATTGATTGGCAGGTTTTGGCAAATCACATTATATTTCTTAATCCCATGAATTAGCTGTCCAATTTGTTCATTAATGAGAGCATCTTTAACACACTTATTTAAAAAAAATACACTGTTATTTGTCCAACAAGATCCAGCCAATTAATTTTGGATGAGGATTCACAATACAAAATATTTTAGGTCAACAAGTACTAAAGTAGTGCAAATGTATTTTATCAGGGAGAAATTACACTGGAAAAACTCCAAGTTCAGTTTTTAAATGCCCAGGGCTCAATTTGGATGTGTAGTGCCACTGCAGATGGTAAAAAAGAAGCTGGAGGCCCTCTGGGTGAGATGTGCTGTGCCTCTAGCTGCTTTCTAGCATGGCCCGGACAGTACTCCACACTGGCAAGGGCATTCGCCTCTAACTGAAACCTTTGAATTGGTGCTGTCACCACGTCACTCAACACTGCTGATTTGACATTATTTTCGAGCTTGAACCCTGTTGACCCATTCAATGTTCTCGCTTGTCACTCATCAAAGAACATGCATTCAGCTGCAAGAGGGGCCTGGCTATCGCATTATTTAAAGGGATAGACATGCAAACTGCAGGTAGGGTCATCTAGAACAACTTGTGTTGTTGCAAAGTCTCTGAAAGTACAGTGGTGTGCTTTTTAAGGTGTTTTGAGTCACGCTGGATTCGGCAGACTATTGCTGCCTCCTCACAGTGGAGTGGGTGACCTGTCCACGCAAATGTTGCAACAAATATGGGGGCAGTAGTAGCAGTATATCTAGGTTAGTGGCATAACAGGAAGATTGAACAGAAACTGTGGTAGGGGGAAGCTCTGCACAGTGCCCTCAGCCAGGTTGGAGCTGGATTCCTCCCTGCTCCATGACAATGCAGGCCAGCCAATGCACTAAGCATCTTGGTAGGTATCAATATCAATTCTCTCCTGTCCCTCCCCAATGAGGTTCTCAGCTGAGTCGCCTGTATGCAGAACTTGTCTGCAACCTCACCCTCCGATGAGCTAGCACACAAACTACCTTTACTTCTGGCCAGGTTGTAGCCCAGTTATCACTCGTGCCACATGACATGCCGATCCCGATTCTATAGTTATGTCTAATATACCTGCAGGGACACTATCTGAGGTGGTGGCTGTGAGTAGAATCATAGAATCCTACAATGTGGAAGGAGGCTATTCAGCTCATCGAGTCTGCACCAACCACAATCTCACTCAGGCCCTATCCCCATAACCCCCATGCAGTCCCTAGCTAGTTCCCCTGACACTACAGGGAAATCTAGCATGGCCAATCCACCTAACTCGCACATCTTTGGGCAATGGGAAGAAACCAGAGCACCCGGAGGAAACCCACGAAGATACGGGGAGAATGTGCAAACTCCACACAGACAGTGGCCCAAGCCGGGAATTGAACCTGGGTCCCTGGCACTGTGAGGCAGCCCCTATCAGAGTATCAGATGAAGTGATGAGTTCTCTGCATTCGCATAATGATGTTGCTTTCTCTCTCTCTCTCCCTTTCTCCTGGGGTTGCTATGACTGAGCAAGTGGCGCAAATCTTGGGTGTCTGAAAGTAGGAATTCAGAAAGAAGACTATTGATGCGAGTGAGAGGGACTGGGGTGGAATGCAAGATGTCCAAAAGCACACCATCTGCAGCTTGCACATCAAGCATGACGATAGCAATGAGCAGCAAGTTGAGAAGAAACATATGAAATATACTGTCAGCCTTATTGTTGTCAGTGATACCATGGGCTTTGTCATTGAGATGAACCATCTCCTCGATAGGAGTCAGGAGATGTAGGTGTCCTTGACCTCACCATTTCTGCTCACCTCTCTTCTATTGTGTGTCACCTTGCCCTGACAGATAGAGAGAAGAATGTCAGTTATTATGTTACAGTGTGTTTGGGTGGTGTACTTGTCACAGCTGGAGTATGTGGAGGCAACCGGAGCTGAATATGAGGCTGGTATCATTGGAGTGGCTGTGAGAGTGAGATGGAGTTTCTAGGTGTTAAGAGTGAGTCCTCAGTGCCATAGACTGCTAATGGGTGAGTCACTGGGATGAGATGTGTTGAACAATGTGAGAGTTTGGTGACGTGGTGAGTAGGAAATGTCAGGGAAGGTGCATTCACTGACTGAAGCACCGGAGTGGGGTCATTCAACTAATTGTGGTACCTCTGCCTGCTTCTTGGGTCCAATCTCTGAGAACTGATCTCCCTGGTGATTTGCTCTCAATCCCTTCTGAGGATCGTCCTTGTGAGCCTTCCTCCCCTGCAAAACCGTGACATTGCTCCTCCTCTTTACCTCCATAGATAAGGGTCCCAGCATTGATTCTATTAGTTTAAAAGCCCTCCCTCTGCCGTGCCCTTCTCTATAAGTGGGACTGACTGTCTTAAAGAATTAGAGCACAGAGGCTGCACCATGTGTTAACAGGAAGCCAGCAGCCTGAATCCTGCTCAGACCAGCACTGCAGTTGAGTAAATGTGGAATATTTACAGCCTTGCACCAAACCTGCCTGCCGTCTACCTCCACCATAACGGGTACAGGATGGTCAGAAAACACAAAACCTCTGGTCAAAATACAGCCTGGATCAATTTCTAGCCCACATATTTAGTTACATATACACCAGGATATTATAATTGGACAATTCAATGAAATATTATAAGTTGGAAATATAATAAAGAGCATAAGAATTTCTGAAAACAATTGGGAGCAATGTACCTATCTTAACAAACTTTTACTAAACTAGTGGAGGCAGGAATTTGGTATCAACATAAATCAGACACAGCATTTATTCTGAGTCTCTATTTAGTAAAGCTTGATTAAAAGTTTAATCCTCCATTAAAGCTCTTATTTTTAGATTTGTTACTCATTCTCAATAATTGTTTCTCGTTTAATACAGGTTTTATCAATTATTTTTATAATAGAAGCTATTTTGAAGGTGACTGCACTAAATCCTATGCCCTATGTGAGAAATGGATGGAATGCATTTGATTTTATTATTGTTCTGCTGACTTGCTTAGAATGGGTACTTTCCACAATAAATATTCCGACACTTAAACTTTCCATGATACGATCTCTGAGAATGGTAAGTACTTTCCATTTGTCTCCATCAAAAGTTCATTCATTTGTTCTGCTACAATAGCTAGTGTATTGAAAATGCTTTAACATTCATCTGTGAATATAAGTTAATCATATATTTCTAATCTCTCTGTTTGGTTAGGTAATTATTGTTAGTTTCATGGTATATATCAATGCATTTATATTGATAGGCTCCATGCAACCTAGATCTTGTTGATAAAACTTTACACAGGAAACCATTTTTTCCTCTCCCCTCCTGAACGCGCTGGCTTTCACTTCGGTCACATGAGCCGTCAAACCTCACCAGATGCCCATTATTCAGGGTAAACAGCGAAATCTCTAAATCCAGTCCCTGGTTCACCTGGTTCATCCCAATGGCTGTTTGAGGCCTTCGTCACTATCTGTATTTAAATCCAATAGACATAGGAGTGGATCTTTTGTGGGTTGTTAAGAAGGCCAAATATACTGAACCTAGCTGGATGGTAAGGTGGTTGGTTCAGACATACTCTGCCAATAGTATTCAGACCTCAGCTGAAGGTTGGAAAGCAGTGATTCCAGATTTGCAGAGACTCTGCCAATCCCATTCCCTTTAATTATGCAATGACATATACCAGAGACAAGTGGTTGGAACGAGTGCAGTTTATGATCTGACCAGCTTGTCTGGCAATGCAACCAAAGGCCAAGAATAGTAAGTTTTAAATTATTTTTATGGGAACAGGAGAAGCTGAAGTATTGTATTCAGTTGTAAGATGGTTACTATATTCCTGTAGTATGCCAATCACAGGAGATGCAGACAGAGCCAATATTTTAGCAAACTGTATGTAAAGATGTTGACTTGTCAGGAATTAGAAGAGTAGAATGTGAATGGGAAATCATGGGAAACATACTTGCCCAAACTCTCCAGAGTTCTGGCATCAGGAGCATACATATTTTTTTTAGCCATATCCAATCCAATCCAATCAAAGTCCAATTCAAAGTCTCAACCAGTGAGACATTACAGATCCAAGCTGACAAGACAGGCAAGCCTCAGAATCACCATGAAAACATTTGTTTCTTTTTCCTTTCATTTGTCGATGAACTTGCTGTATATCCCATTATTTTCTGCTTTTTATATCAGCTTCTATTTTTAGTTCACTTTGGTCTTTATATCGCTAGCACTTCAGTAAATAAGATGAGGGAAAACAACTCAAAGTTAGAAAAGCAAGGTTAACCATATTACAATAACATTGTAGCTTTGATTTTCAAAAAATAGTCAGACAACATGACCCGAAAAAGGCATTTCATGTTAAGTACTTGGCAGAGAGAAAACCATGCATAATTTAAATTCTATTTGGAAAATCTCCTTAAAACATTCATCCTCTCCAACCGTTTAATTTACATTGGACAGACGCCTGACCTGTAAAGTTACAACCACGATATTAATAGCATCTGGATAAAACAAATATATTTTTGCTTTTCCATGATAATTTCTGGTTGACCTTTTATTTTCACACAGTGTGCTGTAGCTAATAAATTCTGAAGGAACTTGGTGAGAAATTTCAGTCAGTTTCTGAAATTAGTTGGGAAGAAGAAAAGAATCAAGCCATTTCAACTCATTCTGCCCAATGGGAGGAGAACAGTAATAGCAAAAAGAATTACAAGGATGAAACCAGAACTAAATGGGTAATACCTATCATGAGGGACTGATAAACTGGGGTGCTCTCTGTAAAACAAAAATGAAGGCTGAGGGGAACAATCTTTCAAATAATTAAAAGATTTGGTCAGGTGACATACAGGAAATATTTTGACTTCAAAACTAGGGGCCATAAGTATACGATAGTCATTAATGCTAATGCAATAAAGAATTCAGGAGAAACATCTTTATACAGAGAATTGTTGAAATTTGAAATGTGTTTTGACAAACAGCAATTGAGGTGACAAGCATGGATACCTTGAATGGGAAGATAGATAAGTAAATAAGGGAGAAAGGGGCAGAAGGTTATACTGGAAGAGTTAGATGAAGGATGGTAAGCAAAGTCTCATGTGGAGCTTAAGTACCACCACTGTTGTACCAAGTGTTCTGTTTCTGTGTTTTAAATTATATGTTACAATCTCAGAGAGAGGGGATTGTACATTGCAGAAGATGGGATTCATTCAGGTCTCTCTATTCTGGTTAGTGGAAGAGGAGCCAATGAGGAGAAGCAGCAGCAGATTGGGGAACCTCAGGGAGCTTTAGTGTCTCTGAGGAGACCACACACAAGGTGGACTGCTTACAGGACCAATAGACCCAACAAGATGACCAACCATCTGGACTTTTATGGGACTGCCTTGTAATTTCACCTTTTGAGCCATATTTTACCATTTTGATTTTCAGTGCTGGACAGACTTGAAACTGGGAGTGTTTCAGACCCGACTTTTAGACCCATTCTGAGGCGCCCCCATATGCACTCTGCCTGCAAAAATACGAGCGCGTCCGAATCACACTGCACAAGCCTGTGGGCGGGGCTTAACGCGCCCGAAATCCTGCAGCTCCGATCAGCACCTCCAACTGGGCATGCACAGAAAAAAAATGATAGAAAGCTGTTCCCCTGCCACATCCCTCCTGGACCAGATAATGCCTCCCCCTGGCTCCCACAGACATTGCCCCACCCCCACAACATTACTCGACCCCTTATCCTCTTATCCCCCCCATCCCCTCTACCACCCAGACCGATCACGAACCCCTCTCCCCCTTCCCCCCCCCACCGATACAGTCAGAGTGGCAGCGGACCCCCCCCTTCCCCCCCTTACCCGCCCCCCCCAATAATCTCAGGCAATGCGGCAGCAGACCCCCTTCCCCCCCACTGATCTCAGGCAGAGTGGCAGCGGACCCCCCTTCCCCCCCACTGATCTCAGGCAGAGTGGCAGCGGACCCCCCTTCCCCTCCACTGATCTCAGGCAAAGTGTCAGCAGATCCCCTTCACCCCACTGATCTCAGGCAGAGTGGCAGTGGAGCCCCTCTTCCTCCCTCCCCCACCGACCTCAAGCAGAGTGGCAGCGGACCCACCTTCCCCCACCACCTCCCCCCCACCAATCTCAAGCAGAGAGCCATTGGACGCTCGACACTTACCCCTCACTAACTAGAGTGCCCGAATTGAACTTATATGGAGCATGTCTGTTGCGCGCCGATTCTGGATAGGCGAACACGGTGTAAAGGGGAAGTGCTGGTAAAGTTGGATGTGCAGCCCATTAAGTCAATTTAAATGCATTCAAATGCATTTAAATGGACGTCAAGCCTGTTTCGGGCGCGGTCCCAATCGTGGCCATTTTCGGGCCTTGGTAAAGGGGGAACCAGCGCAGAGGCAGGCGCGGATCGCGCTACTCGCCTCATGCCCGACTTTACCAAGTTTTCGCCCGAAAACAGGCGCAGCACAATGGTAAAATCTTGTTCAATCCCCAGGATGCCATTTGTCCCATATTTCTTGGGCAAAGGTTATAGTGTCATAGAGATAGACAGCATGGAAACAAACTCTTCAGCTCAACTCGTCCATGCCAACCAGGTTTCCTAAACTGAACTAGTCCCATTTGCTTTGTTTGGCCCATATCCCTCTAAACATTTCCTACCCATGTACCTGTCCAAATGTCTTTTAACTGTTCTAATTGTACCCGCCTCTACCACCACCTCTGACAGCTCATTCCACATACGTACCACTCTCTGTGTGAAAAAGTTGTTACTCAGCTGGGAGAAAGCTGTGGAGTCTCCTCCTGCCCCATGCCCTTGTGTCTTTGTTTTTTGCACATGTGCACTGTGCACCTGAATGGCTGTCAGCCCATCCAATCATAAAACGGGCAAAAGTTTACCTGCACGATATAGGTAGGTAGTTCTGGATTCTTCCACCATAGGGAATGCTTCAATTGAACCTGCCTCCACACCACACTCAAGAAACAACATTCCAGACCCTAACACTCATTGCGTGAGAACGTTTTTCTTCATGCCACTTTTACTTATTTTGCACTTTAAATCTGTGCCCCTTCATTCTCCATCACATTATTTTCTTTCCCACAAAAATAAAAGCCAAACCAAAATGCATATTCTAATCCAAATTTATAAATTAAATCATGATATAATGCAGACACAAATAAACTAATCATCCTTGCTGTGTTCCAATAGAAACTCTTCCACGTGCATTTGCCTCTTGTACCGCTACAAGGTGCTACCTCAGTGGCTGCAGCAAGGTTGGTAGAAAGTTGCTGAGTGTCATCTTAAGAAGACTGTAGATGGCCTTGGAGGGTGACCTTGAGCAGCTGTGGGTTAAAAGTGCTGAATTGACATTGCGCTGTTACAGCTTGGGCTGCAGCAGCCTGGACATCCAGACTGCTGCAGCCCAAGGACACTGGTGGATCGGCAAGGGTGGAACATGCCTGCTGTCCTCCTGAGAGAAAACAGCAGGTTCTTACTCCATGGAGTCATTGCAATTCTCCCTCAACAATCGGAGTAATCTGTCGAAGGCCACATTATTTGAGTGCTGTGACTTGGAAGCATCTTTTGCCACATGTATCCACAGCCATGGTGGTAATCATCTGACCACTCATTACAGAAGTCTGAACTTTCACTGGAGCACTCAGACTTTTAATGAAAACAGCTGGTACTGCAATAGAGGTTGAGACATATGCTGTCAGGTGTTGCAGTATTTTGGGTCCCATAGTTGTGCTGATGGATATGACCCATTCCAGGTTGGAAAATGCCAACCTGGTGCCAGCTGCTCCATACCCTTTGACATTGAGGGCAGTGTTTCCAGCAAGGTGTTTAAACCCACCAGCCTTCTTGTGTATCAAAGTCCGTATTTGTTTCCCTTGACAGCACAACTAATGTGCAACATTAAGCTCCAGCAAGCTGGCATCTGTACTATCCTTTCTCTCCACCCTGGCTCCATGCATTTGTGATGTGGAGATGCCGGCATTGGACTGGGGTAAACACAGTAAGAAGGCTCACAACACAAGGTTAAAGTCCAACAGGTTTATTTGGTAGCAAAAGCCACTAGCTTTCAGAGCGATGCCCCTTCGTCAGATGAGTGGATTTGTGCCAGTCTTCTTACCACAATCCCTCCTCTATCCTATTCTCTGAAATACTATTGTCATCCTCTTCCTCCATTGCTGCAAAGACTCCAGTTCTTGGGTATCCAAAATGAAAAAGGACGAATGATTGGGTTGTGGTGAGGGGAGAGGAGAAGGTCATTATTGCAGGCATACACATCGACAGCAGCTGTGGGATGGTGAAGTGTGAAGATAGAAGGAAGTTTAAGCATGCAGATAGCCTCACCATGAATCCCCCTTCAGCCTCGCCAGTAATTATGGTCTCAGCAACGATCTTTCCCATGATGGCCAGCTCTATTTTCTTCAAGGCAGATTAAACATGTAGGCATGTTTGCTCTCTTTCAGTTCTTTGTCATTACTTGCCAATACTACCCTCACCAAGATGTTGCTTCTGAATGGGGATGTCATTTGTGTTGCATTTAGCACTGTCATATAACATGCATGGCATACCCTCAGCAAGTTTTCAGGTCACACAATTGTTCATCGGAAGCTGTGAAAATCCTAAAGGGTACTGTTTAATTAACAGAATCAGATTAATTAAAATAAATTCTAATTGTATCAAACATTTTTATCCTTATTACACTGTGAGCCATCTTAAAATTCTAACTATTCTAAATCATTTTGCTTTATTTTAATACAGCTTAGAGTCTTCAAACTAGCAAAGAACTGGAAAACACTAAACACATTGATCAACATCATATTCAAATCATTGAAAGAGATGGGGAATCTGACACTTATAGTCATCATTGTGATTTATATATTCACTGTAATAGGAATGCAACTTGTTGGCCATGATTATGAAAATAAGGTAAGTATTTCACAAAGTTTTACTTGTTTTGGTTGGTTGTTAAACTCAGTGATTGTTCTGATTCTGGCAGCAACAGCGAGACATGAACAGCCAAAGAATACCAGCCAACATCTCCAGCAAAATAAAGGGTTGAGGGATGTTACATAAAACAGATTTATGTTTATTTGATTTTTTTATTTGATTTATTATTGTCACATGTATTAGTGTACAGTGAAAAGTATTGTTTCTTGAGCATTATACAGACAAAGCACACCATACCTAGAGAAGGAAAGTAGAGTGTGCAGATGTAGTGTTACAGTGATAGCTAGGGTGTAGAGAATGATGCTTTCTATGATGTATCTGGAAAAGTTGGTGAGAGCCGGAGACCGGAATTTTACCGGCACCTCCGCCCCGACTCCAGGGGTGGGCGAGGCTCAGAGAACGGTATTCTCCGTTGGTCTCGGGCGGGGTCGTATGAACCTCGGGTGGCCATGCTGGTAAAATTCCGCCCATAGTTTCCTTAGCCTCCTGAGAAAGTAGAGGCATTGGTGGGCTTTCTTAACTATAGCGTCGGCATGGGTGACCAGAATAGGTTGTTGGTGATCCAGACACCGAGACCATCTCAACCTTTCCACTTCATCACTGTTGATGTAGACAAGTAGATGTCCTCCACTACGCTTCCTGGAGTCGATGACTACTTCCTTCGTTTTACTAACATTGAAGTCCACTAATATTACCAAGAATTATTCTTTGATTGATAGCAATTATTAACAGAATAGAAAATATTAATAGCTGTGTGTTTTCCATAGGTGATAAAATAGTTTGTAACTCATTTTGTGGCTTCAACATAAAATATGTAGGAAATCTTTCTCACTCATGGAATGAGTATTCCATTATACTTTGCAATAATCATCTGCTTTGTTTTATGTTATCCCATGTTTTTCATTTGAAATTATGTTCTATTGTAGGCGGCATTTGAAGGCAACAGAATACCAAGATGGAATTTCAGAGGCTTTTACAATTCCTTTATAATGGTGTTTCGAATTTTATGTGGGGAATGGATAGAACCATTGTATGACTGTATGCGCTGCTCAAAGATGTACTTTTGTCTCCCACTGTTCCTGCTAACATATATAGCTGGAAACTTTCTGGTAAGAATACATAATGTATGGTTTCAGATTGTGTTGAACCTATTGTTTCTTAGTGTAATATTCTTAAGAAATTATTAGCATTTTAAAATAAATTTAAAAGCAGTAGACCAGCACATTAGCACCCACCACTGGCGTGCTAAGTTTGAACCATTGAGTAATTTTATTTGATAAAGAATGAACAACGAATTAAATAATTAAGATATAATATAACCATGCCATTTATGCAAAGGCTGCCAAGCAACATATAGCTCATAGGGCACATGAACATCCAAACAAGGAGTAGGTGTCAGCCATACGGCCCCTCGTGCCTTCTCTGCCATTTAATAAGATCATGGCTGATCTGATAATCTCAAATCTGCATCCTGCCCACCCCCAAAAGCCTACCACCCCCTTGTTTATCAGAAATCTAGCCACCTCTGCCTTAAATATATTCAAAGACTCTGCATCCACCACCTTTTCAGAAAGAAAGTTCCAAAGACTCACAATCCTCTGAAAGAACATTTCACCTCATCTCTATTTTAAATTATTGTTCTTAAACAGTGACCCCTGGTTCTAGATTCTCCCGCAAGAGGAAACATCCTGTCCACATCCACCCTATCAAGACCCCTCATCCAACAAGTGGGCAGCCAATCTGATTCCCAGCCCGCCCTACGGAAAGTTCTCCAGGGGCAGGAATGCATTGGTCACTGTCCTGAATTGGCTCACTCCCGTTTTCCCCACTCCCCTGCTGGCAAATCCACTATCATAGGGAAGGCAAAATTGAACACTTTAACACGCTAATTATGTAGAAATAATGTGTTACAATCAAGTCACCTCTTACTCTTCTAAACTCCAGTGGATATAAGCCTAGCCTGTCGAACCTTTCCTCATAAGACAACCCACCCTTTCCAGGCATTTGTCTGGTAAACTTTTGCTGAACTGCTTCTAACGGATTTACGTCCTTCCTTAAGTAAGGAAACCAACACCTGTACACAATACACTGGTGGTCTCACTACTGCTCAGTATAACTAAAACATAACCTCCCTACTTCTGCATTCAATTCCTCTCACAATAAATTATACCTCTATTAACTTCAGGAGGTGCACAAAAGTAGTGTTGGACAATTTGGGTGCCTATTTTCCATCCATTGGACTCTGCTTCTGACAATCCAGCTGAGGTTGAACACAATAGATAAGATATTATTGTCATTAACCTGTTAATTTTCTACAACTGTGGGAAAAGTAGCAGGAGGAAAGATGGGATGAAATCAAAACCATTGTGTCATCAGTTGCTCTTTTAAAACTGTAATGTGCCTGAATCATCATTAAGACACAATCGGAGATTTTACTTTTGTCATTGTGTCCACTAACAATGATTTTAAATTCTTCAATACTGTTCTGCAGGTGTTAAACTTGTTCTTGGCCCTTCTGCTCAATTTTTTTTCTGGGGATACACTAACTGCAAATACAAAGGAAGAAAAGAAAGTTCCGTATAAAGATTATATTAAGAACATGCTAGCTTTGTTAAAATGCCGAAAACCAAATAGAACATCTTCGGGTAAAATACAACCAGACGAGGAAGATGATGTCTCAGAAACAGAAAATGCTCACCCTTCTAATGAAGTTCCTTTGTTTGACTGCAATAATAGACAACAGATGAGTAAGGGTATGCAAGCTTTCTATATCAGCATATAAGCATAAAAGAAAATATATTTTTTTCACTGCTAAACAAATTCTTTGGTATTGAGGAAGTATTACAAGTATATTTTTAATTATCATATAATTGGTTAGAAATTACTGTTGGTTATATGTGTGAATTATCTAATTTGTTTAATTTGTATACATTTCTATCTTCATTAATTCAACAGAAATATTTGCTGAACCCCTCAGTTGAAATCGCAGAGGAATTTCTTACAACTAGAGCCAATAAAATCAACCATAATTGTTTATAGTCCAAAGATTTTACCTAATATGTTCACATTTAGTATTTTTCCTAATATATCCTTTTAAACTCTTAGTAAATATTGAGAACTATATCATGGTGTTATAGCGAAAAAATGAACATTAGCATAGAATGATAGAGCACAAAAGGAGGTTGTTCAGCCCTTCATACTAATGTTAGTCCTTTGACAGAATTGTCCACTTAGTCCCAAATCCTGCTCTCTCCCCATAGCCCTGTAGTTTTTACTTCAGTAAGAAGTTTAACAACACCAGGTTAAAGTCCAACAGGTTTATTTGGTAGCAAAAGCCACACAAGCTTTCGAGGCTCTGAGCCCCTTTAATTTTTACTTCAAGCATTAATCCAATTCTCTTTTGAAAGTTACTCCACAATTTGCTTCCACCACACTTTCAGGGAGATTACAGCAACTTAGTGTGTGAAAAGAAATGTTTCCATATATTGCCTCTGGCCGTTTTGTCAATTACTTCATCTATATTCTCTGGTTGCTATGCAGTCTGGTTCAGAAAATGTAGATCCTTTCTCCATTACGGTGTTGCCCTGAATATTCTCAAGCCGACTGTTGCACATGATTAACGTAACTCCGAGAGTGAAACCTACATATATCAGTGATGGCATCTGCAATTTGCCATTTAAAATTGCTTGAAGATTAATTTTAAAATGAACGTCAGCATTGAGAATAACCATTTGAACAATGTCAAAATTAAGTCACTGAAGTTATCAATAAGAATACACTATTACTTGTCAAAAAATGGTGACTTGTGAAGCATGATTAGAAATTAACTTTTTCCGATAACAGATATGAATTTTTCGATGTAATGTCATACTGCCATTCAGCCTTAGGGCAACAGATATGTTTCTTGAATGAAATGCTATGAGTACATTATTATAACATTATAACTCCACTATGACCGGCTGGTTATGAATTAATAGTAGGAACTAGATAGTTGGTTGGTAACTAGATAGAATGCTGGGAACAATTAATGAAGCTGTGCTTAGAAACTAATGATGAAACTAATGATGATGAAACTAATTACTGTGCTTAGAAACTAAACCAAGAATTTGATATAGAAATTACACATGAAGTCAATTATTAAAAACTATTGATATCAATCATGTCAACTGAAATAGTGTAACAAAGTGTTAATAGTTGTATGTGCCCCTGACATTAAATTATTTTCAGGAGTTTTCTAACATAGGCATCAATTTTAAACTGGCTTCTGCCACCTTACTGGCCCTTCACAGCAGGAGGAAACTGGTCGGGGTTTAAAATATTGGAATCAAACAACCTAAGGCCAGCCTATCACTTTCCCAGATAGCCCGTGTGCTGGATGAGGCCCCTATTGAAAGCAGGCAGGGCAGGACTAAACATGTAAAGGTCACCCCATGATGACACGTTTTTAACCTCAACATGGGGACTCCCACACTGTCAGCTGCTTGACTGAGCAATACCGTTCACAGGAGCCCTGGACATGTTTTAGAACTTTGCTTGTGATTAAGGAGGGACTCTCCCATTGTCAGCCTCTCAAGGAAACATTTTTGTCTCCCCAACAGCTCCAACCCCATGATTGCAGCCTCAGCCTTCCACCACCCCTCCTGATCACAGCCTGAGCCCTCCTGCTCCACCTCCTATCAGCTAGGCAGTCAATCTGGCTAGTGGGTGTCTGCACAGAATTATTGAAATGAGGCCATGCTGTTGAGATTGACATCGACAAGGCCTTCACTCTCATGCCCATGTCTAGTTCTCTATCTAACAATGGTCTTCCACGTGCCCTTCCACCTCCCCGTTAATGCTGAGGTGATAACCTCATTTACTTTAAGAATTCGTCCCTCTTAAAAATTCAGTATACAGTATACAGTAAATCTGAATCTATTTTTAGTGAAATGAAACAAAGGGGACAATTTTACCATCGCGTTTCACCGTTTTGGAAATGGTGAGAGGCAGGTTAATATATTTAAATCTATTGCATCTGCTTACCGAGCCCAGCGCCCATTCATCTGGGCTTGGACCCCCTTTATGACCTCTCCAGGAAAGGTTCGCGCCAGCAAGGAATAGACATGCTCCCAAGAACATGGAGCAGTCGACTTGGCCTTGTCGGTGGACCCGGAGGCCATTGAGGCCATCCAGGGAGACCGAGGGCAAGGGGTGGGCTCTTGGGCAGTGCCAGACTGGCAGTGCCACCCAGGCACCTGGGCGATGCCTACCGGGATGTGCTAGGGGGTAGGGCTAATGAGGGGAGAGGCTAATGGAGGAGGGGGCCTGCTGCCACTCTGCAGGGATTGGTGGGGGTAGGGAGGGACAGGGGGTCTGCTGCCACTCTGCAGTCCACAATCATTGGCGGGGGGAGGGGGGGGGCGCTGTATGTCTGGATGTGAGTCCCCGCGATTACAGGGTGGGGGAGCTGCATCAGGCAGCCTGCAGTAGCAGGGACCTGACAGCTCTCTCTTTTTTGTCAGACCCCTGCTACTGCTAATATGCATGTGCAGCATCAGAGGCCTGCACATGCGCACTACCTCCCTCTGTAGGCCTTTGGATGCGTTAAGCTCTGCACACTGGCTTCTGCAGCACAAATCTGACACGCTCAAAATTCTGCAGGCAGAGTGTATATTGGGGGGGACTAAAACGGCCTAAAAGTCGGATCTGAAGCACTCCCAGTTTCAAGTGCACCCAGCAAAAATCGCCCCCGAAGTGTTTCACTCAGCATTCAGTTCACCAGCTGTATAGAGGCCTTTTCCTTCGCTGGTATTGGTGCTATACAAATAATAATGCAATGCTATTTTTAATTGATAGAAAATTCACTAAGCGCAAATTATTCAGACAGTTGATTTTTCAAATGTTACTTCTGTTACAACAATTTCAAATCTGATGATAATCCACAAGAAGTTTTGTGTTTGAAGCTATCTATTCTTTCTTGCAGATGAGCCAAATGAAATAACACCGTCAAGCACAGTTGAGCCAGCAGCGTTGCCCACATTCTCCCATGGCGGTGGACTCCCTCCAGTAGGTGAAAATGAAGTGCCTACGGTCAGTGCAATGTGTGATCCAACCTGCGGTGGACGGAAGTATGAAAATGGATCAGCAGTCTTGATGGTAACACATGAATGCAACCCTACATGTTACTTTGACTTAGTATCTAGTCTTATAATTACTGGGCCCAAAATTCCTCTGTACTGTTCCACCAGAGGGGCAGTGGCAGAACTGATTTGTGCAGTAGTCCATAGTCTTCGTTGCAAATTGCGAGGCTGATGTCAATTTCATGGTCAGAGGACATCTCACCATTTCCAGCCCGATCTAAACCTGTAAGGCCCTTCCAAAACAAATATTTTTTAAAAAGTCTTCAGCTTCCACCTAGCAATAGGTAATTAATCATCTTAGTCTTGGAAAGCCCTGTCGAAATTCCCTAAAGTGACCCAGGTAGCCTGAGTTTTGTTGAGGTTTTTAAATGGTATAATCTCAAGAGCAGCACTGGAGCAACCCCTGACATTGTGGGAGGAATGGAAGATCATAGAATCATAGAATCATAGAAACCCTACAGTGCAGAAGGAGGCCATTCGGCCCATCGAGTCTGCACCAACCACAATCCCACCCAGGCCCTACCCCCACATATTTATCCGCTAATCCCTCTAACCTACACATCCCAGGACTCTAAGGGGCAATTTTTAACCTGGCCAATCAACCTAACCCGCACATCTTAAGATCCACCTATCTTCCACATCACCCGATCTGAAAATGGATAAAACTGCATCCTCGTGGAACCCAGTTCCATTCTAAATCCTCGCTGCACATAATCAATCCATCCTTGTTCTCGACTGAAATTTCAAGGCCACTGTATTTCAATTAATTTAAACATTGTGGAACAAACCTTTAAAATAAAATTGGCAAGACCGCATCGTGTTTTATTACGATTCCACTTGGTGTTATCCCTGGATGGGAAGATCCCAGAATGGAACCCTGGCTCAAAAGATCTTGGCTGCAAATTTCCCATCCGCCCAACGTGTGAATCATAGCAGGTGGGACAGAAAAATCAGTGGATCATTTAAAGCACCGTTGATCTAGGGCATGAATTTCCGATCTTCGGGCAGACGTGGCCAGAAAATTCCACCCCCTAACTTTTACTTTTTTATAAAATGTGGAGGAACAGAGTCACAGGACCGCGAATTAGTTTTAACAACAGGAAAAACATTTATTTAACATGAAAAAATTGGATTATAATACAATACTCTTTTATTTCCCCCCCGAGCTTAATAATTACACATATATAACATGGATTACAAAGTACACCTTAAGCTTCAACGGTCTCATTAACAGACAAAGTCCCTTTTTAGGCACACAAGATGACTGTGGTCAAATACACGCTCCTCTCTGAACCCAAGTTAGTGTCAGTGGATTTCTCCACAGAATCACCCCAAATGATTGTCAAGTGAGAGTTTTCAAACTCCACTCCCAAAACCACAATTTCAAATATTCATTCGCAATAATGCTTTCCATTAGCATTGTGCATTCTGAAATCCATGCTTTCCAAATGACTCTTTTGAACAGAGCTTCCGCTCAACTTCTACCAGCAAATCCAGTCCAGGGTTTACATTAACCCCTTTAAGATTTCTTTGTCTTAAAAGCTTTTACACACTCCGAGGTCCAGCCACCAATTTCCACAATTAATTCAAATACTGTCTTGCAAACGGTCATAATCTCTCACAAACCTTAGCACCACTGCAGATACCTTTCCGGCCTCTCATGAGCCACTGCTTTTTCAACACTCTGTAACTTTTCAGAACAGTAAGCTGTTCCGCTTCCCAGTTTCCTTTGTTTCGTTAACTCCAAACTTCTTGGAAACTCCTCTAGTTTCCTTCACTAGCTGCTCTTTACATAACCATTCCTCCAGGAATTTTATTTTTCATATAGCAAAGCTGAGAGAGAAGTTCAAAACTAACTGCTCTAAGCAGAGCTGTGAGAGCTGCCTTCTCACTTTCTACATATCTCCAACTGCTCTAGCTTTCAGTTAAAACTAAGAACAAAGGAAGGTGGCCTCCTGTTGTTAAGCAACGCTCCTACTGGTTTATATACTTTTCACACTGTAGCCCTTTCTAAGCACCCTGGAAACACAGTTGGAACTTAACCAGCCACCACACATACAAACACCTTTGTCCAGCATGAATCTAACTATAGGTCTTACCCTTCCAGGCACAGGAACATTAAATTAAACACATTTAAAACCATACCTTACTTCTAATGTTTACCAATATAAATATAAATCCCTTAAAACTATCTTTGTTTTCCAAATAGCTTTAGAGAAATATCCCAAAATATTTCAATGCAATGAATGACTTTGGAAGTGCAGTTACAGTTGCTTGATAAGCAAATGTGCGGACATTTTGTACGTGAGATTCTAGACAGAGCTTTGAGATTAAAGGTGCCAGAATGAATTGCATGCTACTTATTTATCATATTTTAAATTTCTCTCTCAGTAACTATGTGCATAGACATATATAAATATTTATAAGCAATCAATTATTAATGGGCTATATTATTAAGATTTACCTATAAACCTGGTCAACTAAAGCATGTTGCTTATCCCACATCTCTATTTAAACATAGCTGAATTACAAAATATCAAATTTTTTATTCATTCTCGGGATGCGGACCTCACTGAGATTTATTACATGCTCCTATTTGTCCTGAGAAAGTTGCGGTGAGCATTTTTATTGGACCCTTTGTAGTTGTTTGATACAGCTAAATTGCTGGATCATTTTCAGAGTGCAGTTAAGAATCAACCACATTTGTGTGGAACTGGAGTCACATACAGACCAGGTAGGGTAAGTTGATTTTTTAGTGTTATAAGTAGGCTTACAGTAACACAGCAATGTAGGTACTGTGAAAATCCCCTCGTCACCACACTCCGGTGCCTGTTGGGTACACTGAGGGAGAATTTAGCATGGCCAGTGCACCTAACCAGCATATCTTTCGAACTGTGGGAGGAAACCGGAGCACCCAGAGGAAATCTACACAGACGCATGGAGAACCTGCAAACTCCACGCAGACAGTGACCTGAGGCTGGAATCCTTGGCACTGTGAAGCATCAGTGCTAACCACCGCACCACTTTATGATTGCCTTTCCTATGGACAAGAAGATATGGACAAGAAGCAGTTTTTCAGACCTGCCTGATAAGTGTCCAACCGACACAGAATGGTGATGTTGCAATCAGTTGTATCCCTGCCAAGCAAATTCAGCACTCAGATTAATAGGAGTCATACTGAAAACAGTGGAACACAGGCTTGCAATTTATGCTGCAGGCAATACCCAATATTGCATTCACAAGGACAATTATCAGCAATGGCAATTTAGAAATTCCGAGCAAGGGTGTGAGCATTGAAGGCATAAGAATTATTTTCTAGACGACATGCCCAATTGCCATATTGTGAAAGGATGTTCAAATGTGGAAGGCAATCAAGGGAGTAGGGAGAGAGACTGAGATAGGATTTGGAGATGCGTGCTGTGCTGCAGCCTAGGTTAAATTGGGGATAGGAATCCAGGGCAGGGCAACATTGTTGAGAAGAAAGGAATTGGCAGCTGTGCACCAGATTTCGGTTTGGTCCTGGATGTCGTGCATTCCTTGAAGATGAAATCATGGATGATGGAGCCTTTGTTTACAAGGACATGACTGTTTTATAAAGAAGAGTAAGAGGGTAGCCGTATACTTATTGGGATGGGGTGAAAGGTTAGCCCTGATCCTTCGCCAATGAGCATCTGCCAACCTGCTTCCTCTATGCTGTCCAACAAGTTTACTGGAGTTGTTAATCTTTTTAAATGCCATTGTTTCATTTGCTTCACAACCAAGAACTACAAACCATCACGTTTTAATTGCCAAGAACTACAAAGCCTGCATTAACATTACCAAGCAACAATGAAAGATATATATATTAATATTATTTGGCCTGTACATGGTCAGACCTCAGCACAAGTATAAATACAGTAAACGCTATGCTAGAAATCTGAAATAAAACAGAAAACACTGCGAACATTTGTCAAGTCAGGTTCCATCTGTGGAGAAAGAAACAAATGTCAATGGGATGCATACATGCTGGACAGGGTGGTGAAGAAGGCATTCGGCATGCTTGGTTTCATTGGTCAGAACATTGAATACAGGAGTTGGGATGTCTTGTTGAAGTTGCACAAGACATTGGTAAGGCCACACTTGGAATACTGTGTACAGTTCTGGTCACCCTTTTATAGAAAGGATATTATTAAACTAGAAAGAGTGCAGAAAAGATTTACTAGGATGCTACCAGGACTTGATGGTTTGAGTTATAAGGAGAGGCTGGATAGACTGGGACTTTTTTCCTGGAGCGTAGGAGGCTTAGGGGTGATCTTATAGAGGTCTATATGGTAGATAGTCAACATCTTTTCCCAAAGGTAGGAGAGTCTAAAACCAGAGGGCATAGGTTTAAGGTGAGAGGGGAGAGATACAAAAGGGTCCAGAGGGGCAATTTTTTCACACAGAGGGTACTGAGTGTCTGGAATGAGCTGCCAGAGGCAGGTACAATTTTGTCTTTTAAAAAACATTTGGACAGTTGCGTGGGTAAAATGGGTATAGAAGGATATGGGCCAAATGCGGGCAATTGGGACTAGCTTAGTGGTAAAAAACCAGACAAGTTGGGCCGAAGGGCCTGTTTCCATGCTGTAAACCTCTATTGACACCAACATTTACTGGGGTGGGGTCGCCAAGCTGTGAAGGAGGATTTATGGGCTCTCGGCATACATTTAATAATAACAGATTTCCTGGAAAGAAGCCAGCCTGGTTGGTAGGCTTGGCCCCTGGTCAGGCAGGGAAGGTTCCAACAGAGAGATTGCAGCCCAAAAAGAGGTAGGTTTCCTGCTCCTCAGGATAGAGGCGATGAGGGTTTTGAGGGGAGGGGGCGTACCACATGGTCTGGAGTATTAGTGATCATCATGGGGTTAGAAAGTTTAAGTTCAGAGGTAGCAGTTTGTGGGCTCAATGTTTGCAGGAGAGTGGGTTCATGATCAAGGCAGAGTCAATATGGGATGGACAAGGATCATTGAGGGAAGACGAGTTTCACTGTCAGTAGGACAGGGGTCAATATAGGGAGATTGTGGATAATTTTGGGGAGGTTGAGGGGTGTAAGGGTGACCTCAGGGAGGTCAATGTGATCTCAGGGAGGACAGGATTCGCTTAGGGAGGACAGTGTGATCTCGGCGAGGATGAGGGTGATCTCAGCGAGGGTGAGGGTGATCCCGGGGAAGGTGGATGATCTCGGGGGGGGGGGGGGGGGGGGGGGGGGGGGCGGGGGCTGTGGGGGGGTGTGGGGGGTCGGGGGGGGTTGTGGGGGGGGGTGGGGGGGTGGGAGGGGTGAGGGTGATCTCGGAAAGGAAGAGGGTGAGCTCGGGGGGGTGATCTCGGGGAGGGTGATCTTGGAGGGGGGTGAGGGTGATTTTTTTTATCATAGAAACCCTACAGTGCAGAAGGAGGCCATTCGGCCCATCGAGTCAGCACCGACAACAATCCCACCCAGGCCCTATCCCTGTATATCGCACATATTTACTCTGCTAATCGCTCTAACCTATATATCCTGGGACACTAAGGGGCAATTTAGCATGGCCAATTTACCTAACCTGCACATCTTTGGACTGTGGAAGGAAACCGGAGCACCCGGAGGGAACCCACGCAGACACGGGGAGAATGTGCAAACTCCACACTAGACAGTGACCCAAGCCAGGAATCGAACCCAGGTCCCTGGAGCTGTGAGGCAGCAGTGCTAACCACTGTGCCACCGTGCCACCCTGTGAGGGTGATTTCGGGGCAGGGGGGGTGAGGGTGATCTCGGGGGGGGGGGGGGATGAGGGTGATCTCGGAGGGGGTGAGGGTGATCTTGGGGGAGGGGGAGGGTGATCTCGGGAGGGGAGGTGGTGAGGTGATCTTGGGGAGGGTGATCTCGCAGGGGGTGAAGGTGATCTCAGGGGGGTAAGGGTGATCTCAGGGGGGTAAGGGTGATCTCGGGGGAGTGAGGGTGATCTCAGGGGGGTTGAGGGTGATCTCGGGGGGGCGAGGGTGATCTCGGGGGGGGTGAGGGTGATCTCAGGGGGGTGAGGGTGATCTCAGGGAGGAGGTGAGGGTGATCTCGGGGGGGAGTGAGGGTTATCTCAGGGGGGTGAGGGTGATCAGGTGGGGTGAGGGTGATCTCGGTGGGGGTGAGGGTGATCTCGGCGGGGGTGAGGGTGATCTCAGTGGGGGTGAGGGTGATTTCGGTGGGGGGTGAGGGTGATCTCGGGGAGAGTGAGGGTGTTCTCGGAGGGGGTGAGGGTGATCTTGAGGGGGGTGAGGGTGATTTCGGGGGAGGGGTGAGGCTGATCTTGAGGGGGGGTGAGGGTGATCTCGGGAGGGATGAGGTGATCTCAGAAAATGAGGGTGATCTCGGGAGGGTGAGGGTGATCTTGGGGGGGGTGAGGGTGATCTCGGTGGGGGTGAGGGTGATCTCGGCGGGGTGAGAGTCATTTAGGGCAGGTTGAGGGTGATCCCGGGGGGGGAGAGGGTGATTTCGGCGGAGGGGTGAGGCTGATTCGAGGGGAGGTGAGGGTGATCTCAGAAAGTGAGGGTGATCTCAGGGTGGTGAGGGTGATCTCGGGGAGGGTGATCTCAGGGTGATCCCGAGGTGGGTTGAGGGTGATCTTGTGGAGGGTGATCTCGGAGGGGGTGAAGGTGATCTCGGGGGGGGGGGGGGGATGAGGGTGATCTTGGGGAGGCTGATCTCGCAGGGTGAGGGTGATCTCGGGGCGGTTTACGGTGATTTCGGGGGGGCGGTGAGGGTGATCTCGGGCGGGAGTGAGGGTGATCTCGGGGGGGTGAGGGTGATCTCGGGGGGTGAGGGTGATCTCAGGGGGTGAGGGTGATTTCGGGGGGGGTGGTGAGGGTGATCCTGGGGTGGGTGATCTTGGGGGGCGGTGGTGAGGGTGATCTCGGTGGGGGGTGTAGGTAATCTCGGGGGGGGCAGGGTGATCTCGGGGGTGGTGAGGGTGATCGGAGGGTGTGGGTGATCTCGGGGAGGGTGATCTCAGGAAGTGTGATCTCGGGGAGGTGAGGGTGATCTTGGGGGGATGATCTCGGGGGGGGGGTCCCGGGTGTTCTCGGAGAGGGTGATCTCGGGGGGGTGAGGGTGATCTTGGGGGCATGATCTCGGGGGGGGTGAGGGTGATCTCGGAGAGGGTGATCTCGGGGGGGTGAGGGTGATCTCGGGGAGGGTGATCTCGGGGGGGTGAGGGTGATCTCGGGGAGGGTGATCTCGGGGGGGGTGTGAGGGTGATTTCGGGGAAGGTGAGGCTGATCTCAGAGGGTGAGGGTGATCTCGGGGTGATCCCGGGGGGGGGGGGGGGGGGGGGGGGGGGGTGAGCGTGATCTCGAGGGGGGTGAGGGTGATCTCGGGAGGGGGGTGAGGGTGATCTCGGGGGGAGAGGGAGGGTAATCCTGGGGTGGGTAATCTTGGGTGGGGTGGTGAGGGTGATCTCAGTGGGGGGGGTCGTGAGGGTGATCTCGGGGGGGAGGTGGTGAGGGTGATATTGGGGTGGGTGATCTTGGGGGGGAAGGTGATCTCAGGGGTGGGGAGGGTGATCTTGTAGGCTGTGGGTGATCTCAGGGATGGTGATCTTGGGGAGGGGGGATGAGGGTGATCTCACGGGGGGTGATCTCGGGCAGCGGTGAAGGTGAGCTCGGGGAGGGTGATTTCTTGGATCAGGGAGCAATCTCAGTGAGGCCGATGATCAGACTGGTTGCTGGATCTTGGCAGCTGTGAAAAATGAACCACTGCGCCAAGTTTTTGTTGCAAGCTGAGCAATTTCTGGACACATGCTTTCCCATGCTCTGACATCTGTTGAGCTTCTGGAGGTAATGTGAATCTCATCCACCCTGTGAGCCTCAGGCGGAGGAGAAGCAGCAGAGTAGATTGATGGAATTGGCTCTAGAGACACATCTGGCAGAAGGTCATCAAAAGGCTCAGCTGGACCAGACAGAGGACAGTTAGCAGCAAACCAAGGGCCAGCCAGACAAAGATCATTGGCATGTCCCAGAGTCTACAGGTCTCACCCCGTCATTCTGCAGGTGTCTGAGAGACATTGCCAGGCCTGGGACTCAGAGAGAAGCCAATGCCTGTGGCTTTGCGAGAAATAATGGCATTAAATCTCTTCAGCATCTCCTTCCTGGACTCCGTGGGGAACATGGGCAGCATTTCACAGGCAGCCACACAGCATTGCCTCAAAAAGCTGATGAATTAAAGAGCTGAGAATGGACCCAGAGAGTCAGATGGAATGATCCTTGGGCATTGGGACAATTGCATGCTTCCCACAAGAGCAGGGGGTTACTGAGTACACACATGGCAATCAGAGCTCCCTGGGACCAGTGCGCATCATTTATCAACAGCAAAGTCTTCACTCCATTGATGTGCAATTGATGTGTGACCACAGGAGACGTACTCTACAGGTGTATGCTCTGTTCCCAGGAAACTCCCACGATGCATACATTTACTGCAGAGGGCTGTAGAGACTGGGTATGTTCAAGGCTGAGATAGACAGATTTTTAACCAGTAAGGGAAATCAAGGCTTTTGGGCAGAAGGTGGGAAAGTGTTGAGGATTATCACATCAGATCAGTCATGTAGGGCAGAGCAGACTCGATGAGCTGAATGGTCTACTTCTGCTCCGATGTCCCATGGTCTTATCCACCACAGCTTCTCAAGCCTCTCACACAACTGGAGAGAGGGATTCTGGTCAATAGGGATTGCCTGCCTAAGACCTGACTGATGACCCCAGTGAGGCACCCTTGAGATACAGCTGAGGATTACTATAATGTATCAACAAGGACCACTATTGGGCAGAGCATCAGCTTGTTAAAAGTGAGGGTCAGCAGCCTGGACCACTCCGGAGGAGATCTACAATATGTACCTCACAGGGTCTCCAGGATTATAGACATCTACTGTGCATTACATAACTTTGTGCCACAAGAGAGTGAGACTTTGCCAAAAACAGACCTGCAGGATCCCCATTGCTCATATGATGAAGAGGATGGAGAGGAAGGATCAGAGCAGGCAGGTCAGTAGTTTGGGATTCTTGCATCAGATGCAAGGTCAATGAAAAGTCACAAGGGAGGCCTGTGAGATCCTCATTCACACCAGATTCAGGTGGTGACATGGTGGTCTTGTCCAGAGACCCAGGGTAATGCTCTCAGGATCTGGGTTCGAATCCCACCACAGCAGATGTTGAAATTTGAATTCAATGCGAATCTGGAATGAAAAGTCTAATGATGACTTTGGGCGGCACAGTGGTTAGCACTGCTGCCTCACAGTGCCAGGGACCCGGGTTTAATTCCAGCCTTGGGTGACTGTGTGGAGTTTGCACGTTCTCCCCGTGTCTTCATGGGTTTCCTCCGGGTACTCTGGTTTCCTCCCACAGTCCAAAGATGTGTGGGTTAAGTGGATTGGCCATGCAAAATTGCCCCTTAGTGTCCCGGTATGAGTAGGTTAGGGTAAATTAGCAGGGTAAATATATGGGGTAAGATGCTCTGTCGGAGAGTAGGTGCAGACTAGATGGACCGAATGGTCTCCTTCTGCACTGTAGGAATTCTGTGACCATGAAACCAATGTCAATTGTTGGAAAAACCCATCTGGTTCACGAATGTTCTTTATGGAAGGAAATCTGCTGTCCTTACCTGGCCTGGACTACATGTGATTCCAGATCCACAGCAATGTGGTTGACTCTCAAAAATGCTTTCAGAAATAGAGAACAATTAGGGTTGGGCAATAAATGCAGGCCCATCCAGCGACGCCCACATTCTGTAAATGAATTTTTAAAAAGCAACCCATCCATATCTGCATTCCAACCACATTTGTACAATGATGGAAGCATGAGCTGTAACATCAAGCCCACATGGTGCATTTTCTGTTGTGCTGTACAATTCTTTTGCCCGCATTTCTGCGCCTGCCCCTTGCTGTGTCACATTTCTTGTTGTCCTCATTCTAATGATTCTGTTATATTCACCTTGGCAGTGCGGAAGAAGGCATGGAACCACTTTCCACATTGCAGCCAGATGTGACTGTGGGCCCCACCACTACTCCCCTGCACTGAAATCTCCATCCAGGCTTCCTTGCTCAAGTGGCAGGGTATCCCACTGCCTGGGCTGCTGGGAAAGAGCAGCTCCCCTTCTTCCCAGGTAGTCTGAAGGAGATCCAGCAGGGAAAAGTGGCTGAACTGTGGGGCCTCCCTTCCTCTGCGCTGAGCCATGTGTCAGATGGCCTCTCCCTTCCTGAGGCCGTCCACAGATCGGGATGAATAGGGATGAATCCAGCAGTTTGGTCAGGAATTGGATTCCTTCAGCCACTGAAACACCAAACCTGCCGCATTGTAACGTAGGTATGTTCGGCTGCCCAGACCTCCGACCGTGGCAGCTGACAGCTGATTTGGTGACTTCCTACCCACCCTGCTGCCACCTTGGCCAGACCACCACATAACCACATTTGTCCAGCCATTCCCACCTCACTTCATGGTCAACTGTCGCTGGGGACACTAAATTCCACCGCCTGTTGCTCTCTCCACAGAGGCTGGTGGGCATGCTGATCATTCCCAAGGACCTTCTGTGTATTAATTTGGCAGAAGCTCATTGTTAAACTCTGTGAATGTAGATCCTGCCTATTATGTACATCTGGACGAGTTGATGTGTAATATTCATCATTTTTGCAATCGTACTTTCTTTTGGATAAAGTTGTCAACCTTAACTCTTTACTGTATTAGCTAGAGACAGTGGAGGAAGTGCAACAGGAAACGGAGAGTGAGTTGTATCGACCAGCTGTGAACATGAGTAATCCGGAAATAGCAAGGCAGTCAAATGATAAGCATGTTAATGAAGAGAATAAAACCGAGGATGATAAACATGTGACCTCAACTGAAGAAGAAACCGGGGAGGATGAGGAAAACAAAACAGAAGTCAAAATAATGCAACCCTGCTTGCCGACCATGTGCACAGAAAGATGCACTTGTTGTCATCCACTTAAAACTACATTCGTGGGAGAACTCTTCCTGGGACTCAGGAACCTGATGTTCAAGGTGGTGAATAACCGTGTGTTTGACGGGAGTGTGCTCTTTGTCATACTTTTGAGTACAATAACACTGGTAAGTACTAATATAGATTGAAAGAAAATCTATTGCTGTGCTCAACCTCAGCACTTACAGACTAGAGGTCCCAAAGCCATAACAATACAATGCCCTTGTCTGGATCTGGTGCTGCTTTATGTTTGATTTTTTCTGGTAACCAGGCCTGATGTTATCTGTCACCAAATCCAACTGCTTGCTCAAAGACAAGATTGCTGGGATGTATAAAAACCCAGGAATCCTTATGTAGCTTCAATCCAGGTAATAATTATAAGATACAACTTTTGGGGGGTGAATTTTCCTGTCCCGCATGCCATGGGAATCGTAGCAGGCGTGGGTGGGGGGGTCTATGCAAAGATCCATTGTCGTTGGGCAGGATTTTCCAGTTTTGGGGCAAGCGTGGCTGGAAAATCCTGCCCTTGGAGCTACAATTAATGTTGTGAGTTGATTTCATGTATGCTAAGACTGCATATATTTAGTTTCCATGGCATTGTTTTATTTGTGAAATTATGGTAATTATGTAACACCCAGGAAAAATGAACCATTTGTTCAGAAACTATTTCCGATGTGTATTGAGAACTTAATGTTCTCCCTTGAACATAGAGTGGTAACAACAAAGAAGGAGGCCATTCAGCCTGTTGTGTTGGTGCTGGTCCTTTGCAGGAGCAATTCACAGGGAATGGGCTTTGGGGGCCACTGTCCTGCCCTGCCGCCGTAGCCACTAACATAGAAACATAGACATAGAAACATAGAAAAACTACAGCACAAACAGGCCCTTCGGCCCACAAGTTGTGCCGAACACGTCCCTACTTTCTAGACCTACCTATAACCCTCCATCCTATTAAGCTCCATGTACTCATCCAGGAGTCTCTTAAAAGACCCTACTGAGTTCGCCTCCACCACCACTGATGGCAGCCGATTCCACTCGCCCACCACCCTCTGTGTGAAAAACTTACCCCTAACATTTCCCCTGGACCTACCCCCCAGCACCTTAAACCTGTGTCCTCTCGTAGCAGACATTTCCACCCTGGGAAAAAGCCTCTGAGTGTCCACCCGATCTATGCCTCTCAACATCTTATACACCTCTATTAGGTCTCCTCTCATCCTTCGTCTCTCCAAGGAGAAAAGACCGAGCTCCCTCAGCCTATCCTCATAAGGCATGCCACTCAATCCAGGCAACATTCTTGTAAATCTCCTCTGCACCCTTTCAATCTTTTCTACATCCTTCCTATAGTGAGGCGACTAGAACTGAGCACAGTACTCCAAGTGGGGTCTGACGAGGGTCTTATATAACATTTTTCCTTTTCAGGTAACAATCCAATCCCCTCTTGAATGCCTTGATTGAACCTGCCTCCACCACACTCTCAGGCAGCGCACCCCAGATCTTAACCACTCACTCTGTGAAGAAGTTTTAGAACCATAGAACCATAGAAAATTACAGCTCAGAAACAGGCCTTTTGGCCCTTCTTGTCTGTGCCGAACCATTTTATGCCTAGTCCCACTGACCTGCACTTGGACCATATCCCTCCACACCCCTCTCATCCATGAACCCGTCCAAGTTTTTCTTAAATGTTAAAAGTGACCCCGCATTTACCACTTTATCCGGCAGCTCATTCCACACTCCCACCACTCTCTGCGTGAAGAAGCCCCCCCTAATATTCCCTTTAAACTTTTCTCCTTTCACCCTTAACCCATGCCCTCTGGTTTATTTCTCCCCTCGCCTCAGCGGAAAAAGCCTGCTTGCATTCACTCTATCTATACCCATCAAAATCTTATACACTTCTATCAAATCTCCCCTCAATCTTCTACGCTCCAGGGAATAAAGTCCCAACCTATTCAATCTCTCTCCGTAACTCAGCTTCTCAAGTCCCGGCAACATCCTTGTGAACCTTCTCTGCACTCTTTCAATCTTATTTACATCCTTCCTGTAACTAGGTGACCAAAACTGTACACAATACTCCAAATTCGGCCTCACCAATGCCTTATATAACCTTACCATAACACTCCAACTTTTATACTCGATACTCCGATTTATAAAGGCCAATGTACCAAAGGCACTCTTTACGACCCTATCCACCTGTGACGTCACTTTTAGGGAATTCTGTACCTGTATTCCCAGATCCCTCTGTTCAACTGCACTCTTCAGAGTCCTACCATTTACCCTGTATGTTCTACTTTGGTTTGTCCTTCCAAACTGCAATATCTCACACTTGTCTGCGTTAAATTCCATTTGCCATTTTTCAGCCCATTTTTCTAGTTGGTCCAAATCCCTCTGCAAGCTTTGAAAACCTTCCTCACTGTCCACTACACCTCCAATCTTTGTATCATCAGCAAACTTGTTGATCCAATTTACCACATTATCATCCAGATCATTGATATAGATGACAAACAACAATGGACCCAACACCGATCCCTGCGGCACACCACTAGTCACAGGCCTCCACTCATGACTCATTTTACCTCATGTCACCATTGCTTCTTTTGCTAATTACCTTAAATCTGTGCCCTCTGCTCCTTGTCCTTTCACAAATGGAACTATCTTCTCCCTGTTTACTCTGTCCAGACCCCTAATGATTTTGGAGACTTCAATCAAATCTCCTCTCAACCTTCTCTTCTCCATGTAGAACAGTCCCAGCTTCTCCGATTTATCTCTTCATCCGTGAACTACCACATCCTTCCACGGGGTGTTGCCCAAAACTGGACACAATATCCTAGTTGGGGGAAATCAGTATTTTGTATAAATCTAACATTATTTCCTTGTCTGTAATTTGTGTTTAAAGTCCAGGATGGTGTATACTTTATTCACCTCTGTCAAACCTGTCCTGCCAGCTTCAAAGATTTGTGAACGTATACACACAGGTCCCTCTGCTCCTGCACTCCCTTTCAAATTAAACCCTTTATTTTGTATTGTCTCTCTGCATTCTTTGGACCAAATCAAATCAGCTCACATTTCTCGATATTAAATTTCATCTGCCACTTGTCCGCACATTCCACAAACCCATCCATGTCCTTTTGAAGTTCTACACTCCCTTCCTTACAGTTCATAATAATTGCAAGTTTCCTGTTGTCTGCAAATTTTGAAATTGTGCTTTTACACCCAAGAAAAGCAAGGGTCAAACCCTGCAGAATGCCACTTCAGTCTGTAAATCCATCTATACACGACTCTTTGTTCCCATTCATGGGATGTGGGCATTGCCCACTGGGCTAGCATTTATTGCCCATCCCCAATTGTCCTTGAACTGAGGGCATTTGGTGAATCTGAAGTCACATGTAGGCCAAACCAAGTAAGGATGGCAGCTTTCTTTCCCTAAAGGACATTAGTAAGCCAGATGGTTTTTTACAACAATCAGCAACATAGTCATCATTAGACGATTAATTCCAAATTGTTATTGAATTTAAATTTCACCATCTGTGTAGTGGGATTCGAACTCGGGTTCCCAGAACATTGCCCTGGGGGGTCTCTGGATTACTAGTCTAGTGACAATATCACTAGATTACTGTCTCCCCCAAAGCCCATTCAAAATATATAGATTGACTCAATTAAGACAGAAACATAGAAGTCCTCTGGTCCAATTGAATGCTGTATTGCTTGCTGACTGAATTGTGATAATACAATCAGATGTGCCTGCCTCCTTTGAAAATGCACATCAAAACAACAGTTTTGTGTTACAAGGATTACAAACAGATTCTTCAACTGTCTGTACAGATGTAGCTATACATATGTATATGTATGGTGGCTCTTCTCCTGCAGCCTCTCCCCTGTTTTTGATTCCTGAAGGAAGACAACAAGCTGCAGCTGTTAGGCATGTGACAGCTACTCAGGCAATCACTGTTGGTGGCTAACAAACTTGAACTGTCTTTGAGTAATACCCATTTGTGCTGGCATTTGGAAATTGGATTACATCCGAGACCAACTGTGTTCTGACCTTTATTTCATAACGTAGATCAGGCAAATTATATGGATTTTAACTGCAGCTGCATCAATAATACATTGTGTGTTGGTGTAGATTCAAACGCACAATAGAAATGTACGTTGATTCACTGCTCAATCAGTGCGTTAAGCCTATTATACACACTTCCATTAAAGCAAAATCGGAGCGAAATTTGAAAACATTCCCCACTCTCTTCAATGCATTGTTTCTAATGAATCCATGACATTGCTGAAAGACGTCTCTTTGTACTTTAGAATCCCATAAAGATATGTTTCCTTTCAATGTAACATAGTCTCTTAATTAAGTACTTAGTCATTTTCTGTATTATAATTTTCAACAATTTCTCCCCCATTTCGTTCAACTGAATTGTGAAGTTCAAAGATTAATGAAAGCCTGAGTGCATCTATCCTCACTGGAATGGTATAATTCTATTTTTCCAGGCATTTTCTGTAATTTTATCTCCTTAGTTTTTCTGATGTCTGCAGCCTATGTATATCGCTCAGCCTTGTGGCCCCACAATGAGGGATACAGAATTCTAAAATATTAGATATTGCAAGATACTAACATAGCCATAATTTGTGACATCATCCTTTCCACTTGTTTTCCAGTCCCGCCATGTTCCTCCCTCCTGCAACAACTGATGCTGCTCTGCCTGGCCTCCCCATTCCCATTTCTCTTCCAGATAAATGGAGATCCCTAGCAGCATCCCTAAGACCAAACACTCTGGTTCTCCTGGTGATTTCTTTAAGGTCTCCAGTAAGGTCGCATAACACAGCACTCTCTTTACATGAAGTCCTGAGAGTATTTCAGAGAAACTGTTGATAGAGTGCTTGTAAAGTCCTGACAAAAGTGCCCCAGCAAGTCTCCCAAGACCTTTCGAAAGTCTTCTTCAAACACAGCCTGTCTCCTGCAGCATGTGAACATTGAAAGCTGAGTATGGCTTTAATAGCACTGAAAAACCCCAGTAACAACTACATTATTCCTGCTCAGCAGATTGCTGTTAGAAGAGCTTGTTAATTGAATTGTTAGGCAATAAAATGACTTGCAACCTTCTAAATAAGTGCTAGCAGATGATTTAACAGTCAATCATGGCCCTTAACAATCCTCAGAATGGTCATTCCTGGCACACACTTCATCTCCTTTACCAAGACAGTATCAAGAGCTAAAGGCGGACTAAACTCAGATTGGCCACCTCAGAGGTTCAAGGAAGGTAGAGCACTGTATCTGGGTAAAGTGTACTCCCATGTAAACTCCCATCGCTGTATCAAAAGAAGATATTCAAATATCCTAACTACCTCTATATTGAAAGAATTGCACCTTATCTACCTTATGTTTTTGGAATGTTTCTTTATAGACTTTAGATGATAAATACTTGCAAAATGATGCAAAGGTCCAGCTGGCACTGCAGTACCTGGATTACTTTTATGCCTTCTTCTTCAATTTTGAAATGATTGTCAAGGTGCTTGGCCTTGGTCTTACTGACTACTTTACAAATGTCTGGACGTTACTGGATTTCTTTCTTGTTGGGGTAAGTTTCTGTTAATTATTTCAGTATGAAGTTCTTTATGGGAATTTTTAAAAATCTTAAACTTGTTTCGATTACTCTACATTTTGTTAGTAAAAATGCAGTTTGATTCTGTTCTCAGGCTTGCAATTATGAGATAGCATCTGTACATCATTTCACAACATGTAGCATGGCTGTTTATTCAGAAGACATTAGAGTTCAAAAGACAATGTGTTTTTTTTTAACAAATGTAAGCTGTATGGGAATTGCCTGAAGTAACATCTTCGCACAAAACACCTGACACACATCTGTGGATTAGTTGCATAGTTACAACAATGAATTATCACATTGCAGACAGATGTCTTACAGAGAGTAAACAGAATTTTAAAGACCAGACAAATTATTTTGATTAGAAACATCCTTCAGAAGATCTTGTTTTTCTTCACTTTCTTTATGTGTAACCCTCTGCTTATTACAACTGTCCCTTTGCCTTTTTGAAAGTTCCCCAATGCCATGCATTATTTCCTGGCTGAGAAACAGCTTCTGCCCTATAGAAGACAGAAGGAAACTGAACAAGGTAACTTGCCCACCAATTTTCTCTCCGTCCCTGAAGAGATCTCTAGTTTGTGCCTCTTGTTAGTGGGATAAGCAAGATCAGAAACTCACTGCATTGAAGTCACAACAGTAAACTTGAAGACTCTGCACTTCCTGGCATATAGTATTAAAGTATATAAACCCAAGGTGTGGCAAGGTTTCGAGCAAAATCTTTCTATCTTGTATATCCTAAAGTCTGTCTGTGAAAATAATCATTAAATGACAAAGATGCATAATTTTGTGGGGCTGCTATGATTAGCATCAGCACTCCAAGGCTAACAAGAGGAGGGAAAAAAAAATCAGCTAGTGTTCCGACACCTCATTCACCATCCCGTGACCCCAACTGGAAAGTGCATGTTTGTCAGTGTCAAAAGAGGACAAAATCAGGTTCAGCTGTGATAGCACCTGTTAAAATAGCCTGTTATCAGACTATCAGAACTCACATATGAAAGCTTACACCACATGATTGTGCTACACATGGCTGTCCCACGCCTCTAAGAGTTATATTTCACTCTAAAAAGGTTCACCATTGCATTACAAAACACAACTCAACACAAAAACATTGAAACAAAGTTCAAGATGGGAAAATGCCCTTTGAATTTTAAACAATTTCACTTCTTCTTTAATTGCCTCCATTCCTGAGTGAAAAGAACAGGCAGCCTTGTCTCAGATCTTTTTTATATTCTCCAGTCATTTATTGGGTGAGTTGTGATAGCACCACAGCTTGTCTCATTGTTCCTATGGACGGGAAGCTTCTTCTTCACTGTACAATAGTTGCAAATAAAACTGAGTGAAGAGTATGTTCAAATTCGGGGGGTCAGCAGGAATGTGGGGTTGAAGTTACAATCGTATTAGCCATGATCTTTTTGAAAGGTGGTGCAGGCTTGAGGGGCTGAGTTACCTCCTCCTGCTCCTAATTTATTTATTCATAATAAGAGCATTTTGCAGCATCAAAATGGTTCACAAATCAACAGATGGCAACATTGTACAAAACAGAAATTGGAGGCATTTGGAAGTTAGAGATATTGTAAAGTAATCTCACATGGATCTACTCGGAACTCCACACTGTTCATGGCAATGGCGTGAGTTAAACTTCATTACTCAGCTCTACCTATACTCATCTACCTCCCTTGTTAGAAAAAGTGCTTCTGATGAAATTCCAAAAAGTTTTTAAAATTAGAAATAGGTTGAAAAATAGTAGAAAATATTTTCTATGTTTTACCTATGTTTAAATAATCATGCAAAATAATTAATTTGCAGCATCAACTTTGACTTTTTTTTTACAGATAGGGTGGCTCAGTATGTTAGGCAACAGCATTCAAGCCTTCAAATCACTGCGATCGCTCAGAACACTGCGTGCTTTGAGGCCTTTGCGAGCCATTTCTCGTTGGGAAGGAATGAGGGTTGGTAATGTCTAATTATATTTTAGTTAACCCTTGTATAAAGTTTTAAATAGGTTTTCCACATAATTTACATAATGTATAGAAGTTATTTAACATACAGGAATTTGTCCTGTTCAGTATTGCATTGGTCACCTATTATACACCACACCTAATATTCAGTCCTAGTAAAGTCAGGTACTGCACCAAAGAATCAATATAAGTTATATCATCAAGTCTCTGGAGAGGGGCTTGAATCAATGTTTTTTCTGATTCCAAACCAGAATTGCTAACATTGAGCCAAGGCCACTTCCTCTGAGTGATTTTTACTGGGAGGGCATATGGCTCATCAAACTCCTCCTCCAGTTAGAAAAGTCAGTTGTAAGCTGACCAGATTTTACAAGCCGAGAGTGGGACTTCTGCTCCTCAGGGACAAGAAGTTCTGCTCTCAAGAACTGCCAGCAAACAGACTGCGAGCAATTCCAGCTGTGCCGGAACTCAGTGGTGGCATCTCCATAAAGAAAACAGCATGGATCCTGGAGTGAGGTGAGTCTGGGCTTTTTGGGTGGAGAGGTGTCGGGCACCCTAGGGAAAGGTAGGATGTGCAGTGAGGGGGAGTCAGGTCTTGGAGACTGGCGGGGGCAGGGGAGTAGACACAAAGTAAATGTATCATCTTGATGGGGTGCATCTGCCCCCCTCACCCTCTGCCAAGCATGTACCCTCCTTCCCATTTTTTCATCTGATGTGGTGAAAAGCAGAATCTCCACTCACCCGCCTGCCCACAGCAACTGCACTATGGTGTAGGCAGCGTGATATGTCTGTCAGCTGGCTTGTTAACAAACTCAGTGAATGAGCTTTCTAACAATGGCGGGTGTGTGCTCGCCCAGCTAATGTGTTATGGCAAAACGATGTGTTGACATCGGTTGGAAACCCAACATCATCGCATTGGATTTTACACATGCACAGGACATCAGTTTTACGCCAGAACAAAAAATATTTATCTCTGGCATTAACTTTAACTCCTTCTCTTCCCTTCCTGCAATAGGGCAAATACAACTGTGTGCAATATTTAAACTGAAGCATAACCAACAATTTTGATTGTTTTAGTACCTCTCTGCTTTTGTGCTGCATATTGTGATTAATTAAACTCAGAAGACAGTATATAAATGTTCTTAAGTGCCTCTGTATTAGCACCTACACAAATGATATGCTTGTTTGATCCAGTCAGTTGTCCTTTTATCTTTTCCTCAGAAGTGTGCAGCTCCAGCTACAGGTAATGTGCTGATCTGTATATTTCGGGCGGGATCCTTTGGTCCCACCCACTGGGATGATCTTCCAGACCCGCCAAAATCAATGGATTTCGGGTTGGATCGCCACATTTTCTGGTCCTGCCCCTGTTGTGGTGGGGCCAGAAAATTCCAGCCTTTATCCTTGGCATTATCTTTATCTTTGAACCATTCTTATAATGATCGTCACTACTCCCTGACCAGGATTTTATGACCTTGCTCAGGTGAGGCTCGTAAAATCCCACCTGAGGCCAACGGAGAATTCTGTTCTGTGAGCCTCGGGGCAGACGAGGCAGTAAAATTGTGTTTGTTCCTCTCCCCTTGTTTTTAAGCAAATCTTTCTTATATTCAGTCTGGCCGTCTTGCAGGCCACCCAATTTCCCAGCAATGTTCTCTCTAATGCTAACTCATTTCGAACAAAGAACAATACAGCACAGGAACAGGCCCTTCGGCCCTCCAAACCCGTGCCGCTCCCTGGTCCAAACTAGACCATTCTTTTGTATCCCTCCATTCCCACTCCGTTCATATCGCTGTCTAGATAAGTCTTAAACGTTCCCAGTGTGTCCACCTCCACCACCTTGCCTGGCAGCGCATTCCAGGCCCCCACCACCCTCTGTGTAAAATATGTCCTTCTGATATCTGTGTTAAACCTCCCCCCCTTCACCTTGAACCTATGACCCCTCGTGAACGTCACCACCGACCTGGGGAAAAGCTTCCCACCGTTCACCCTATCTATGCCTTTCATAATTTTATACACCTCTATTAAGTCTCCCCTCATCCTCCGTCTTTCCAGGGAGAACAACCCCAGTTTACCCAATCTCTCCTCATAACTAAGCCCCTCCATACCAGGTAACATCCTGGTAAACCTCCTCTGTACTCTCTCCAAAGCCTCCACGTCCTTCTGGTAGTGTGGCGACCAGAACTGGACGCAGTATTCCAGATGTGGCCGAACCAACGTTCTATACATCTGCAACATCAGACCCCAACTTTTATACTCTATGCCCCGTCCTATAAAGGCAAGCATGCCATATGCCTTCTTCACCACCTTCTCCACCTGTGACGTCACTTTCAAGGATCTGTGGACTTGCACACCCAGGTCCCTCTGCGTATCTACACCCTTTATGGTTCTGCCATTTATCATATAGCTCCTCCCTACATTATTTCTACCAAAATGCATCACTTCGCATTTATCAGGATTGAACTCCATCTGCCATTTCTTTGCCCAAATTTCCAGCCTATCTATATCCTTCTGTAGCTTCTGACAATGCTCCTCACTATCTGCAAGTCCTGCCAATTTTGTGTCGTCCGCAAACTTACTGATCACCCTAGTTACACCTTCTTCCAGATCATTTATATAAATCACAAACAGCAGAGGTCCCAATACAGAGCCCTGCGGAACACCACTAGTCACAGGCCTCCAGCCGGAAAAAGACCCTTCCACTACCACCCTCTGTCTTCTGTGACCAAGCCAGTTCTCCACCCATCTAGCCACCTCCCCCTTTATCCCATGAGATCCAACCTTTTTCACCGTGAGGGACTTTGTCAAACGCTTTACTAAAGTCCATATAGACGACATCCACGGCCCTTCCCTCGTCAACCATTTTGGTCACTTCTTCAAAAAACACCACCAGGTTAGTGAGGCATGACCTCCCTCTCACAAAACCAATTTCACTGAAACATCAAACCAAAACCTGTAACACCAAAATGCAGCATCAAGGGAGCTCAGCTCATCAGTCTGTTATGGCGGTGACTTTATGTCAAATTTCAGGGACATGGCTATTTGGATAAAAGAAGAGGCATCTGTACCATTTACAGAGCCACTGAGGTCCTGGAATTTCATATTTGTTAAAATCTCTCATAGACTGTCAGTAAAAGTTGAAGCTCATAACAGTGAGCATCAAACCAACGTGATCGCACACCAAATGCACATGAACACAATGGATCCCCTTTTGTCTTTGGTCCATCTCCCCCACAGAGCCATACAAATGCACTTGGTGGCTCTCTGGAACATTGGGAATCCTGCTACCCTGACACCTGCAGGCTCCTACTACTCCATCTGTGTGGGAAAAGACTGGTGTACAAGTCTCAATGACCTCTGTTATGCAGCGATACATGGTGAGATGTTGATGTTGTTGCCAGCTCCACCCTGGAAGGAACCTGAGGCTCATTCTCACCTAGCTGCACGTCTGGTTAGAGGAGGTAGAACAATCAATCACCATCTTCTTGGTGAATCGTAGCCACTTCAGATTGCTCCTGGCTGAGGTAGGTGGTGCTCCTTGAAGACCATTGCTGTTCATGGTCTCCAATTGAGAGTTGTCTTCCTCCACCCTCTGTGTGCAGCTTCCCCTCTCTGTCACCTGTACTTCATCTCCCTGTCCTGCAGCAGCACAAGAGGACCTACAACTAAAGATCCAACGAGTGATAACAAGCTTTCTGCTCACAGGTCTCCAAACTCTACCCAACTTCTTGGAAAAATCCAACATCATTCCCTTTTGACTCCAACAACGTATGGCTGCTCTTCCAATAAAGGAGCACACTATACTAAATATACCCCAACAAATGTATCTCACATGAAAGCCCCAATATGATGCCTTTGAATAGCACTACTAGCGGGTCCCTCATGCCTGCACAGCTGTGAGTAGTTATTGGAGGGTAGTAATGGGACTTGTGAGGTCCAAAAGAGCAGGTTGATTGCTGAATCAGTGGCAGACACTGAACAAGGTGGTTTACCCACAATGAATGTCCTCACTATCGCTCTTTCAAGTGTAGAGATCCATCCAGATCAGCCACCATTTTCAGGCCCTCCCGGCTCCTGCATTTTCATTGAATATATTTTTATGACAATGTCTGTCACATTGAACAGACTGTACCTAATATACATGAAAGTTAGTTAGGTGGCATGAAATTGTAATTTTCATAAATAATGAAGGAATACATGGTTTAAATTTAGAGAGTTAACCTAGCCCCAATTTTGTATGCTTGTTAGCTTATTAATTTTAGCTTATTAATTCCCATTTTTACATTCTGCCAATTCTGAAATTGACAGGGAATCGGAGTGTAAATAGAAACTGGTAATAATGAATGCATAAATGCTTGTGATTTCAAGTGCAACTTCCTGATTATGCCCCCCAGCCCCCCCACCACAGGAAATTCTACCGCAGAACCCATGCCGGTATAAGCGGAGTCAATTACCGATATTCAAATCAAGATTTTAAAGGAAATGTTGAACTTCCTTGTTCATTATCCCAATTGAACTGATGTACTTTAAAGTGACTTTTCATAACTTGACTTTTCAATAAATGTGCTCTTTAAGTAGTTTCCACATTCTCCATGATTATCACAAGATTGTTTTGGGTTGCTTAATGTTCCTGATTTTCTCTATCACCCTGTGTGGAGGGCATGCCCCTGTCTACATTAATGGATTTGAAGTTAAAATGGTCAAAAACTTCAAGTTTGTAGGTGTCCAGATCACCAACAACCTGTCCTGGTCCCTCCATGCCGACACTATAGTTAAGAAAGCTCCCAATGCCTCTACTTTCTCAGGAGACTAAGGAAATTTGGTATGTCTGCTACAACTCTCACCAATCTCTACAGATGCACCATAGAAAGCATTCTTTCTGGTTGTATCACAGCTTGGTATGGCTCCTGCTCTGTCCAAAACTGCAAGAAATTATAAAGGTTTGTGAACGAAGTCCAGTCCATCACTCAAACCAGCCTCCCATCCATTGACTCTGTCTACACTTTCCGTGCCTCGGAAAAGCAGCCAGCATAATCAAGGACCACACACACCCCGGACACACTCTCTTCCACCTTCTTCCATCAGGAAAAAGATACAAAAGTCTGAGATCACATACCAACCGACTCAAAAAAGCTTCTTCCCTGCCTCCATCAGACTTTTGAATCGACCTACCTCGCATTAAGTTGATCTTTCTCTACACCCTAGCTATGACTGTAACACTACATTCTCCACTCCTTTCCTGCTCTATGTACGGTATGCTTTGTCTATATAGTGCACAAGAAACAATACTTTCACTGTATACTAAGACATGTGACATAATACATAAATCAAATCAAAATGTGATTAAGTGGCCCAATACCATTTTCACAGTGGAATGGCTGAAATTGATCATTCACGCTGGGAGAAGATTTTGTCCCTTTGCTATTTGTAACAATATCGTAAATGCATTCTTTATACATGTGTTTACAATTGCACTACAAATAGCAAAGAGAGAAATCTTCTTCCCATATGTGAAATCATGATCAAATGTCAGCAAACTATCATTCCACAGCAGAGCAATCGTGTTGAAAATAATGTTTCCCCACAGCATCACTCAGTTTTAAAGATGTTTTTCATTTGTTTTACCACAGATTAGTATTTTTAACTTATGTATAATATATGTTCTGATCTGGAAATGAAAGTTATTGAAGTCAATGACTTCAATGAAGTGCAAAAGGCTTTTGTGGACAAGATTAAGATAATTGAGAAGAAAATATTAATTGGTGCGTCATCATCACTGAAGATGAAATGATTTCCTTATTCTTGTAATCCATCCCTCTCTCATTAAAGTTCAACATACCATTTGCTTTCCTAAATACTTGCTTTACCAGTATGCGAATCACTTCCCCTTCCCACATCCGGTCATCCGTCATTTGTTCTTAAAATTGCTACTTTTTGTTGCAATTCTCACAGTTCTAACACATTGTCCCTCCCTTCAGTTCTGACGTAGAGTTAAAGGACTCAACGCGTTAACTCTGCTTTCTCCCCTTACCGAGGCTCCCAGACCTGCTAAGTTTTTTCCAGCATCCTCTGTCCTGTTTCAGATTCCAGCATCTGAGGTATTTTGCCAATGCTAACTTTCTATGTTCCTTGTGTGAGTACACCCAATTCTTTATAAACATCAACATTGAGAAATTTCACACCTATTAAAAATGTTTTTTTTATTCTTACTACCATATTAAATAACTTCACACTTCCTCACACAATACTCATCTGCCCACTCAATTAACTTGTTTACATCCCTTTGCAATTTACCCCTCACAATTTTCATTCACACCTTGTTTTATATTGTTAGCAAACTTTGCTCTATTATTCATTGTTTCTTCATCTAAGTTATGAATGTAGATTGTAGATAGCGAGGCCTCAGCACTGATCCGTGCGACACACCACACAGCCAACAATTTGAAAATGCCCTGTTTATTCTCTTCCTGTCTGCTAACCAATGCTCTATTCCAACTAATACATTTCACTCATTTTAATCTTTTGTTTGGTAACTTATTGAATACCTTTTGCAAATCCAAGCATGCTACATCTACCCCATTAGTTACATTCTCAAAAAACACAAATAAATTTGTCAAATACCATTTCCCTTTCGAAAGCTCATGTTTATTTTGTCTGACTGTACTATGACTTTCTAATTGCATTGCTAAGACTTCCCTAAGTAATAGATTAAAGCTTTTTCCCAACAACTGGCCTATAGTTCTTGTTCAATCACATAATTTCTGTGTGTAGCCAGCACTAACCACACTCATGGTTGTACACCTAAACGGGGGCCTAATACCAATACCTGTTAGCAATACTTAAAACTACTTTGCATGTCTTCAAGAGAAGCCTCCGCACCCTCGTGGACAATGCCACAGCTGACCGACCTGATAGAAGATCTGCTCTTGTTGGCAGAGAGCTGGTTAAATTATTTACTAGGATGCTACCGGGAATTGATGGTTTGAGTTATAAGGAGAGGCTGGATAGACTGGGACTTTTTTCTCTGGAGCGTAGGAGCCTGAGGGGTGATCTTTTTGAGGTCTATAAAATAATGAGGGGCATAAATCAGCTAGATAGTCAATATCTTTTCCCAAAGGTAGAGGAGGCTAAAACTAGAGGGCATAGGTTTAAGGTGAGACGGGAGAGATACAAAAGTGTCCAGAGGGGCAATTTTTTCACACAAAGGGTGGTGAGTGTCTGGAACAAGCTGCCAGAGGTACTAGTAGAGGCAGGTACAATTTTGTCTTTTAAAAAGCATTTAGACAGTTACATGGGTAAGATGGGTATAGAGGGATATGGACCAAATGCGAGCAACTGGGACTAGCTTAGGGGTTTAAAATAAAAAGGGTGGCATGGACAAGTTGGGCCGAAGGGCCTGTTTCCATGCTGTAAATATCTATGACTCTAAGTGCAATGTCCTCAGTGAGACTCGTCTACCTGAAGAGGGTCAGCTCAAGATCAGCATCAGGTGCTGTGGAAAGAGCCATGGCAAGTTGCCACAGTGTAGTTTGTAGATAGTATACATTGCTGAGTACCAACGGTGGACGGATTGAATCTTTAACATGCCTATCAAGCAGTTGCTTTGTCTGGATATGTTTTAACCTCATGTATATTTTTGGAGCTCAGCTCATGCAGGCATGTAGAGATTATTCCATCCCGCTCCTGACTAGTGCCTTGTATATGGTGAACAGGCTTTGCAGAGTCAGGTAGAGGCACAGAATTGCAAACCTCTAAACCTGCCCTTGCAGCCATAGTACTTACATGCCTGGTCCAATTAAGTGTCCGGTTAATGTCTTGGATCACTGTTTGTGCGGAGTTTGCATGTTCTCCCCTTGTCTGCATGGGCTTCCTCCGGGTGCTCCAGTTTCCTCCCACAGTTCGAAGGACCTGTTGGTTAGGTGCATTGGCCATGATAAATTTTCCTTCAATGTACCTGAACAGGCAGCGGAGCGTGGCGACTAGGGAGTTTTCACAGTAACTTCAATGCAGTGTTAATGTAAGCCTACTTGTGATGCTAATAAAAAATAATAAAATAAATGTATAAATAAAAGTGCTCATCCCCATCAACATCTTTCATAATTTCTTGTTAACTGCTGTAGGTTTGGGAAGTGCTATTATACTGTGATATTCCTTGGCTGAATTCTGCTTGATTTGTGACAAGAGAAGAGAGTATGATATGAGAACACAAGACCACTTTTATATTTAATTACTGCATTACCATTATTGTGTAGTTATGGGAATCAATATGTGTTTCCATAGTATAACATGCACATTATAGAAAACCTAATTAGAATGAACATTTTTCTGTTATTACAATGTCTGAACCCCCTCCTCCACAGCACCACAAAATCAACCTTCTTTCATCATTCAAACTGAATAATGTCAGGTATATTGATTGCTGCTGTGCTTCCAACCTCTACTCTGCCATTACAAAAGAGTTATGTCAGGTTTGGTTCATTGGTAGCAATAATTATTGACAAAACAGAGGGTCATGGAGCTCCACTCCAGAATCTCTAGCACAAACCCTAGGCTGAGACTCTATTACAACACTGGGGTTGATTCCTCTTCCATCTGAGGTGTTGAATTTCAGACACAATCTCACAACTTGGCCAATATTTATTCCGCAACCAACGGTTTATTTTTTTAAATGCTATTTGGTCATTTTGTCTGGTGTTTTTGGGTCCTTGCTATAAATAAACTGAATTGTTGTATTTCTCGTTGTTACAATAGTGACTACACTTCAGAAGTATCTTGTTTACTTCGTACATTCTGAGATTGTAAAACGTCCTTTATAAATGCAACCTTTCTCTTTCTTTCCTTAAAGAAAGCGGTGGTTGGGATGCAATATGTTAAACTTGGAACGTTCCTTCTTGCAGTATGTTCAATCTGTCTTCATGGCACATATGGATTCAATTTGCATACTCCTTCTATATTCTCTTCTAACACATCACTTGCTGCATTCTTGTTAGCATTTCTGTGTCAGTAAGCACCGTCACATTTTGTTTCAACTTCAACTATCCCTTGTGGGCAAGCTCTGTTTTGAAGGAATATTTTTGCCTTACATTTGTACTTGTCATTAGACCACAGACATTTTTTTGAGGCCTCCTGCCACATTGCCAAATGAAGACTATATTTATACTATCAGTGAAATGTTGCCATGCCTGGTACCAATTTGTTTTGTACCACCAAAAATGTGCATTAACAGAGCTAATTGCAAAAGTTGGCTTACAACCGCTGCTGTTCTGCCATTTTCCCACTGCTAGATTCTTGGGGCCCAAGATGCTGGAAGGATGATGAATGAGACCGGATGAACCCACTTCCACCAGGGTTCAATCCCAATGATATATAGTTCCACTAAGGGGACCTATAGATGAACCTATAGATGACCTTGGTTTCATCTATTTCAATGGTGCTTGTTTGGGAGAGCTCCCAGTCCCTCCCAGGAATTTCCATCTATTTTGTTCTCCGATAGGCCGTACTGTGCTTACAGTTGTTGAGAAAACCTTGGGTGGACTAAAGACCCTGGAATGATGGAAGGAGCAGATAATCGACCGAGGAAGAGTTCCATTACCTTGCACGAAAACTCAAAGAGCTCTTTTGGGGAAACAGAGTTGCGGCTGCTGTGTTCCTGTGAGGCAGTTCTTGGGCTGGCATACAGCTGCATCAACATTATAGTCTTCTGTTGGGATAGATATCAATGATGTGCATGCCCTGACCTTACTAATGATCCTGTCCTTACAATGTGAGATGGCATCAGGGAACTTTACTTTAATAACAGAAGACACCTAATGGAATTTTAGTGCCTTGCACCTTTAATAAAGTAGCAGGTGAGGGGCTTCAGAGTATGAAAGGATCAATATAAAAAATGCATTGTGATTTTTATTTTCCTCATTCATTTTTATGAATTTATATTTTGTGCAGATATCACTTAAAAACGTAGTGCACTGCAAAGTTATGTTAACAGATGTTCTAAAGGTTGGAGATAAGTGATTATCTGAATAATTTCAGGAATTGAGGAAGGATAAATTCCAGTGTAGATCTATAATAGGCATCAGAGGATGTATAAAATATTTGAGGTAGGGTTTTCTAGCTGACTTTGGGATCTCAAGAGTTGTCAGCACCAAATGAGAGTCCCGATACTACTCTTGTCATGCATGGGACCAGCTCAGTGATATTCCAGGAAACAAATTGCTAATTGGTCACCTCCACGCTGATGGGTGGGTTTCCAATGCTGCAGCCCAATCAGACGATCGGCAGCTCTGGATCCTTGGCAGTCCCACCAAGAAAGGTGGCCATTGCTGAGGTATGTTATATCCTGTGGGGGGGCACCTCAAAATGCAGCCACTTTCAGAGCTGAAAAGTATGATGATTGCAAAGTTGGTTGACCCCGCCTGCATTTGGGCCCCAGGTGCAGCTTTTTCTATCAGTGGCTTCCTTTTTGGGGCATTGAGCCTTTGACTCCAAGGGACTTTGTGCATTAAGGCCGTCTCCATAAAGCCAACTGCTTGCACACATGGTGGGGTGGCTGCTCCACCACTGACAAAATGCCAGCGGCACTGCAAAAATGTTCAAAGTTTATTTATTAGTGTCACAAGTAGGCCCTATTAACACTGCAATGAAGTTATTGTGAAAATCCCCTAGTCGCCACACTCTGGTGCCTGTTCAGGTACACTGGGGAAAAACTTAGCATGGCCAATGCACCCAACCAGCATGTCTTTCGCACTGTGCAAGGAAACTGGAGCACCCAGAGGAAACCCACGCAGACTCCACACAGACAGTGACCCAAGCACAGGAATCAAACCTGGGTCCCTGGTGCTGTGAGGCAGCAGTGCTAACCACTGTGCCACCATACCACACTCAACCACTTGCAGTCTTAAGCATGAAAACTGGCTGCCTCTTGCATGAGGTGGGTAGCTGGTCCATTCTCAGGCCACTCTGGAAACAGGCCTGGCAGCAGGAATGTCATGATGTGGAGATGCCGGCGTTGGACTGGGGTAAACACAGTAAGGAGTTTAACAACACCAGGTTAAAGTCCAACAGGTTTATTTGGTAGCAAAAGCCACACAAGCTTTCGGAGCTGCAAGCCCCTTCTTCAGGAATGTGTCAGGAAGCCATCCCAATGCGACACGCTTATTTTTCTGCTCCCGCTTCCAAGCCAGCCACTGCGGGGCCAGGAAAATTCAGCCCGTGGCTTTAACACCTGGGCGAATTACAGTCTCGCTGTAACTGAGCAAAGATAAGCAACTTCTTGTTCATAAGTACATTATTCAATCTTTCTAATCAAAGAAGAACTGGGTGTTGCAAAAGTTGATATAAAAATATGTTCATCATCTCCAAAGTTCAAGATTCAAACTCAGCTTTGGGAGTAAGCATTAAAGAATATACAAAATCCAGATGTTTTGTAGCAGATGTTCTGCCATGTATATTCCTCAGAAAACAATTTTAAAAATTTAATTTACAGGGAAATAAATCCAGCTCAGGGACATGAAGTAATTTTCTCTTTGTTGGCTGTGCAAAAGCTGTTCCAAACTTGACAACTGATTTGTGATGCTTGGCTCTGTGGGAGATAGGCAGGAGTTTATAGCACTCCTGTGGGCCCTTAAGAATGGAAATTAAATTATTTCCCCACTAGTTTCATCACATTGGATTAATGACATCACTAGCCCAAAAATATGGAATAAATCAGAGCATTTTAGGAGTACAAAAGAAAAATATTACAGTAGAGAATTTGCTTTGTTTGCTGTCTCTGGCAAAATCATAGCACATTTTTCAATTTCAAAACAAAAGAAAAATAAATCTTTCTTCTGTACATTGAGACATGTTCTGACCAGGTGAGGAGAGATTGAATGTCTCCCCTCCTTTCCCTCTCCTCATTTGAGCACAACAGGCTTTTCATTTGAAGTGGTGATACTCACCAATTCAGTGAGTACTTAATAGTTTGTGCTGTGATCATAAAAGGGCCAATCAGACATACTGGCTGGAATTTTACTATCCCGCCTGCCACAGGAATCGGAGCGGGGGAGGGGCCGGAACATGGTAAGGTCTGTTGACCTCAGGCGAGATTTTACAATTTCAGGAGGAGCGAGGCCATAAATTCCTGCTCATTTTCTTGACGTTAGCTTAATTATACTTAAATCAATCCAAGTAATTCCCTCCCTAACAGCATTGTGTGGGTCAACCCACAGCACATGGACTGCAGCGTTTCAAGAAGGCAGCTCACCACAACTTCTCAAGGGCAACCAAGGATGAGGCATTAAATGCTGGACAGCTAGCGACGCCCATGTCCCATGAATGAATAAAAAGAAGTAAAAGGAGGTGATTGCCAAGTGGTATTATCGCTAGACTATTAACCTAGAAACTCAGCTAATGTTCTAGGGTCCGGGTTCGAATCCCACCCATGGCAGATGCTGGAATTTGAATTCCATAAAAAAGAAATCTGGAATTAAGAATCTACTGATGACCATGAAACCATTGTCGATTGTCGGAAAAACCCATCTGGTTCACTAATGTCCTTTAGTGAAGGAAATCTGCCGTCCTTACCTGGTCTGGCCTACATGTGACTCCAGAGCCACAGCAATGTGCTTGACTCTCAACTGCCCTCCAAGGGCAACTAGGGATGGGCAGAAAATGCTGGCCGGCGACACCCGTGTCCCACGAATGAACACAAAATAGGTACTGACTTTCACATACACGCAAATACAGATTATAGAGCAAGGAAAGATTGATTTGTCAAATTACAGTCTGGCAATGGGTGGGGATAAAAACAAGAGTATACAGTTCATAGTTTGGTGACTCAGCTGGCTTCAGGCCAAATTTGATGGTCTCACTATTTCTGATCTAAAGATGTAGATGATTGAGTTGGTTGCTCTTCAGGAGACACAGTCATGGAGTTGAGTTCTTTCTTTGAAATTTCTATCAGATGGAGAGGGAGGCAACAGTACCAGGCAGGACCCAACATTTACAAGTTGGTTCTGCACAGAGAGCATGTGCTTAAAACACACACAAAGGTATTGTCTGATCATGTGACCGTTTCCCCCAGCCACAATTGTATATTCCAATTGTAACTTGATCAACTCATTAACTAGCTCATGTCTGGAAAGCTATTTTAAACCAGGGCCCCATTGTCCAAGCAATTAGTCTTTGGTGGTCTAGTTGAATAACTCTGATGATTGCCATAGATGCCTTGTCAACAGAACAGGAGATGTAGGGTCTTTCACACGCCTCAGGGGGCCATTGTCTTTGGTGAGATTTGGAGACTTGCTGTCTTCATTCCAATGGAGTTGGAATATGAATGTATAGTAAATGCAAATAATTATGAGGTTGGCCATAATTCACTTTAAGCTTTATTCCTTTTGATTTAATTTTGATCAACCTGATATCAGACATGTATGAAAACCCATCACAATGCTTAAGAGTCCCCTAACTGAGCCATAGAGTTTCTGTTTGCACGCTATATGGGGCAGTTTGCATTCGATATCATGCAATAAATCTGAGACTCTTGCTAATCTGCGCCTTCATTTTTGGGCTTAAATTATGTATGATGTTCTTATATGGGGCTGTTTGCATTTGATATATACATCATACATAATGTAAGCCCAAAAATATAGGCACAGATTAGCAAGAGTCTCAAATTTGTGTTGGGATATTGCTGGAATTTGATCAGTTGATTGCACAGAGCACAGACTGCACAGTTGACTGCTTTCCAGCACAGAGCAGTGGTATGGTCTGGCAAACCCATGCAGTAGCAATGAATTTGAAATCGGCCACCCAATTGCACTAAGGGAGCATATGTTAATGATGGGGTTGCCTCTCCATTTTGTGACTCTCAGACCTCCCAATATCCTCAGATATAGCCTCCCATCCATTGACTCTGTCTATACTTCCCGCTGCCTTGGCAAAGCAACCAGCATAATTAAGGACCCCACGCACTCTCTTCCACCTTCTGCCATCGGGAAAAAGATACAGAAGTCTGAGGTCACGTACCAACCGACTCAAGAACAGCTTCTTCCTGGCTGCTGTTAGACTTTTGAATGGACTTACCTTGCATTAAATTGATCTTTATCTACACCTTAGCTATGACTGTAACACTACATCCCGCACTCTCTCATTTCCTTCTCTATGAACGGTATGCTTTGTCTGTATAGCGCGCAAGAAACAATACTTTTCACTGGAAGTTAATACATATGACAATAATAAATCAAATCAAATCAAATGGTGGCAGGTGCATGTGTGGCAGTCATTTTCTGCATTTGATGGTTTAAGCCCCCCATACCAGCTCTCATCCACCCATCATCATGGGGGCTAAATATCAAGGTCACCATTTCACAAGGAGAATAGTCACTGCTACTGCATAGGCTTAGTAGAGGCTGGTTTAGTAATCTGGTGCTTGAGCAGACAGTTCAGCAGCATTCTGAGCAGGTATTGATGATTCATTAACTGGACTTAGACAGGTATTATGGGAGCTTAGATTCCTCTTATAAAACCCAGGCAACCATGAATTCAGTGCATGGCTGAATAATGTTGACTTAGCCAGACAAGAGGTAGAATATACCATTACTCTGTGTTGGTAAGTATTATATTCAACTGATTAAATTCCCACAATACCCCTATATTAGGTAACAATATAAACCATGTTACATTTGAAAAAAATGTTTCAGAGTCTGGCTTTAATAGTTTAAACTAAATCAAATATTAGGAAGCTGCGACAGGCTTGAAATCTGCAATCCTTTTGAGGCAAAAGTGGTGTCGTTTTGGTGGAGATGGCCAGAATTTGGGACATAAATTGCATGATCTTCGCAAATGCAAGCTGAATTCCAAAGGACCTGGGTGCATGCAAATGGCAAGATATTGAGGGCGAAAGCTGCTCCTTCATATTTCCACCATTCACAACTAAATTACATTAGAATCTGTCCATAGGTTACCTACGTGACTTGTCAAATTGGTAGCACTGTGGTGTGTTGATTCATCTCCAATATTGGGCATTGAACTTTACTATGACTCTTGTCATCTTTCCCTTCAGGATAGTCTTCAGTATCTCATTGTAAGTCTGATGCCCGTTCAGCATTCCTCCAGCGCAGGTGACTAACTCAGCAAAGAACTGAGCCCACAGCCTCTGCAACCAGAGGCTGCCCTTTGCTGAGTCTTGATCTTCTCTGTCAGATCCTACTTGCACCTCTGTCTCTATTAGAAAATTCATGTGTTGCATCTCGTCCAGTGGAAAAAAGTTGGAACAATTAATATCATAGCTGAGTGGATTTCTCAGGATTGTTGAGCAGGAGGGAAAGGGTGAATGTTGAAGTGAGGGAGGATATGGCTGGGCAGGTAAAGGTTGAGTGGCAGACGGTCTATGGCTGCTCCTTCGCTCAGTAGATTTATAAACAGCTTCTGGCTCCTCTATTCACCAACCTCATTTTTTCTTTTTTTTTGGCCAAGAAAACATCTGTGTTACAGTGTCCATGAGGGAACAATAGAGCAATAAATTTTCTCCTTGAATCTTAACTCCAGTTCTGGCCAGTTTCTGCTAAGGGAAGGAATTTAAATGGACCCTGGTATCCATTTAAGATGGCTTGACAAATGTAGACGTTTGCCTTATATTTATATCCAATCTCATATCAAAGTATTTGTGAAAATTGTCTCATTGTCAAATTATAAATCTTTTTTAACACACTTACTAATTCTGTGATATCTATTTGAACTTCAAAAGGTACACATGTAGCACTGCTGAGTAAATAGCTTGAATAACGTTGGCCCATAACTTATGAGTACTTGAACCATGTATCTGGGAATTACCCCCAAAACATGCTGGGGAATAGCCGCACCCACTCAACGCAAGGATTGCATGACAGTAACCTGGGAAGTACAAATTTGCAATGGGCAATTATCTTGCACTGTAAACAATCCAAAAATTAGATTTAAATCATGAACTTTGGATGGTTCTGACTGTCTTACAGCAATAGTTACCCAAAAAAAGTACTTGGAGTTACCATTGACCAGGAACTCAACTGGACTCACCACATTAGCACAGTGGCTACAAGAGCAGACCAGAGGCTAGGAATACTGCGGCGAGTAACTCACCTCCTGACTCCCCAAATCCTATCAACCATCTACAAGGCACAAGTTAGGAGTATGATGAAATACTTCCCACTTGCCTGGATGGGTTCAGCTCTAACAACACTCAAGAAGCTTGACACCATCCAAGACAAAGCAGCCCACTTGATTGGCACCACATCTACAAACATCCACTCCCTCCGCTACTGACGCTCAGTAGCAGCAGTGTGTACTATCTACAAGATGCACTGCAGCAATTCGACAAAGATCCTTAGGCAGCACCTTCCAAACCCGTGACCACTTCCATCTAGAAGGACAAGGGCAGCAGATAAATGGGAACACCACCACTGCAGGTTCCCCTCCAAGCCACTCACAGTCCTGACTTGGAAATATATTGCCATTCCTTCGCAGTCGCTGGGTCAAAATCCTGGAATTCCCTCCATAACAACATTGTGGGTCAACCCACAGCACATGCACTGCAATGATTGAAGTAGGCAGCTCACTGCCACCTTCTCAAGGGCAACTAGGGATGGGCAGCCAGTGACACTTATGTCCCATGAACGAATAAAAAAAAACACTGCTAACTTCTGGATAACTACTATTGATCTCCCCCAAACCCCCACACAATACTTAACACCCTCCATCTCCCCATCGCTACACTCACCAAATGCCCAGGTGTGATTCTACTGACACACTGGGAAGCTTTTATAAAAACAAACTTTACTTAACAATGCAGTTTAACTATAACAAAAGAATTAGCTTAACCTTTAACAGTTGAATAATACTTAAACATGAAACGATACGATTCTTAACTGCTAACCTATCACTGTTAGTTGCAATATTTCTCTTATAGACTTAAACCCCTTTTAAAATTAGTGAGCAAAACACAGGCATACTTGCTTTGACTTAGGTTAACAATCTTGGAGCTTTCAGAAAGCCTCTGGAGAGAGAGACATCAGCTCCAGGCAGCAACTGCCCTCACTTTTTAAAATGAAAAGGAAACTGTTCTTTCCCGCAAGTTTAGCTCCTATTAACTATATGACTCGAACTCTGTTAATCAACCTAATCAAAAACTCATATGACACTGCATTCCTGGTCTAAAATCCCAGGAGAACATCAGTAAACAAAAGATCCATTAACTCTACCAAGTAAAATATTCTGAGCTAAAATCAGCTAAAATCAGGTTCACCATGGTAGGCTTCTGCAGAAAATGCAGATGTATGGGATTGGGGGTGATCTAGGAAATTGGATCAGGAATTGGCTAGCGGATAGGAAACAGAGGGTGGTGGTTGATAGTAAATATTCATCATGGAGTGCGGTTACAAGTGGTGTACCTCAGGGATCTGTTTTGGGGCCACTGCTGTTTGTAATATTTATTAATGATCTGGATGAGGGTATAGTTGGGTGGATTAGCAAATTTGCTGATGACACCAAAGTCGGTGGTGTGGTAGACAGTGAGGAAGGGTGTCGTAGTTTGCAGGAAGACTTAGACAGGTTGCAAAGTTGGGCCGAGAGGTGGCGGATGGAGTTTAATGCGGAGAAGTGTGAGGTAATTCACTTTGGTAGGAATAACAGATGTGTTGAGTATAGGGCTAACGGGAGGACTTTGAATAGTGTGGAGGAGCAGAGGGATCTAGGTGTATGTGTGCATAGATCCCTGAAAGTTGGGAATCAAGTAGATAAGGTTGTTAAGAAGGCATATGGTGTCTTGGCGTTTATTGGTAGGGGGATTGAATTTAGGAGTCGTAGCGTTATGTTGCAACTGTACACAACTCTGGTGCGGCCGCACTTGGAGTACTGTGTGCAGTTCTGGTCCCCACATTACAGGAAGGATGTGGAGGCTTTGGAGAGGGTGCAGAGGAGGTTTACCAGGATGTTGCCTGGTATGGAGGGGAGATCCTATGAGGAGAGGCTGAGGGATTTGGGATTGTTTTCGCTGGAAAGGCGGCGGCTAAGAGGGGATCTTATTGAAACATATAAGATGATTAGAGGTTTAGATAGGGTGGATAGTGATAGCCTTTTTCCTCTGATGGAGAAATCCAGCACGAGGGGGCATGGCTTTAAATTGAGGGGGGGTAGTTATAGAACCGATGTCAGGGGTAGGTTCTTTACCCAGAGGGTGGTGAGGGATTGGAATGCCCTGCCAGCATCAGTAGTAAATGCGCCTAGTTTGGGGGCGTTTAAGAGATCCGTAGATAGGTTCATGGACGAAAAGAAATTGGTTTAGGTTGGAGGGTCACAGTTTTTTTTTTTAACTGGTCGGTGCAACATCGTGGGCCGAAGGGCCTGTTCTGCGCTGTAATGTTCTATGTTCTATGTTCTATGTTCTATTATCCTGCAATCTCAGTATTTGAGCTGCACATTTTCCCAGACAAGTCAACTCTTGTAACAAAACACTGCCTCTTAAAGCAGCCCCACCTTAAACATAAGATTTTGTGAGTGATCCTGCCCAGCCTGAGTCGGAAGGTGGGACAAAATAGGAGCCACTGGATTTCAAGGTAAGTAATTACAAGTGGAATGGCAATCCGGCTCAACTCCAGTAGAGGTTACAGCCCATTATTATTACTATTCCAATTAGGGCAATTCGCGATGTGCCTAACCCGCAACACTGACATCCCGTGAACCAATAAACAAAACCTTTGTTAATTTTATACAATGAGAATTAGCTGTCAAACTAATCTATATTTGTTCAGTTTGCAGAATGTACAATTTACTGTCTCTCTTTTGTCTTGCAGCTTGTTGTTAACGCTTTGGTTGCTTCAATACCATCGATTTCTAATGTCATGTTCGTATGTCTTGTATTCTGGCTGATATTTGGCATTGTTGGTGTTCAGATCTTTGGTGGAACTTTCTTTCAATGTGTGGATGAAAATAATGACCGTCTTCCCATTAGTATTGTAAATAATCGATCAGAATGTATTGCATATCAAGATATCGGGTACAAGTGGGTCAACCCCAAGATTAACTTTGATAACGTACTAGCAGCTTACATGGCTCTCCTGCAGGTGGTAAGTAAGCAAAATGCATTTGCTAAGGATCTTTAATCTGTGCCTTAAGATGTTCTGTACTTCAATATAATTTAAGAAAGCTTTGTGAGAGGAATTTATATCAACTGTGAATGAATAATGAGGCTTTTCCATATGACAGTGCATGGGAAAGTATGGAAGCTATTCACAAATTTTCTTTCGGGTATTAGTACATACATTTATAGAATAGCAAAACTTAGGAGAAATTATTAAGGATGTTACTCCAGGGTGTTGCTGAAATTCATAGAATCATAGAATCCCGACAGTGCAGAAGGAGGCCATTCGGCCCATTGAGCGTGCACCAACAACAATCCCAACTGGGCCCCATCCCCATAACCCCACATATTTACCCTGCCAATCCCCCTGACTCTAAGGGCAATTTAACATGGTCAATCAACCTAACCTGCACATCTTTGGACTGTGGGAAGAAACCGGAGCACTGGGAGAAAACCCACGCAGACACGGGGAGAACGTGCAAACTCCACACAGACAATGGCCCCACGCCAGAATTGAAAGCAGGTCCCTGGCGCTGTGAGGCAGCAGTGCTAAGCACTGTGCCACCGTACCACCCAATTGTTAATTTTATTGAAGCTTATTTTCAATTAGCTTTAAATCTGGTGTAAAAAGGAAATCATTGTGTACTCTGCCCAAAGGCAGGTCATTGTCCTGGCTCCTTGCCTGCTGATGCTTTATCCTGAGCTGTTTTTCATGACAGTTTTGGCCTGCAGTAGGGCAGGGAAGCTGAACCCAAGTCTACCTCAGCTGGAATGAGACTTGAACCCATACCATTGACATTATTCTGAGCCACACTCTAGCCACCTAGCCAATGGAGCTAACCTCATGTTCTGGGTCTGTAAAGATGGAGCGCTCCATCGTCTTAGGCATTGCCTTTGAACCGGGGTCCTTCTGTAGATGGATGTACAAAATACCATGGCATTTTTGGGAAAAGGGAATGAGTCAAACTGATCCAGATCAACCTCAGATAAGCGACTTCAAACCACAGTTGCAGCATCTGTGTCAGTTAGGTTTCCAACTTTGGTCAGACATATTCATAGAAACATAGAAACATAGAAAAACTATAGCACAAAACAGGCCCTTCGGCCCCACAAGTTGTGCCGAACATATCCCTACCTTTTAGGCCTACCTATAACCCTCCATCCTATTAAGTCCCATGTACTCATCCAGGAGTCTCTTAAAAGACCCTATTGAGTTTGCCTCCACCACCACTGACGGCAGCCGATTCCACTCACCCACCACCCCCTGCGTGAAAAACTTACCCCGAACATTTCCCCTGTACCTACCCCCCAGCACCTTAAACCTGTGTCCTCTCGTAGCAGACATTTCCACCCTGGGAAAAAGCCTCTGAGAGTCCACCCGATCTATGCCTCTCAACATCTTATATACCTCTATTAGGTGTCCTCTCATCCTATGTCTCTCTAAGGAGAAAAGACCGAGCTCCCTCAGCCATTCCTCATAAGGCATGCCACTCAATCCAGGCAACATCCTTGTAAATCTCCTCTGCACCCTTTCAATCTTTTCCACATCCTCCCTGTGGTATTCATGACAAGACCTACTGCCTCTCAACATCCTTCTCCCACTTTCCTGCCATTAATCACCCAAGGCATCCATGTTCACAGTGCATCAATTTTGCCAGCCAATTAGAAAGCAAATAATCTCTTCATCACCTGATTAGATGATTAATGACTATCAGTAAACCAGTCTTTTTATTCCATGTCCAATATTTTTATGACAAAAGAAAATGTGGAAAAAAAACTCCTTTTCCGCTGTGTTTTTTTTCATTCTGGGTTGCTTGAAGCAGAGTCCAGGAGGTCAGCCTTCAACTCATGGAGACTGCAGAGCAATCCTGGAGAGTTGGGAACCCATAGGGCCAGAATTGTGTGGAGTTGGGAAGACTCCGCAAACCTGTAAAACTGGAAGGCAATATTAGATGCAGAACTCCCACACCTATTTCCAGCAGCCAACTTTTGTCATGGGGGGAGTGGGCAGAGAATGACTCACACAGGACCATTTGAACTTAATGGTGAGTTCAATGGACACTATTTTAGCTAGTCCAGGGGCCTTAGTCTGCAGTGTAGGAATATTAAATTTGTGCTACAGATGTAAATGCTCTTGAAGAGCAGATTAGGTATGTTTCAGTGCAATGATCTGAAGTTTTTTAATGTCCCACTCTTTAAACATGAAAATGCATTGAGGTTGTCAGTCAGAGTTATAAAATCCCTTTGTTGGACTGCTTTGTTTTACAAGGCATTTGTTGTAGGCTAGAAAAAAATACCACCTGGTCATTCAGTTCACCGAAGAAATGCTTCTGGGATCAGTGGGCTGGATTCCATTCCCCCTACACCTCCGTGGAGCGAAAATAGGATCAAATGGGGAAATTTCCCAACACAAGCTACCTGCCTCGGTAGCGAAAATCTGACCCCAGTACAATGGGTGCCACATAACTGAACCATGAGAACATATTTTTAAAATTAACTTTCTTTTGAACCATCAACTCTGCATTAATCAACCAATTATCCTGCTCTAATTCCAAGAGTAATTACTTTTATTAATCATTCACTTTGTTTTTTGATTGCTGGGAGGGGTTCTAATCCATTTACTCCTCTCGTCATTGTACTCTGTTCCTTATGAGGTTACTGCTGCTGTTGCATTCTTTTTCCTTCTTCATGCTGTTGGTAAATAGAACAAGAATGTGTACTCCCATGTAAATCATCTCCCCATGGGCACAAATTGGATTATATGAGAAAAGTATCTCCAAATAAGTATAAGCAATGCCATTGTTGGAAACTGTAGTTTTTTTTTGTCGCTTCGTTTCAAATTCAAACATTCCTAGGTGCAGTTGTGCCCCATTCAGTTTTGGACTGGGCAGTCTGGGTTTGAGTGACCCGTCTGAAAATTTGCAAAATGTAAACTGGACACATATTTGAAATTTGTGAGATTTGCTACATTTTACATCACCCTGGGAAGACTCTTTGAAGCCTAGTTGAAACCTCTATGAAGTATGTTCAATTCTGTCAAAGTCTATCTTTGGACTAGGCGATAGGTCCTAACCCTAGACTGAAAACAAGCAATCCAAGTGGGAAAAGAGACGAAAGGAAGCTGAATTTAATCATTTTCTTTCACTGCTTGATTCCAAAAGGGCTGCTTTTGGACTGTTAGCTTTACCTTATTGCCTTTTAACTGAAACATTATTAAAGCATACTTTACACAAGGAGCAGGCGGTACACATTACTTATCCACAGCTTACAGCAGGACAACATGTAATACCTAACTGAACCTGGGGGGCATAAGCAACTGATCAGAACGCTATAGTCGGAGAAAAGCAAAGCCTTCTACAGATGCATTATCATTTCAAAAGACTAAGGTGCCAAGAAGAATTACAAAAGCAAACTACTGCAGATGCTGGAAATCTGAAATTAAAACAGAATGTACTAGAAATACTCAGCAGGCCAAGTAGCATTTGTACAGTGGTTAGCCCTGCTTCCTCACAGCACCAGAGACCCAGGTTCAATTTCAACCTTGTGGAGTTTGCACGTTCTCCCAATGTCTGTGTGCATTTCCTCCTGGTTTCCTCCTACATTCCAAAGATGTGCAGGTTAGGCAGGTTGGCCATGCTAAATTGCCCCTCAGTGTCCCATGATGTGTAGGTTAAATGGATTAGCCATGATAAATGTGTTGGGTTACAGGGATTGGTGGGGGAAAGGGCCTGGGTAAAATCCACTGTTAGAGAGTCAGTGCAGACTCGATGGGCCAAGTGGCTTCCTCTGCACTGCAGGGATTGTACAGATTTTAAAGAAATTCATGTTTCAAGTCAATGATCCTCCATCAGTAGAATCACTTTGATAATGAAATTCAGTTATATGTTTAAAATTATTTTCAGTTATAATATTAACTTGCTGAACAAGATTCATGTTAACCACAATCATTTTGTATTTTTTTTAATTACAGGCAACATTTGAGGGTTGGTTAGAAATTATGGCAAATGCTGCTGATACTCGTGGGGTAGGTTAATTTTTTTGTGTGTGTCCTGTCACACTCAGTTTGTATTTCCATTGGCTATTTTTGTTCCTTGGCATCATGTTGGGTTTGATGTTATTAAGTGCCTTTTGCCACTCATCCAGCCAAAAGCTTAACCTAGATGGATCCCATTGTTTTTGATTTGCCACTTTCTTATCATTCGGATTTACTTTTCCAATTTGGTGTCATCTGAAAACTTGATTGAGAGCTTTGTTCCCAATTATATACATTGTATGAACAGCAAAGGTGCAACATTAATCTTTGGCATAAGTTAAAGTAAAAAACTGCGGATGCTGGAAATCTGAAATAAATGTTGGGAAAACTCAGCAGGTCTGGCAGCATCTGTGGAGAGAAAAAGAACAAAGTTAATGTTTCAAGTCCAATATGAGTGCAAAACTTCTTTGGAACTTATCCTTAATCCACATGATACTGGCTATATCAACCAGTTTTCAGTCTAGTTCACAAACTTGCATCCTATTCCTTTTTTGAGGACTAATTATTTATGTGACACAATTCCATGGAGAGGCTCTCTACTGTGGTGAAAACCCCAGAAATCCGAAGTCCCACACCCAAACAATCCATAATTTATTTTCACGGGGCAGGACGGGAGTCGAGCCAGGGTTCACACGTGTGTGGTTTATACAGCCAGCTGACCATTTGAATTACCAGCTGCGTCCACTGAAGTGGGATCTTGGTATGTCTCGAGTGTGAAACTCGAGGAGTTTAATCAAGCCTTGATGAAAGCTAAACATATCCACAAAATTCTGTGTCAACACAATAATAATTTTCTCAAAGACATGCATTAAATTTGTTAGGCATGTCATCATATCTTGCCACTACACTTGACCTTGAGAGGTTTACAAGAAAAGCTATTAAAAAT